>NW_025335941.1:59491516-59573092 GCF_004798865.1 Varanus komodoensis | reverse complement strand
AAACAAAACAAAAATGTAAACACTAAATTAAGTTTGTATCATTGTTTGAATAAACTGTACTTTGAATCTTACAAACATGCTAAGTTTATGCCAAAGCAAGGAATACATTATACATTGTATGCTTCTAAAGTAACAAAGTAATTTTCCATCTGCAAAGGTTGCTAATATTGCATCTTTTCAATTTTCCCAAACATTTCAATTTTTTTCTCAAAAATCCTTGGAGAGGGGGATATTTTCCCTCCATGGCTTAAGATTTCTGGAAATTTTGCATGAAAAGGATGACATTATTGGCACCTGCTGGACCTCAGTGAGGGGGAGCACTCCGTAATGTGGGGCCACCACTAAGAGGGTCCAGGGGGCTCCTGAAGGAGGGCTTCAAAGGATGATCCTCACATATTGGCTAGATTCAAATATAACATTATTTTAGAGGATGGAGTGAAGCATTAAACACCTTCATGCATTTTGCAGCTGCAAGTAAAAGCAAACCCCATGGTTTTGCAGGCTGAAAAGCAATGCCACGGAGCACTACTTTTTCCACCAGTCTTCTCGGTTGCCTACAACGTTCCCATGTCACCTTTGGCTTAGTACAAACTGTGACAGATGAATTAACAAAGCTGATGACCCTCTTCTGGGGAGACGGGATGCAGCAGCAGCAGTGCTGTGTTGGTCCCCTGCTGGGAACCTGACGTGGGAAATGGCTGGCACCTGTTACACTGAATTTTGAAAATATAAATATGAGTGATGCTCATCCCCAGAAGGAGGTCAGGGGAAAGCTCAGCTGTTCATTTCGCTGCTTAGTCAGTCCTCATCAATATACTTTTTTGCTGAGCCTGTTAAATAGTTTTAATTGGGCCAGTTCTCCTGGAGGACTGTCAGGGCTCGTCATCGTTTGGCCATGCGGCGTCCCGCTAGTGGGGGAAGAAGTGTGGCAGGGAGCTGATGGAGCTGCGGGCTTAATCCTACATGCCCACGTGGGCAGAAAGGGGGAATCGGGGGCAGGCTGGCAAGAGCATGCCAAAGTAGATTTCCTCACTTGCTGCACCAAGAAGATGAAAGCAAGTCAGGGCCTTTGGGTACCAGAGTGGTAAGCCATCCAACGCCTCTTCCATACACACAGCACGGCGTTTCACCAGGACATATTCAGAAGGCCCTTTTGATAGACTCGGGTCCACAGGAGCTGGCTTGCTGCAGCGCAAAACGCTGCCGTCTTCACTTAGGTTCCCCAAAAGTGGTTTCTTTTGCCTCTCAGACCCCACCTCTGCCTTCTAGACCCTCCGTCTCTTATTTTCCCTTCCTCTTCTTCTGCCTTTGCATGATTGTCTTTTCTAGAAGGCCTTGCCTTAGGATGTGTCCAGAGTATGACAGCTTCAGTTTTCCCAATGTTGCTTCCAGTGCTCATGCTTAGCTTATTAAAATGTTAGGGTTTGATCCCTGGTACCCCCAGATAGGGCTGGAAAAATCCCAGTCTGGACCCTGTGAGAGCCCCTCCCAGTCAGCGGCCACAGTACTGGGCTCAATGGACCAATGCTGTGACTCAGTGAGCAGATTCCCACAATCACCACTGTGCACTGTGGCTTATCTCAACCAGAACATGGGTTCTGTGAGGGTTATTCAACCTTTGCATAAGCCATCCTTGCTGGGTTCACATGATACAATAAGCCATGGTGACTGCCTGCCATGGCTTGAATATTCAGAAGGGGAGGCTGACATGCACCACAACTGACCACACCCAGAAGAAGTCACAGTGGTCTCTGGTGACCGCAAAAACTGGCTCAAGTGTGGGCCTTGATCATGATAGTCCTTAGAGCCATTTCCCCCAGGAAAGGCCAAAAGTGAAGGCAGTTGCATTCTTCCATAGCAACAAACCTGTTCTAGACATCTTCACCTCTACCAAGTCCTTTATTGGGCTTTAAGTGCCTTTTCAAGACCAGGTCATTCCAAAACTCTTTGTACTGCAGCGGCTGAGATAGTGTGTGAATATATACCATTGAAAATATTCATCCACTCTTTCCATCCTTCCAGAGAACACAGAGGGAGGTGGCCGATGGTGTCAGCTGGTACCAGTGTTGCATCTCTGAGAGCTCTGGCTCCAGAGATGGGGATCTCTAGGAATGGCGACATCACCCTGGAGTAAGAGGCACGTCCACCACCCATATTCAATTCGTTCACGGAACCTCTTCCCTGGAGTGTGATGTTTTGCGACTCATATTTTTGTGAGCCGCCCCAAGGCTTTGTTGCGATGGGGGGGGCATAGAAATGTTTTAAATAAATAAATAAAATATTCCAGAGCTTCATGTATAATTAACTAGTGTGATAGTCGACTGGTTTTGCTGCCCTTGCGGTTGTCCTGCATGGAGGGGCTGCACAACGCATGCTGTTTGGGTGAAGAGCACCCAGATCCTGTCCTTGCAACATCCGTTTAAAATGACCAGCTTGCCAATGACGGGAATTTTCCTGGCCTGAAATCTGTGAGTCATGGCCAGTTAGGGTAGAGACAACATGGGGGGGCGGGGTGGTCAAGTTCAGTTTTGGAGAAATTATCAGGGATCAGATCCTGGGCGGGGGAGGCAGTGCTGGAGCCAAAAGGAGGTAATTCACAAATTCCAGAAATACCAAGAATGCCAGCATGTTAGAGCTTAAAGCTTTTGCTGAAAGTAACTAAGGGTTAGAAGAGGCGTTGTAACTTTTTAAAATGAGTAAAAGAGGTGTGCAGTTGCCAGGAAATCACCAAAGGGTCCACTGAAAAGGAGTGGACCCAGAGAAAGGCAGTGGGGTGCTCTCGGGAACACCAGTGGTTCAGAGGCACTGAATGTGGACCATGGACCTGAAGCTTCCCAGCGCTTGGATATATAATACTGGGGTAGATGGACAAATAACCTGAACAGGAATGAGGGAGGTTTCTGTGAAGTTTTCTAAACAGGAGCAGAGACTTCCCGGTGTTGGTTCCAAATCTGTGGAATTACTTCCCTTGAGAGCTTTGTGTAGGCTCTCCCTTATAGATTTGTGCTGATGATGTAACTCTTACCCATTTAGAAAAGCTTTGCATCAGCTGGGATTCAACTCCTGGTTGACTTTTGAGTTTTATGCTGTGGCATAACCTGGGCTTGCTTTCTGCTCTGCTCTTGTTTTGTGCATTTAGAAAAATGATTCTGTGCCAAGAACATGTTACCAAGTATTGTCCCAGAGACTATCCCAAAGATTATGTCAGAATTATGCAAATATATGATAACAGTGGCAAGAGTGATAATTGCCTCAAAGTGGAAAGCTGAAGATTGCTTAGTTTTTGAAGACTGGAAAAACAAGCTAGCTGAATATGTAATAATGGCAAAGCTAACTAGTTATGTCAACAGAAGACCAGTTAAATAATTTACTCAAAGATGGAAGATTTACTTTGAACAATTTAAATAATGGTTAAAGAAAGTATGATTTATACAAATGCTTGTGATTTCATTTGCACCAAAGCAATGTTGAGGTCTATAACTAACTGTATAGGCTAGATAAAAACATGACTGAGGACTGAATGGGTGGAAAGAGAGAGTGGCTGATAAAAGACATTTGTTATTGTAAATGTGCTTAAATGAGGATTTGCTTGATAAATCCTTAGAATGACCCCCGGCTGCTTCTTTTTTTCTTTCTTCTTCTTATATATTCCTTACCCCCCTCTATTGCATTCCCTGAAAATAAAAAGATTGGCAAATAAAACCAAAAGAAAAAAAATGATGTTGTTTTTGCTTTTGTATTTTCTTTTAAAGGCTGGTTGTACCCTTCCTTGATCTCTTCTGCAAAGGCAGGCTAAAGAATTATAATGGAGAAGTCCTGTAGAGAAATGGAGGGGCTTTCTGATTCCCAGTTTGGCTCTTCTATAAACAGCCAGAAGCCCACTTTTCAAGGAGGGCTGCTGCTGGTTTTTAACTGTCCTCTCCAAGAACCCAGAAATTGGCAGAGCAGTTGCCTCAGGAAGAGAAAAGCAGATATAAGGAGTCCAGAGAGCAAATCTGCTTTGTTTGCTTGCTTGTTAGGCAGAGAGGAAGGGAGCTGATAAAGAACTGCTTTCTAATGGGTGTTGTCCATCAAGACCTGCGAGTTCAAAGAGGTCTGCAAACCCACACCTTGCTGTCAATGATGGGCTGGGCATTTCAGCCCAGGTACAGAGTAAGGCTGGGAACAGACCAGAAGGAGCTGAGTCAATATCCTCCCCTGAATTTATCAGTGGCTTGTCTGCAGAAATCAGTGTGTGAAGATTTTCATGGCATGAAGTAAAGACAAATATTATTCTTGGCAGCCAATGTTTGTGCATCGAGATGCTACTAAAAATCAAAGGCGTGGGAGTAATTCAAGAGAAAAGATGGCTACCCTGTGTCAGTGCTCCCCTTCTCTGGATTAAAGTTTTGATGTATGTTCTTTATTGATGGGGTTCTTCCTATATCACCTCTAAAGAAAGGAGCTGGAGGTGCAATTCTGTGCATGTGGCTAAGCATGTATAGGATTGCCTCCTTGGGCTCCATCCCTCAAACCTTCCTCCACTGATTGGACCTCTAAATGCAAGCTCATGAACTGAACTTCCAAGTTCTACAGCCTCTTTCAAGAAGACCCTTAGCCCCACTGCACCCCATTTTCCAAAGAGCTGGTTGGGGCATGCTGGGCGTTGTAGGCCCCCTTTCCACCTAAACATGCAATGGATTGCACCCTGTGGGATGTGTCTAAGAAAATGACCATCCAGGATAACAGTAGATCTAACATCAATGCCCTCGCCCATTTTCATATGTGTATCACTGAACTCCCTCATCCATCTCTGATATCTAGAATATTGACTTAAGATGTTTCTACACTGTTCGATTAGATGAGTTCTCAGATATCTGTTAATTAAGTTGTTTTAAGGGTTCCCTGCATATTCATCATACATTTAGAAGATATCTGTAGGTATTAAATAAAGTGGTTTAGCTAGACTCCTTGACCCAGCTCTTGGCTCTTTTTGGACTGCTAATGCTTTTTGCTATTATTATTCATTTTATCTTTCTTTTTAGTTGACAAATGAGTACCCGCTTCCCTGATCCGAATCATAGCATTTTATACAGCATTTCACACACTAACTTGGTAACTGTTGGAACAACTCTGTGATGTCGGCCAAAGTTAATGTTTATATTTAAAGTTTGCTGGAACATTGTTGTGAATAAATTGCAATACAAAATAAAGAAACAGTAGGACCTTCTGTAGATCTTTCACCCCACTCCAATGACCTAAACCCAGCAAATTTTAGGAGGAGGAGGGTTGGAACCCTTCCTGAGCACACTGTGTTTTCCTCAGCTTGACTCAAGATTTATCCCACTGGGCAAAAGAGAGGACAGAGGTAGCATTATGGGATGTGCTCTTAAGACTGGAGCTGGAGCTCCAAGACCTTTGTTTCAGGCTCCCAATTTCTGGAAGTCCATCTGCCCAACCACCCTGCTGTCCAGGTAGCGTTGTTATACAGCTCCATGGGATCCATCCCTCTAGCTCTCCCAGGCTTCCTCTTGTGCTCAGCCTGGTCTTAAAAACGACTTCAGCTGAGAAGGCCCCAGTGCTCACAGAATAATGACTGCACAACCAGCAACCGGAGCTATTTCTCCATCCTGGGATATTTATATAAAGGACGGCATACAAAAGCTTTTAATCAATAAATAAACCCCTTTCCAGGCTAGGTGCAGCAGGACAAACAAAGGCTGCTGCAGGTGAAGTGGGGGAGAGATGCTGCTTGCACAGGAGTTGCAGGGGGCTGTATTGCTGCTGGGTGAGTGCTGGGTGTCTGCATTCAGGGACTGCAACAGAGCAGAGCAGAGTCTGGGGAGCTGAGTCCGGGGGATCTCATGGGAATATCACCCTCCAAGTGGAATCCTCACAAATACCTAGTCCAAGGCCACTTGCTCACCTAAAGACATCTGACCCTACTGGATTAGCTAGCTTTTTGTCCATGTGCGTTTTCCCTCTTGCAGTCCTTTTGAGTCTTTTGGCCTGAGTTGGTGCTGCTGCTTCTCCCCCCCCCCGCCCCCGCCCCTGCCCCTGCCCCTGCCCCTGCCCCTCCATCAAATGCCCTCCTCTCCATTGTCCATACTTCTGCTTTTACAAACAGGAATGACCTTAGAAGACGGGGCCCTTTAAATGCACACACAACACACACGCACACACTTGCTTTAGCACCTGCATAAACTCATGCAGTTTTTGAACCTGTGTGGACCTGGACCTGTCCTGTGGATCTTTGTGTTCTTGTGCATCCCCTGAGAGTGGATGGCAAGCAAAGTCTCTCCAGTCTTAGTCTGATGCTTTTACCATTATACCATACAGTCTCTACACCTGTTCAAAAGTCTGGGGAAGCCAAGCTGCGTTTGCTTGGGGCAGAGACCTCCTTTTCTGCTTGAATAAAGCACAACTTCTTTAAAGCAACCTCCTTGACAGTATCCTCTGCCAAGGGGATTCCGTGCATGCTCTGCCCACCCTGTTAACGAATGGAATGGGTTCCTTCGTGGTATTTGTGGGCCCAGCTCAGAGAAAAGTTCCCTGCCCACTCTGGATTCTTCTGGGCATTGCATCAGTACAGACGAGATAAGAAATGGATAACCAGAACAAACACACTGGAAGTGTGAAGTGGCTGGGGAGGTCAGGCAGGTGAAAGAGCAACAATGTTTTTCAACTTAGAACCTGTTATCTGTCCTGGAATAGACCGGGCTGGAATGATCCCTGCCCTTTGAAAAGATAGAAACGTCATAATGCACACCTTGCCAACTGGCAGCAAAGATAAAGTCAAGGGCAAAAGAGGTCTTTAAAAGTTCCCAAGTTGGATATTGGAACTTATATACAAGCACAGCTTGCTTTCTGCAATTGCAGAAGAACACTGGTCATCATTCAGATCTCTCTTCACCAAATCTGAGGCAGGATCAAGGAAGTGGATACAAATAGATCATCTTAGCACTGGATTTATTGGTCTTAGAGGGCCATAAAGCCATGTAGCTGTGAATGGAACATGGGACCAACATCTAGGACTTCGCAGCCCTGGTTTGTTTTCTGCTTTTAAATGGCAGTACCCTGAACATGTGATGTCTTGCAATTTAAAGCTATTTGCATCATTGCACAACAGAAATCATGTGGTTTGCATCTATTGCCCCGATGCCAACACATTTATTTAGCAAGGAGCAGCATTTTTCTGGAGGAAAGAATAATACATGTACGAAGCCAAAATAAATTGGTTATTTGTAACCAGGAACATGCCCACTTGGCTGTCCCCGGAGCATAAATACAAGAAGAAAGGGTGAGTCACAGACCTTGCCAGTAGCAGCTGCAAGACGAGATACCCCAGTGCAGTCCGGAATGACCCATTTTGCCTTGAACTTCAGCAGTTTATTGAAAGCTCACTCAGGACCCCTGCAATTACGACAGCAGGTAGCAGTTCTCACCACCAACTACAAGCTTTTAGAACATACACAGAGTGTTTTATAGATGTTGAGCCACATGGGCCCCGCAGCTGGGCTGCTGATGATCTGCAGAGGGGGCTCAGTACAATGGCATTGATTACGGGAGATTAACATAATGATCACTGAGGCACAGGGATTATTGTGGGTCTTGGCATACAAATAAGGGTGACTGCAATGCTGTTAACCTGGCAGCCTTATCAGCTCTTACTGATCTGCGAAAAAAATAGCCCTGGCAGCTTCTCATAGCAAGCTATGAGTTTCCACTTAAAGTAACAGCAAATGCTCAACCGTAACCCAGCTTAGAATTCTGAGAAAAGAGTGTGGGTATTTTTAGAACACAAAGGCACATATAAGCAAGCTTTTTTCCTGCCAGGATTCATCTGAATTTTCCCAACACCCATTCTGGTTGGCCACGGCAGGTGCTGATGACGCGCCTGCTTGCCACCTTCTCCTCTCAGGTTAGTCATTTAGGGCACCCTGGCCTGAGGAGTCCTGGACGTCTCCCCAAGCTCCACGCCCAGCTGCGCCAGTGGCCCCATCCTTTTCCCATTCTGTGAATTGCATCATGTGCTCTCTGCCATAATGGAAGTTGTGAGATGCATGGACCCTTATATATAAAAAGTCCCCCTTTTAGTCTTTTTTTAAACCTGGTGGTTTAGATGGTTATTTATTTATTTAAAACTGTTCTATACCATCCCATCAAAGATGCCTTGGGACAGTTTACAACAAATTAATACAATAAAATAAAAATAAGAGCAACAGATCTTCCAAATTTCAGCCCTCAGTCTGTTGTGGAAGGAAGGACAGTAAACATGTTGATAGCCCCATGCGTAAGGCCCGGTATTAACATCTGTATAATACGTGTTTACATGTGATGTACATAAGAAGAGCCATGTTGGAGTGGACCAAGCCACTGCTGCCTTGCCTTCATGCAGCAGGGAATCCCTCAAGGGAATCCCCCAAGCAGATCATGAGTGCCAGAGCATCCTTCCATCCATGTTCCCCAGTAACTGCTATACAAAGGCACACTGTCTCTGGCACTGGCGATAGCATGTAGGCACCAAGATTAGTAACCTTTGGTGGCCTTAGGAGAAAGGGTCTTTTCTGCAGTGGCCCCATATCTCTGGAATAAGTTGTCTGGGGCTCCGCCTGGCTCCCTCATTGGAGAGGGCCCTGAAAACATGTCAGCTTGCTTTCTCCTTCTCCTGATAATGTTCTGTTACACTGGGATTCACCAGCAGTTCTATGTTGTAGGCGGCACTTTTTCCTGGTGTTTTTGTGTTTTAGAACATTTGCTGGCGGTGCTATTTTTACTTTATGATTACCTGACTGGTTTTTATCACTGTCCAGGGTGGAGATCTGGAGGTATGTAAAATATGCAGCATCTGGAGAAGGTGGGAAAGGAGACATTTTTCTACCTCTCTCATAATGCTAGAACCTCAGGTCATTCCATGAAGTCAGCCAGTGAGGAATTCAGTACAGATCAAAGAAATGTCTTCTTCACTGAGAGAACATAGTTAAACCAGTTCACTTCCACCAGATGCAGTGATGGTCGCCAGTCTGGAGGACTTTAAAAGGGGGCTGGACAGATTCATGGTAACTCCAGTATCAGAAGCAGTATGCCTGTGTATGCCAGTTGCTGGGGAACATGGGCAGTAGAGTTCTGTTGCATTTGTGTATTGCTTGTGACTTTGTTGGGGGCAGCTGGCTGGCTTGGACTAGATGGACTCTTGGCCTGATCCAGCAGAGCTTTTCCTATATTCTTGTGTATTTATGCCGTGACAGCCTGGCCAAAGTATTGTTTTGATGAGCCCAGTATTCAAACAAATGCAAATAGATTAATAAAACGCTTTAGTAGCAGCAAAATAAAAAGATGATGGGTTCTGAAGGCCTCACGCTTAGGACTCCCACCTTTGGCAAGGAGCTCGAGACAAAATACGTGGAACCAGGCCATTTTAGCTGCACAATAACCTGTGTATGTAAGACTCAGACATAATGATTTACTCATGGCCCCCCAGCTGGCTCCATGGCTAGACAGAGGCTTGGAGCCGGTCCTTCTTAACCCCAAATCCAGCACAGTCTCTGCAACGGAGCCCTGCAACCAGTGCCAACTTTCGGGCTGGTTTTGTGTAGCAGCTAAAAGTGTAAGTTGCGAGTTAGGAACTGAAGTAGCATGTAACAAAAACTCAGAGTTTGGGCTGGGTATGAGGTATTGTTTAATTGTGGGCTATTGCTAAATGTGAACCCCGCACTATGTTTTTTAACAGTGGGTTGCTAATTGCAAACAACCCAGGAACATGTCCACTGTTGGGTCGTGAACTCTGGGTTGTTTGTGGTTAACAACCCATCGTTAAACCATAGTACAGGGTTTGCAGGAAATGACAGCGCAGAAGTCAGCAACAACAACCCAGATTCAACCCGTATTCTGCGTTGTCATTATGTTCAAACCAGTCCGGGGATCATAAACTCAAGGTGGCGTTAAGGAGGCCAAAATCTCTCTATAGGTTAGGAAACTGTTTTGGGGGTGGGAATCCACGGGATTTCCTGGGCTTGGTTCCCTGGACTCTGGTTGCCTTTGATGCAGCCCTGAATCCAAGCTCCTGGCACCTGCATCCCACATTTGCACGCCATTCACCTGGCGTTGAGTCCTGCATGAGGAGCACATGAACAGTGTCCCTCTTCCGTGCTGCAGGCAGCAGCTTGTGTTTGTGCTGCTGTATGTGATGCAGAAGAAGGCTGGTGGTGGTACAGCCTTTGCTCTGGGACCATTTGTGGACTTCCTCTTGGCTTGGCTCAGTTTCCAAAACTGGTCTGAGCAGGAGAGGCCTCTGTGGATTCCACAACACTTTGTCTCATTGCTTAGCTTCAATTTGCCTTCAGGAGAACGAGCATAACACGGGTCTGTTTTTCAGTGCTATGGATTACTGAAATTATGTATACAATTTGCTTTAAAACGCAATGTAAATACTTGATATTATTATTGGCACTGCTGCGTTTATTAGTGTTAGTGCTACTATTATTTAGCTGAACTGCTCTATGCTCCACGGATGGGGCCAGAGCCAATACTGCACTAAAGCCAGGACCGACCCACTTCTGGTCTACAGTTCCAATAACAGCTTTTAAAGCCATCGCAATGAAGTACCAAGTGCTCATGTGTGCTTTTAATATCTCCCCATCCGAAGAAGAATCTATGCTTGAAATGCTTTAACAGCCATTGGGCTTTTAAATTAAACTTTAGCCAGCTGATGGAATTTGTTCTCTGTCGGCTTCCAAGTCTCGCTGACATGCTGGAGTGACTGGGTCTGTCTGGCTGGCCTGGGAAGTGGAGCCCTAGCAGGTTCCTTAGTGAAGGTCTCTCAGAACCACCAACAAAAAGACCCTCAGCAGTTACTCCAACTTTTCTACTTCTGTGGTAAGAAAAGGAGGATGAGATGAGTCTGGGTGGTGAAATGGAAGATGGTATCTGGGACCCCTCTGTAAAATCCCATGAATGAGGCGGGATTGGGCACAATAAGGAGATGTTAACAGCTGTAGACCTGTGGCTAACATGCCCTTTTTGGGCAAGGTGCTCGAGTGGGTGGTGGCCGGGCAGCTCCACACACTCTTGAAGGAAATGGATCATCTAGAACCATTTCAGTCTGGCTTCAGGCCCAGTTTTGGGATGGAAACTGCCTTGCGCATCCTGTGGGATGACCTCTGCAGGGAGAAAGGCAGGGGGAGTGCATCCTGTTGGTATTTATTTATTTATTTAGAAAATTTCTAGGCCGCCCCATTTGCTGAAGCCTCGGGGTGGCTTACAAATAAATAAATTAAAATACATAAATAACAATATAAAATACACATAACTGTATAAAATAAGTCACCCTGGCCAAAAAACTTTAAAATAAAAATAACATTAACAATTAAAATGATGCTTGAATAAAAAGGTCTTCTCCTGGTGCCGAAAAACAAATAACGACGGCGCCAGACAGACCTCTCTGGGGAGGGCATTCCATAGATTGGGCACCACCACAGAGAAAGCCCTCCTCCGAGTACCTACCCTCCTAACTTCCTTCACGGAGGGTTCCCGGAGAAGGGCCTCTCCCGCTGATCTCAGGGGGCGGGCGGGCATATATGGACGTAAGCGCTCCTTCAGGTTTTCCTGGACATCTCAGCAGCTTTCGGTGTCATCAGCCATGGCATCCTTCTGGATAGGTTGCTTGGGTTGGGAGTAGGAGGTACTGCCCTGCAGTGGTTCCATTCCTACCTGATTGGCGGATTCCAGAAGGCGCAGCTGGGTGATAGTAACTCAACCCCATGGCTTTTATGCCATGGAGTGCTGCAGGGTTCTCCCTGATCCCCCATGCTGTTCAACATCTTCATGAAACTGCTGGGAGAGGTTATCTGGAGGTCTGGACTGAAAATATGCTGATGATATTCCATTCTACCTCTCATTTACATCTCAACAAGGTGAGGAAGTGACCGCTCTGAACCATGGGACTGTCCTTGAAAATGGTCTGGAAACTTCAGTTGGTACAAAACAGGGCAGGCTGTCTGTTGACAAGGACGGGCCGACTCAAATATATCCGTCCTGTGCATTATCGGCTGTATTGGCTAGCAATTGCAGTGTGGGCCTGCTTCAGGGTGCTCACTCTGATGTATGAAGCCCTGAATGGCCTGGGTATCGAAAGGAGGTGGGAGAGGCCCCATCCGTGAGGGTGTTCAAGAAAAGATTGGACATGTTGGCGATTGCATGAGTGGAGCTCGCTGGTGCCGGGGGTCAGATAGACGGCCCAGGAGACCCCTTCTGACTCACTTTGTGTTTCTATGAACGTCTCCTCCCATATACACCTACTCAGACACCATGGTCATCTGCAGAGGTCCTTCTCCAAGATCTACCTTTAAAAGAATTAAAGCACGTGGCCACAAAGGGAAGGGCTTTCTCAGGTGTGGCGCCCTGGTTATGGAATCAGCTCTCTAGGAATATATTGTTATTGGTAGAGGTGGATTGTTGCTTATTGCTGGCATTTATTTTGTTTTTTGACTTTGATTACTGTTTCTGTTAATGGTGTGCTATTGACCATATACATGCTTTTATGATTGGTATTATGGCTTTTAAACTGATTGTTGCTGTTACAGTTTTAAATTGTTGGATTGTTATTATTATATTATTTATTAGAGTTTTTATTGTATAGCCATTCTGAGAGCCCTGAGCAGGATGTAAAAAACTAACTAACTAACTAAATAACTTCACTTGGAAGTACCCCTTTTTTGCTTCAGCCCACACTAAATTTTGAATTCTGTACATTCCTGAGTTAGTTATTTTTGAATGGAAAAATTATGTTTGTCCAACTATGTGATGGACACCAATCGGGAGGGTAGCCTTTAAAAGGAGACGAGAGAAATCAGTACAGGATAATTTATTATATATTTATTTAAGATAATTCTTGGCTGCCTTTAAATGAAACAAAGACTCACCTAATAAATACATAAGACGAGCCATGCTGGCCCAGGCCAAGAGGCCAGCCGGTCCAGCATTCTTTTCACACAGTGGCAAACCAACAGCTCAAGAGCAATAGCACCCTCTTGCCCATGTTCCCCAGTAACTGGGGCACATAGGCACATTGCCTGTGTTGCTGGAGGGAGCGCATGCATATCCATCAGGACGAGTGGCCATCGTCTTCTCCATGAATTTGTCCAATCCCCTTCCAATAGGTAGCCATCACTACAACTTGTGGATGGACTTCCATAGTTTAATGACACACTGTGTGCCGAAGGCCTTCCTTTTATTTGTCCTGAATTTCTCACCCATTGTCTTCCTGGGATGACACTTTCGAGTCCTGGTATTATGAGAAAGAGAAATGTTGCCCTCTTCATTTTCTCTGCATCATGCATATTTCTTTCACCCCTGCTCACCCTAAGCAAAACAATCTTAGAAATGGTTTCCGTATAGGTCGTGTTACTCCAGCTCCTTGATCATTTTCATTGCCCTTTTCTGCACCCTTTCCATTTCTACAATATCCTTCTTTCGGTGCAGCAACCGGAAGTGTACACAGTATTCTAAGGGCTCTTGCACCACAGATTTTTATATGGACAGTATGATACTGGTGATTTTATTTTCAATTCCTTTCTCAAATATGCCTCACAGGGACTTTACTTTTTTCATGGCAGGTGCACACTAGGTCAGCTTTTCCACTGCGATGTCCACTACAACCCCAAGGTCACCACTAGCTCAGATCCCATCCGCTTACCCATGAAGTTGGGATTTGATTTGATTCGATTTTGCCCAGTGTGCATCTCTTTACACAGTGAACTGCATTTGCTATTTTTACGTACACTTCCCATTCTGGAGAGATCCTTTTGAAGTTTTTCATAATCTCTTTTTGTTTTGACAACCCTAAATAACCTGGTGTCATTAGCAAGCTTGGCTACTTTGCTTCTTATAACTAATTCTAGATTATTTATGAACATGTTGAAAAAGTATTGGTCCGAACCTCTGGGATCATAGAAACAGAGTGAGTCAGAAGGGGCCTCCTAGTCTGACCTCCAGTTCCAGCAAAATTACAATATATTCCCACTATATGCTTTCTGTTCTTTAACCAGTTGAAAAGTTCCTTGCCTCTTATTCCATGACTGTTGAGTGTGTTCAGAAGTCTTTGGTGAAGGACTTGGTTAACAGCCTTTTGGAAGTTCAAGTAAATTTTATCTGCCAGATCACCCCTGCCTACTGACATTCTCAAAGAACTCTAAAATATTTGTAAGACAGGATTTACCTTCACAGAAGCCATGCTGATTCTTTCCCAGCAAGTCTTGTTCTTCTACATGCTTGCTAGCTTTATTTTAACAAGTCCTTCAACCAGTTTACCTGGAGCAGGCATAAAGCTTACCAGCCTGTAAAGCTTACCAGAATCTTCTTGCATCCCTTTTTGAAAACAACGGCATGTACTTGTCAAATGTAATTAGTGTTGATAAATTAGTTTTATGAGGGGGAGTGAAATAAGAACACCACATGGGTGAGCAGGATTGAAATGCACAAGCAAGGTCCTGAATCCAACGAAAACTTCTGTCCCTTTTTCCTAGCTGTTCTGGAAGCTCTGAGTCCCTGCCAAACTTAAGTATTTTGCTTTTCCCCACCCTGTGGCCCTTTTGCATTTCTTTTCTATCTTCTGATGAGACCCAAAACCCAGTGTTCCTGCCACAGTTCCTTCCTCAGGACAGGCTTCCCCAACCTCATGTCCTTCTGAATATGGGAACTGTAGTCCAACACATCTGGAGAGCCCCAGATTGGAGGAGGTTGGCGTGGTGGATGGCATCGGCAGTGGTGACCTCTCTGAGCCTCTTGGGTCCCGTGTGAACCAGTCTGCAGCAGCTTCGCATTAGTCATTGCTGACTAATAACTGGAAAGGTTGGAAATTCACCCGGGAAGTTGTGTGTAGGTGGCCTGTGGTAATTCTGAGTGCTCCATCCCTGAAAACTGGCTGGGTTAAAGGGACAGGGTGTTCCTTCTTTCTCTAGAGGTTATTTTTGAGCCTTTGGCAAATGGATAGATAAACATAACAGCTCTTTCTTCTTGAAAGGATGGATTTCTTTTTACCCATTGTGGGAAAAATGAGATTGTTAACATGTGAGGGAGAGAAAAAGGGGACTTTTTCAAAAAAGCAATTGTATCCCACATATTCTCCACATGATACATCTGATATTTATGTGGAAATAAACCAAAAACATCCATGAAAAGAAAAGAAAGGGCATAACTTGGGTTTCAGATCTTGTTTCCTTAGGAGACCCTTAGGGCTCGATTGTTTGAAATAAACAATAGGAAAAAGGAGACCTTTCGCCACTTTCTGAGGTGATAGAACAAAATGCTGTCTCAGCACTTCCTTTCTGTTGGGAAAAAGGGTTTTTAGAATTTGCGGAAAGTAAAAGGAATTGCTCTGACCACCAATGTAATGTTTCATGATTCTTAGAGCTAGGATGGGGGTGGGGAATTTTCTCTACAGGAACTCCAAGTTTGGTTAGTTCTGGTCATGAAACCACAGTGGGCAAAATGTAAATTATATCAAAGCCATTCAGAAGGAATGTGAGGTATGGAGTGTATATCTTCTTACCCTCAGCTAGGCAGAACTGGGGCTACAATCAAATTGTTTGGCTTTGCCATCCTTTGGTGTTCTGGTTAACTTTCCATAGCACTGCAGGGAACATGTCTATGTTGGTGTTTACCGCCAAAAAATATGCTGTGTGAAGGGGAAAGTTAATATCTCCAACTGGGAGGCCACTTACCTATCACCGAAAGAAAAGCTAGAAGAGGGCAGCTATTGGTGTAAAATTTGCATATGCTAATGTATAGCTACAGGTGTCGTTATTTCTGTTTACAACACATTCTGCATGCTTGCTCAGTCCGCTGCCCACACTGAGGGGGCAACTTTGACCTTCTTAATATTGTTTATCATTAAACCAGACTTTCAGCTAGAAATAATTTTCAAAGAGAGGGCACACCAGTGTAAAGTAGGACACCTGACTATCCCACTCTTCAGACAGGTATGAGCTGAAAGTAGTATTTTTTTTTCATTCATTTTTTTTGGCAGCAATGAAACATGCCTCTCCCTTTTCTTCTGTCTGTTCGTCCTTCCTTCCTGAAATTTCATTTGGTTCACGATGATCTTTTTTCCTTGTTGTCTTCACTCATGTCACCATATAGCCAAACTCCATTGGATGTGCTATTTACTGGTGCCCAGGGAGAGCATCTTGTCAGCTAAAGCGCCATTGCATCCTTCACCCTGCAGAGCATTCCTGACCAGCTGGGTTCCTGCGGCTGGTTCAGGTGGGGGACAATAGAAGCAACTGGGGGCAAAACTGCATGGAAGGAGTTTGATCACAGGAAAGAGTGGTGTCCAAGAGAACGTTTGCACGACCGCTTTTGAAAGGAAAACTCATGTATCATTAAAACATGTGTTTGACCAAAAAATTGACACTGGAAAACACTGTTTGTTTATGTATTTATTTATTAGGTTTATATTCCACCTTTTTTCTTACAAGGAACTCAAAGTGGCTTACATCATTATCCTCTTCTTGCTCTCAGTCTTATCCCCACAACAACCCTGTGAGGGAGGTTGGACTGAGAGCCTACGAACAGCCCCAGGTCACACAGTTGGCTCCATGTCTTAGCAGGGACTAGGACCCAGATCGCCTGAGTCCCAGTCCCACATGCTTAACCATGGCACCACACTGGCTCTCCTGACACACATGACACATGCATGCTCTGAACACACAGGGGATATGTGTCAGGGAACCATGGAGAATACCCACCTAGCTCTAGTAAGGTCATGGAGCCATGTAAAAAGAACATTCATCCTAAATAGCCCCAGGACTATTTAGGTCTTTAGGTCTTTGGTCCTATGTTGATGCTGTTAGTCATGAAGTTGCATCCAACCCATCGTGACCCCATGGACAACATTCCTCCAGGCCTTCCTGTCCTCCACCATCCCCTGGAATCCACTTAAGCTCACATCGACTGCTTCAATGGCTCCATCCGGCCACCTCATTCTCTGCCGTCCCCTTCTTCTTTTGCCATCTATTGTGCCCAGCATCAGGGTCTTCTCCAGGGAGTCCTCCCTTCTCATTAGGTGGCCAAAGTATTTGAGTTTCATCTTCAGTATCTGGCTTTCTAAAGAGCAATCAGGATTGATCTTCTCTAAGACAGACATCTTACATTCCAGGTTCCTATGGAGTATAGCTATTTACAGCATTGGACTCTCCTTTCACCACCAGATACATCTGAAACTGAGTGTCCTTTCAGCTTTGACCCAGTCACTTCATTCTTTCTGGCGCTACTAGTACTAACCCTCCGCTCTTCCCCAGTAGCATATTGGACACCTTCCAGTCTGAGGGGCTCATCTTCCGACGTCATATCTTTTTGCCTTTTGGTACTGTCCATGGGGTTTTCATGGCAAAGATACTGGAGTGGCTTGCCACTTCCTTCTCCAGTGGATCACGTTTTGTCAGAGCTCTCTGCTATGACCTGTCCGTCTTGGGTGGCCCTGCACGGCATAGCTCATAGCTTCATTGAGCTACGTGAGCCCCTTCGGCACGACAAGGCAGTGATCCATGAAGGGGCTTTAGTCCTATAGGTAAGGGTAAACCTGTTGTAGCATGCCAGTGTTGACCATAGTTTTTTGCAAGTCAGCTATGAATGGCCAACCAAGTAAAAAGAGAAATATTTCAAAATTGCTATGTTAAAACTACATGGATTGATACATATATAAGCATGTCTGTGTGAACATGCAGCGACTTTTAAGGGGCGAAGGTGCAATCCAGCACAAGTTAGGCAGAAGAAAGGACCCACAACTCTCGGCATGACCAGCTATGGATACTTTCACCATACTTGCACAGCTATGGTGATGATCAAACAATGATGAGGAATTGAATTATGCCCACAAATAAAAAGTAGAAAGTTCATGATGAACTTTTTAGCAGCATGATGGTCTTCCTTTCATCCACCCAGCAGGCAGAATTTATGGATTCTGAGATAAGAACTCAAGCCTGTTCTATGAGAACAGCAGGCTGGGTGTAAATGAGCCTGCAAAGTCCTGCAGCGCTGGAATGGGAGTGAAATATTCTCGACTGCACGGAAAGGAACTGAATTTTCATTTCTCCCTTGCAAAAACAAATGAACAAAAATCTTCCCATAAGAAGAAATCTAACCTAGTGGGGAGTTGAGCTTAGCTAGACTCTTTCTCCCTGATAGACTCGTTTATTGTTGTTATTTTAGCAGCCATGAAAGATTTTTTTTAATGTGGAAAAAACATTCCAGCATTCCCCTGTATAATTCACTTGGATGCCCAGGATTCTGCCACATGAGGCACATCAAAGCCAGTCTTTATTCACTGTAGTTCAGTGCCAGAATATATGCTTTACGTGTTGAAGGTCCCAGAAAACGCTGGCCTCTTCAGGTAGAGGCCTTCTGGTTCCTAGGCTGGAGAAGACTTCTACCCGAGGGCAGAAGGTCTACATGATCTGTGGCGAATGCAGGATTACCTACTACAGAGAGGTAGTGGAACCTCTGAAGGAGAACTGGGTACCTTGCCCTTCCCCTGACCAACATCCTTCCTGCGTGACTCCTTCCCCATCCGCCTTTCCCCACCTGATCAGCAAGCGCACCTTCATGATGCTCAGTGAGTTGCTGTGCAGTTGAATTGCTATGCAAAGCAGGCACGAAATACTTCCTCCTACCCGACGCTGCTCTCTGGGAAATGTTCTTCAGTGCACCACTGTCCTCTTGTACTCTGTACAAGACCCTTAGGTGAGTTTGGGAATTTGTGGAACTGTGGGGGGCAGCACCACAACCTGGCCTCTACCCGTGGGTGCCTGGCGAGTCAAAAGTGAGCTGGAGAGAAGAAGAGTGAGGCAAGGAAGGAGGGATTAGAAAATTCCAAGGGAAAAGGCAGGAAAACAGTAGGGCTGGAGGCTTGGAGGTGCAGGAAGTAGCAAGGCTCATTGCTGGGAAGGAGGGTAAATACCAAGGCAAGAAGGCTGAGAGAAGGAGCGGACATCAGAGGGGGAGTAAAAGAAGTGAGCTTGGGACTAGATAGGGGAGATGGAAGACTGCCTTAACATCTTCCAAGGTTAATGAACGGGGCAGAGAGGGAAGTGTTGTGGGCGCTGCACTGGGGACCCCGGTGACACAGCACCATCCATGCTGGTGGCGTCATATTAACAGTTCCGGTCACTTTACCTGAAAAAAGACACGACTGAGTTGGAGGGAATACATCGCGGGGCTGGAGCAGCTGCAGGGGGGTGTATTTATTTAATTAATTTCATTTCTATGCCACACCATAACCCAAAGTTTCTCTGGGCAGCTTACAATACTGGAGCATAAAGACAGGCATAAATTGCAACAAAATGGTTATTAATCAGATAAAAAGATGAAACAATGAAATAATAGAGCACCTCAAATAAAATATACTTACACACACCAGTAAACGCAACCAATGAATTAGCCAACATTAAATTAAGATAAAAAATCCATAATAAAATCTAAAAATATTAAATTAAACTATTAAATTATATTAAATCAACCATTTACTTGTTTAAATTTAAAAAAAAAATTCACCTGGCACTTAAAAGAAAGAAGAGTAGCTTAGAGAAAAGGTGAGTGAGAGGAGAGATGATAGACGTGTTCGAAGTAATGTGTGGTGTGGAGGAGAAGGTGGAGCAGAGGTTGTTCTTCCTCTCCTCTAAGACTTGAACCTGGAGTCATCCCATGAAGCTGATGGTTAAGGACAGAGAAAAGGAAGTGCTTCACACAGAATACGATTAAACTATGGAATTCCCTGCCACAGGAGGTGGTGATGGTCATGCATCTGGATGGGTGTAAAAGCAGACTGGCCGGATTCCTAGAGCAGGAGGCTATCAGTAGCCCTGCTGGCCATGTGCTACCTCTTCTACCAGAGCTGACCTGCTTGCATACACCAGTTGCTGAGTCCCTTGGGCAGGTGGAGGTGTTGCACCCATCCTGCTGGAGGGATCCTGTGGGAGGTTGGCTTGCCGCCCTGTGTACAGAGAGCTGAACTGTACGGACCTTTCTTATGTTTTCATATTCTTTAACAAGCAAGCACAGGGTTGGCCCCAAAGTTGTAGACTTGCCCTGAGACATTGTAGAGCAGCTTTCTCCTATCTGGAGCCCTCCAGATATGTTGGGTTACTAGTAGTAGCAGCAGGAGTTTCATTTCTATACTGCCCAAAAGCCAAAACTCTGTAACTCCAATCTTCTCTAGCCAGCCTGGCTTTGCTGCCTGAGGATGATGGATGATGCACCTGAAGGCCTCCAGGTTGAGGAAGACTGCTGCAGAGCCTCTCCCAGTCTGGGAAAGATGGGAGTGTTTCTCCCATGCAGCTAGTGAGAACCAGACTGAGGAGGCTGGAGAAGGCAACGCCCATCTCAAAGGACTGATAAGGCACCTTCCTCCATTCACCTTGGCTGGTTTGGAGACTGTAGAATGACAATGTAATATAACACACAGAGAGCAATATTGATTTATGATGGCTTGATTTCAAAGGCTGCCAGAATTTCTTCTGAATTATTGATGGATCATTGTTCAGATTGTCACCGAGGACACAAATATTAGCCTAGCATCACAAAAGGAAGTTTTGGCCTTGTTAAGTATGTCTAGACATGGTGAGTGGGGAAGGATTGTCAATGTGTACTTTTGTATTGAAGCGGCTATCTCAACGTGGTCATCCTACAATATTTAGAAAAAGACAAGCTGCCATCCGCCGTGCAAGATTTTTATGCTTGGAAGGTATTCAGGCTTTGAATAAACTAGTGATTCTTCTACTTTCTTCTGGAGCACAAGGCATGCTTATTATTAAACATTTCCACAAGCACCTTCAATGCACAATACTTTATCCATATATTGGGTTGGATTCTGACAGTCATACTCAGAGCAGACCCTTTGAATCCAATGACTGACTTGAGCCTTACTGATTTCAGTGGGTTTACTCTGAGTAGGACTCTGTCTGGATCCAGTGCATTAGGGGCACTGGGGATGGGCAGCCCCACATAGAGCATGTTGGAATAGTCCAAGCAGGAAGCTACCAGCTCATGAGTTCCTGTTGCTAGGGCTCACCTGTCCAGGTAAGGACACAGCTGATGGACCAGCCTCAGCTGAAGGAAAGCTCTCCTTGCCACAGATGCCACCTGGAATTCCAGAGATAGCCCTGGGCCAAGGAGTACTCCCAAGCTGCGTAGCTTGTCCCATAGGGAAAGTGCAACCCAATCCAAGAAGTAGAAAATATCACTTACCTGAGCAGCTGCCCCACCCACCAGCAACACCTCCATCTTTTCTGGATTGAGCCTCAATTTGTGGGCCCTCATCCAACCCATCACACCATCCAGACACCTGTTTAGAGCAGTCTCTGCCTCACCTGGATTGGATGTAAACAAGAGGTAGAGTTGAGAGTCATCAGCGTACTGATGACTCCACAGCCCAAAGCCCTGGTTGACCTGTCCCTGCAGT
This sequence comes from Varanus komodoensis, assembly GCF_004798865.1. NCBI lineage: Eukaryota > Metazoa > Chordata > Lepidosauria > Squamata > Varanidae > Varanus > Varanus komodoensis. The sequence goes on along the minus strand of NW_025335941.1, from coordinate 59,551,659 downwards.
TTCCCGTAGATATTGAACAGCATGGGGGATAAAATGAAATCCTCTGGAACCCCATGGCATAACCGTGTCTTCAGGGTCTTACCCAGGGTGGAATGGACTGAGCCAATGGAGAGAGTGGAGGGGGTGGGGGAGTGATCTGCAACCTTGGAAGGCTTTTTGGAGGCCACAGTGGGGACCCTGCCTTTTCCTATGGTCAAGCTGACAGCGTCCTCCAGCCATATTATAATGAAACTGAAATAGATGCCAGTAAAAACATTCCTCACCTGACAGCTGCTGCTTCCTCTTCCTCTTCTCTCTCTCACACATACACTTCATGCCTCTACCACATTACATGAAGTTTTCTGCTGTCCTAAGGGACGCAGCTGGCACAGTGGGTTACACCAGTGGTTTTCAAGCACCTGTCCATGGAGAGCTTTCTTGTCAGTCCATGTGGGGGACACATCCTGCTCACTGCGGACGAGTGCAGGGGCTGGCTGAGCTCCACCACCTCTTCCGCGGTTAGCATTGTATTTGCAGGGCGGGTGGCAGTGCCACGGTGTGGGGGAGGGAGGGAGGCAGGAAGGGGAGCGACGACTCGGTGAGAGCCAGCAGGGAGCCATGCTGCACCGATTTTGGCATTCTGTTCTTTTGTTGACATTTTTTGTTGCTTGGTTTCTGGCTGTTTTGGAGAATTTTCATTCTTTGGTATTGTGCTACGAATACACAGAATACTGTATTATGTGTATGGTGCTTTTTGTTTCTGCCTCAGTGGTCCCCGAGGTGGTTTTCCAGTTTTCGCCGGTCCCCAGCTGTGGAGAGGTTGAAAACCACTGGGTTACACCATTGAGCCGCTGGGCTGTTGATCAGAAGGTTGGCAGTTCGAATCCACGGGAAGGGGGGAGCCCTGCTCCCTTGTCCCAGCTTTCACCTACCTAGAAATTCAAAAGCTTGCAAATGCAGGTAGATAAATAGGTACCACTTTGGTGGAAAAGTTACCAGTGTTCTGTGTGCCTCGGTGTTTAGTCATGCTGGCCACATGACCATGGAAGAGTCTTCAGGCAACGCTGGTGCTTCAGAGATGAGCACTAGCCCCAGAGCTGGACACTGCTATCATGGATATGCGGGAGAAACGTTACCTTTACCTCTGCGGTCCTAGCAAGAGCAACACAGAATCCTGGGGCACTCGGATGATTACCAATCTGTCACCGCATAAGCAGCGATCTAAGGACCAGCTCCACACCTTTCTTAACTAAAGTGCAGAAACTTTTCAGCTTGAGGGTAGAATTAAATTTCAGAGCTGCTCCTGGAGGTGGCAGTGCGGGGGTCCTCAAACTTTTTCCCCGGAGGCCAGTTGAAAGTGCTGGGCACGGGCCGGAAAGGTGGTGCCAGCGGTGCACGCGGGCCGGCATGGGGGCAGGGGTGGCGCAGGTGCGCCTGCTGAGGCGGGGGCAAGGCACACAGCGAGGCGAGGCGAGGCGGGCGCATGAGGCAGTGGCTTGCTCGCTTGGAGATTGTTTTCTCCGAGCGAGCAAACCGCTGTCTCCCCACACACAGGGCGAGGTGGGCGATGGCGGGCACGTGCGCATGGTGCAGCGGGTCCGAATGGGCATGGCGGGCCGGATCGGGCCGTAGTTGGAGAACCCATGTGGTAGTGCACGCCAGTGGTGGTGTTGGGAGCAAAGGTTAAAGGTGCAGGAACAAAATACCAAAAATGCTAAGAAATTATAACCTGAAGCTCTTCTTGCTCCAGGAGCAGCCTTTTCAGCTCTTCAGAATGGGAAACACACTGCACAAAAGCTGGGAAACAACTGTGCAATTGCTAATCGGGAGGAAGGCTCACGGCCATGTGACATGGCCCAGCAGGCTGGATTTGGCCCTCAGGCTTGAAGTTCTGCATCACTGGTGTGCAGGGATAAGCACAGGGACTGGCTACCATCTCCGTTTCCCAAGCTGGAATGCGTGGAGAATGAGAAGGAATGGGGACTGACCGCTGAATGGACACTTGCATGCTTTATTTGTGACCAGAAACTTTTCTCCTTGCGCTTCCCAAGAAATCAGCCTGTTCTCCTCCTGAGACGAAATAGGAAAAGGTCCAGCCACTCACCACTGTTGGCTTCCTGCAGTGTTTTTTTTTCCTGTTCTCCATGACCCACATTAGCAACAGATACGACTATTATAAAATCTCCTTGGGAACATGAGAGAGAAAGTATTACATTTCTTGGCCACTGCTGTGGTTGATAATTTAATCCACACCAGGACCACAGGACTTCCCACATGCTCCATAAACTGTGCCATGAAATAAGTCATATTTGAACCAGAATCCCATTTTTAATGTTACTTTCCCATTTTACTCTAATAAATCAGCGTGCAGATACCTAGAGCGCATGTACACACACGTCCAACCAGTCCTCTCATCGTGAGCAATGCAAAACCTCACGCAGAGGCGCTTCCAGATGGAGGGTCCCTTGCATGGACCTTCAAAAGGCTTTGCACAGCTATTCCAATTTTTCTTCCTTCTTCAACAAAGTTTTTTATAGTACAGAAAAAGAGAAGAGGAGTGAGAAAATGCAGGAGGGCTATAAATGGAGGACAACTTCCTTTGCCCCCCAGTAAAAGTTCCATTAATAAGGCAATATGATGACTGTAAAAATGTCATTCGGAAACTCCCAAATTTCATTGTTCCAGCAAAATGTCCACGAATGGCAGTATGCGTGAATACTGAGCACTTTTCTACAGAATGCTCTCATGGTGTGCGTATAATTCCAGACTATTGTTTGTTTTGCGGCTCTACAGAGAACGCCATGATCTTCTACTGTCACTTGAGTTTTTCAGAGCACATCTTCAGCTTTGCTTTTAATATTTTTATTCATTTATATTTTTTTGAACAAGGAAAATGAGCTTGTACATTAGAAGGGGAAAATTATGTGCTTCCACTATTCTGCTTCTGCACAGCTTTACCTTGAGGTTATATAGCAGAAAAACAGGAAATAATTCTTCGTGTGGAACTTGCATGTCCTTGCTGCCACGGAACCAAATTTTCATTTTCAGATTTGATTGCAGATTGGGCAAAAGGAAAGATATTTTGGGAAACCCACAAGGTGTGGTAGGTTGCTACTTGCTTGGGTTTCTTTAGGAGATGATAAGACAAATCCCACATTGGATAGAGGGCAGAATGGTTAGCCATGGAAATTTCATCTTCCAGTTCAAAGGCGAAATACCTCTGAACACAACACTAATCGTATGGGAGCAAGTCTTGCGGAGGGCACTTAGGGTGGCCTTGCATCCTCTTTTACAGAGGACAGTCCTCTGTTTGAAAGGCTGTCTTGTCCTATTCAAGTTTCAAGATCCAGAATCCCCACAAGTGTTGTCCGTCAAGAGTTAGCACCTTTCCAGCAGACTGAATGGGTCACTGTCAAAGTCCTCTGGTCTTATTCTTCCTCTATGGTGAGTGTACCATATTTTAAAAACAGAGTGCATGTTTCTAAGCCTACATCTGTACCTATAAATTCGTCAGGGCACATTTTATACAAATCGGTGCCCTTCTGGAGGTGCAAAAAAAGGGGGGGCTGTTGCCACCATACTTTGCTTGTATGCTTTTGGAAATATCTACCTGAGCATTGTAGGAAAACAGGTTGCTTGACTAGTTGGTTCTTTGGACTGGTCCAGCAGGACACTTCTGGTTTATCGGTTATTTTTAGGAAGAGGCCCCGGTGGAAGTACCTCATTCTGCATCCAGTTTGCACCTTCTCCACATTGGCGTCCATCCACCTGGGCCCAAATCACCCACACACGAACGGGAGAGGTGCTAGATCCGGCTGCGCTCTTGCAGAGACAGCCAGAAGGCTGGGAGCTCTAACCATTCTGATGCTTCCGACTGCGGTGAATCATCGTATTATCCATGCAGCTGAATCAGCAGACACGATGCTTTACCGAGAAATGGGAGCAAAAATTAATTTCGATGATCTTTGAGTTGACCTAATAAAGGTATGTCATGATACGCAGCCAAATAGTGACAGTCCCTGATGCCATGGGGCTCACAGCATCATGTGTGGGCATGGCTGGGCACAGGCCTATAGCTGCCGTCTCAGCAGGGGACCCTCCGACAAAAACCACCTGGGCCCCTGGCCCCTTTCTCTGGTCCAGGCAACAGTGGCATTGTGATGGTGGTGACAGGAATGATTGGAAAGGGGAGGAACAGAAGCTACTGCAGGTGGTGACACTAGCGAGAAGGTCCACTTGCTCAGGGAGGAGGCCTCCAGAGCCCACAGCTTGTGTTTGCAAGCCAGGTTTAGAGGGAAGGATGGATTTGAACAGATGCAGTTATGGGTTAGGGAGTTGTGGGCTCTGTTTGGAGTGGGGGTTGGGGGACTTAGAAGGTAGATGAAGTGCTTCTTCAAAGGGAAGAAAGAGAAGTGGCACCACTAAGATGATCAAGGAAAAGAGACTCGCTAAGGGGGAAAGGACATGGTCTTTTAGTAGGAGTCCTTTGAGCAACTCCCCAGGAAGGATCAGGCAGGATGTCCTTTAAGAACATTTGCTGGACCAGATCAAGGGCTTAGCGAGTCAAACCAGCAGCCTTTGGGAATCCTGCAACAGGCCATGAGTGTGATAGCAACCCTGCATTCTTTTATTGGCATGGGTACTCACCTTGGGATACAGCAGAGGTGGGGAACCTCTAGCCATTCAGGAGTTATGGACTACATCTCCCATCCCTCATCACTGGAAATGCTGGCTATGTCTGATGGAACCCAGTAATATTTGCAAAGTCATGGTCTCCCTCCCACCACTGGTGTAGATCAGAAAACATCAAGAGGAATACTAGATAGAAAGCTTATCTTACAGGAAGATAAACTGACCAAAGATATAGCCAGAATGATTCCAAACAATATCACTTTGCTAGAAGCTGGATGACCTTCCATTAGGGTGACATAGTGGTTACTGTTGGACTGGGATGCGGAAAATCTGGGTTCTGGGCCTCACTTGGCCATGGAGCTCACTGGGTGACTTTGGGCCAGTCATGCAGTCTCATCCTAAAGTGCCTCCCAGGATGGCTGTGAGGATAACATGGGAAGCGGGAGGGGGGATTAGGTAAGCCACTTTCAGTTCCTTGAAAGAAAGAGAACTGATATAAATGTAATGGGAAAGTAAATAAAGCTGATTCCTTTGGCAATCGAGTTCAAGAGCAGAAGTCACAGATCTTGATCCATATCTGACTGCTGCTGTTCTTGAGTAATAGAACATGAATGAACACCAAAGTACTCATGGCCAAGTATCACTGGGCTATGGCCAGTGAGATCTTATCCAGGCTTGAGAGCAAATTGGTGCTGGTATGACAACAAGGAGAAGGTTCTGCTCTGTGGCCCAGGTTATGGGCAGTAGTGTTCTTAACAGGCCTAGCCAATCCAAAGTCTTCATACAGCCTGCCAATCACAGAAGCTGGTCTTCCACGCTTGAAGAAGATGCTGAGCCCTAAACTTCCAGTTAGCTTGCTAGGCCTTGTTCAGTCTCTGGCATCCCTGACCTTCAATTTCTTTCAATGTGACTTATGTTTATTGGATGGTGGCCAAAAATTTCTTAGTTATGAATCACATCAGCTTACTGTTGAGAGAGAGTACAACGGTCCTTCCATCCTGTACTGGGTCACAGAATACTTATGTCTATAATTGGCTTTTTCCCTCATACAAATATTTTAATGAGCTAAGACCCTAGCAACCAAGATACATACTTTAGATGTTTGTTACATATGTAAGGATGTCTAGTTTGGGAAAAAGTTAGGACTTTCGAAACACTCAGAGGGCCATGTGTCCTGCTTACAAGAGATAGCATTCTCTGTTTGAAGGACTTCCAGAAGACTGATCTCTGTTTTGAGGACACCCTGTATTTGAAAAGCCATCAGAAGGAATTAAATGTACACATGCTAATTGATATTTACAGGTGCAAATATAGACATTATTAATATTACTGAAATAGAAATACGTGCATCTCACCTGAGCATGCATGACTGTGACCAGGTGACCGATGTACCTACTGCTCCATCTGGTGTCCAAGCTCAAGGCTCAGCTCTTCTTTCTGATGGTTCTTTATCCAGAAAGTGGGCCTGGGTGAGACATCCTTTAAGGGGAGCAAGCTCCTCTGGCAGGCCTTCCAACAGAGGACCACCTTTTGAAAATGAGGCTATATGCCCACCTGAATTGGTAGGATGAAAGTCCCTACCATGTTAAGACAGCAGTTCTTCAGCTGGAATGCTATGTCAAGTTCTGGGCACCGCAGTTTAAGAAAGATATTGACAAGTGGAAAGGGTTCAGGGAAGGGCAGCAGGGTTGATCCAGGGCCTGGAAACAAAGCCCTGGGAGGAGAAACTGAAAGACTGGGCATGCTTTGGGAAGAGAAGACTGAAGGGAGATGGGACTGCGCTCGATGGGATTTGAAAGGCTTGAAAGGCTGAAAGGAAGGCCAGGGTCTTTTTTTGGATTGTTCCAGAGTACAGGACATGGAATCAAGGGCTCAAGCTACAGGAAGCCAGATTCTGGCTAGATATTAGGAAAAATTCCCTTCCTTGTGTAGTGTTGCAGGTCAAGTGGCCATTGTTTGGCCAACCAAGTATACGTCTCGCAAGTACACAGTCTTTGCTTAGTTGAAGGCCTCCATAATTTCTGGCCTCACCTGAAGAATGATACTACAATAAATAGTGCAACTTACAGAAATGTTTCCAGTCACATCCAGCAGCAGAATATCCCAAGCAACTCCAGAAAATCGAGTAAACTCCTGACAGTTGATTGTTGGCTATGATTCTGCTTTTCCAACATGGATAATGAAACCAGACTGGAAAGAGAGCAGGAAGGTCACCACCTTGGCAAGGAATTATTTCAAGTAGGAACAGGTTGGTGACGACATCTCATGCTAAGCTTGCGTGGATTTCCCTGAAACCTTTGCTAAACTGCTTTGGCGGGCTCCAGTGTGGCCAAGAAGAGTCAAGTAGGCCTGGCGCACTAAACAGGGCCAGAGAAAAACAGACCAAGGGATCAATGTGGGCATTAACGAGAGTGAAAGAAACACCCTTGGAGAGTCCACGGGGGGGGGGGGGGGGTGTCCAGTCAAAAGAACTTTTGCAGTTTATTCAGACATACATGAAATACATGCAGCATGTGGGCAGCTCTCAAAGAGACTACCAAGATGGAGTCTGTACAAGATGCTTTTGTGAGCCATCAATGGCATGCAGTTTGGAGAGGATGGGGCATCTAACAGTATGCTAGAGGCAATAGGGATTAAGACAACACAAAGAGAAGAAGAACCTTCAGGACAGGCAAACAATTAGCATGTCTAAGAGTAAACCTCCAAAGGACAGGCCCATGAGAATTTCTACGGTGTAGGTGGAAAGCGAGACTTGTAGCATGGATCCTGATCAGGCCAGGAATCCCATCTTTAACCTGAAGCTGGTCTTACAGTGTCAGGCTTTTAATGGCTGTATTATGGCAGAGCTTTCGCTCATTTTGTCCTGACAACATCTTAATCACAGTGGAAGGCTATGCATAGCAGGGTGTCTCTGAAGACCACTTTTGGTGTCATTCGATCTCTGTTGTTGTGAACTGATATGCAGGTTCTGAACTGGCTGTTGTGCGTTGTCCCACCCTCAAAATGGATTCTTCAGACCACAGGCCATGCTATGTAATTTTGTTCATCTCAGCTTGATGATAAAATGATGGCCTCCCTTACCCAATCTCCAGGGTGGCAGTTGAGGCGAGAATGGTTGGGAACTGACCTCAGTAAGAGCACACATTTGAGCTGCAGGAGCAGCCTAACCACGAAATGAGCAAGATCCTGTGGAATCTCCATGCTCCAAGCCCCGGCGAGCTGTGGGCCAACCACTGTGTTGAATAAGCAGACAACCACACAATCTCTTCTTTGGACTCATGCAGAAGTGAGCTCATCCCACCCTATCGGGCACTTTCCCGTGGGTAAGATGAGCAACGGGAAAAGGACTGTCATGGCCATGTGCGTCTTGGAGGAAGGACCATTTTATGGACCTGTGTTCTTCCTGCCCTGGGTTGAGCGGCACAGACAGTTCTAACCTGAGGATGGCATGCGAAGATATTGGGCCCAGGGAACCCGGGAGAGTGTCTTCTTCCTTACCGACCTGCGTGGTCATTGATGCCATTGAATATATTCTCCTGGTGGTTCCATGTGGCCTGACTGAAGTCCACAACAAGGGGAGTTCCTCTAGAGCCCCTTCCAGGGATCAGGAAGCACCCCAATCGTATTATGCAAAATACATTTTCCATTGTTTGGGCACCTGCTAAGGTGATTCCACTGCATTCGGCATGTGATCCTCTGCTGCACAAATGCAATTGCGGGAAAAGTAGGAACGGCTGGAAAGGGGAATGTGCAGGCAAATGGTCCTTCAAAAACGTTGCTCTGCATGTGTGTGTGTGTAATCCATTCGCTATGCTGAAGTGTGAAGGAGGAAACAGGGGAGATCTTTTTTTGAAGGGGGGGTGGATGGAGAGCTCCTTCTGCACCCTTCCAAAAAGTCATAGGGATGAAGAAGGAAAAGGCTGTGCGGCTGATCACTGCTGTTCCCCCATTAGGCGAAGGCAGCAGGATCATAACCCTCCTTTTCTGCACTCAAGTCATTTTTGAAAGCAGGTTCATCCCCTCTCCTTGAGGTAATTTACCTCTGAGAAGATCGTTGGAGCCCATTTCATTTACTTCTGAGTGCATGGCATTAAAGTTAATGCGATCAACTTCTGAGTAGACATGTCAGTGACCTTACTGGGGTGTGGGGGAAGCAGCATTGCATCCACTCCCAAGTTCACTGGGCGAGTCAGGGAGATGGGAAGGCAACTGCAGGTTGATTGGGGTCACCTCCCTCTTAGGGTTCTGCCACCTTGTTGAAACAGCAAAGAATGCTTGCTCTTTCGGTGCCCCTCCCCACCAGCCTGTTGAAGCCACACCTCCCCTCCCAGAACAGTTCTGCAAGTTTAGCACACACTCAAATACGTATCTTGGAAAATAAATACAACACGTTGTGTAGCTATTCTGAAAAATGTGGGATGTAAGGACAGGAATAGCAAAAGGGGCATGGTTTCGTGATGCATCAGTAACTCGGGCATTGTCATACCAGTAAAAATGCAGTAGGTGCAGGGCATTTGTTGTGGTGGCCCCACTTCTGTGCAACTCTCCCCCTCTGCGGGTCAGGCACTGTGTTGTTTTCGGCCTCTTTGATTTGGGAAGGCTTCCTTGTTGACCAGCCATGTCCTTGACGCGATTTTGTTTGTAATGCATTGTTTTAATTCTTAATCTGTTTTATCTTGTTATTGTTCACTATGTTGGAATCTGTTTAGATATGGAGCAGTAGACACATGCCGTAAAAATGAAAAAAGAATAAAAAATGAATAAAGAATGTCAGTCTTTGTTGTGCTCTTTCATGCCAAGTTGAACTGGGTGCATAAATGGCTGGGATGAATGCGTAAACAAAAGCAATTCAGGAAATTGATCCATCTAATGGAATGCAAAATAATTTTTTCTGTAGTTTATCAAATATTCCTTCAGCATTCATCCTGTCATCTCTGAAACTTAAGAGAAAATAAGTTTTTTATGTTTTCTTACTCACTTCTCATAAGGGAGAAGTATGTAGATCTGTTACAAATTAGACCAAACATTTAGACATTAAAAAACCTTTTACAACTCCACTGGGAAATAGTATAAACTGCAGCATATATGCCTGGGTGTACCTTAATTCTGGCATTGTCTTTGCATGATAAGTTACTGCCAAATCTTTAATAAAATCAGTTTTAAGAGCATGTGAGAGCCCTGCTGAGTTGGGCCATCCTGCTCAAACCACAGCCAACCAGCCCCCACCCATGTTCCCCAGCAACGGGCATACAAAGGCATGTGGCCTCAGCTACTGGAGGCAGGACGGAGCCATCAGGACCAGCAGCCACGGATGGCGTACTCCGTGAATTTGTCCAGTCCACTTTTTCAGCCATCCAAATGGGTGTCCATCAGAAACAAATGTCACAGCTGAATTAAACACTGTGAGAAGAAGCACTTCATTTATTTGCGCTGAAGTTCTTTTCTCTATCCTGGCTTGTTCCAAAGTCGGTAGCTAAAGTCTTTGTCTATAGTTCCCAGACATGAAACAAGGCAAAGTATTTAAATGGGTTTCAAGTTGGTTTAACACAAGAGCATCAGGGTCCAGCCAGTCCAGTGTTCTGGTCACACAAACAGCTGCCCACAGGGTCCCACAAGCAGGAGACGAGTGCAGCCGTACCCCCCTGTCCACTCCCCCAGCAACTGGTGCACATGCCTCTGATACGGGGAATTTCAGCTCATCCCTCTGACTGAAGCAGTAAGGTCCAGGTAAAGATGACACGAAGTACGATCAAATTTAGACATCCAAAACGGCCTACAATTCCTGGCCTGCTCCAGCCTGCCCTGCTGTTTAAGCTTTTTTCCGTTTGGACATGCATAGGATTGGGGTTTTAGCTGTGCCAAGCTGGATGTGTGCACTTGGAAGAAAGTACCCTGAATTCAAAGGGATTTAATCCCAGGTGAGTGCAGAGAGCAAGGGTGGAAAAATTGTAGGATTCCAGATGTTTTGACCTACATTTCCTAGCAGACCTAGCCGGTGTTGACAACAGTGAAGTGTGATGGGAATTGGGATAAGCCAAAACATCTGGAAGTCTACAAGTTGGCCACTCCTGGTGTCTAAAGCTACTGCCCAAAATACATGATTTGGTTGCCAGATTTCCCCAACCTGGCCCCTTTCAGATGTTTTGGATATCAATCGCCTTTTGGCTCAGCCAGTATGACATGCGATCAGGGAGTCTGGGAGTTGTAGTCCAAAACTTCTGGGGCATACCAGGTTGGGGGAGGTTGCTAAGCCGTGAGTGCCATCTTGGAGGAAAGGTGGGGTATAAAGTTTAATGAATACATATATAAAGGTCCTCTGTGAAATAATTGTTCAAACCTTAACCTTGCTTCTGTTTTTCACCAGACCATAAAGTGGAGGACATGCCATCTGGTGTTCTCAGGATTCCTGGATGCACCTGCAGTTGGAGGAATTGAAGGGTAAGCAGAAGCAGAGAAAAGCTACCCATGACACAGCCGAGGTTTGCATGCTCACTGCTGCCCACGGTGGCTTAAATCGGCTGGAGTGGCCTGCAGCAGTCTTGCACACTGGCCCTCAGATGCCCAGAGTTGCCCTTGAAGCCTCTCCTTCTGTGAATTTCTGCTAGCCTCACTCCTTCTATCCAGCTGAGCTCTTGATGATGTTATTCTAAGGAAATGCTCCTTGTTTAGACTTGTGCTCGCTCTCTCTCTCTCTCTCTCGCTCTCTCTCTCTCTCTCTCTCTCTCTCTCTCTCTCTGTGTGTGTGTGTGTGTGTGTGAATCTTAAATGCACTTGTTCACAGACTGTTTCTCCCACGTAAGGGAAGAGCAGTGAGCCTCAACAGAAGACTGCATGCCTTTGCCATTTTGGGGGAAGTGCAATGAGTGGTTGGAAAACTGAAAATATCTCTCCAGCCAGCAGCTGTGGCAGCTACAAAAGCCTGCTCTGCACCAACTGTAAACTGCCAACCGGGTCACGAAGGGGATGCAGGACTCCCGAGACAATTAGGCCTTACAGCTACTAGGAAGCAGAAAAAGGCTGCAAGATCTGCACCGGTCCCTAGCCAGAAATTTGATGCCAGGAGGCCAAAAATGCACTGCAGGGCAGAGAAGGGTCCATCATAAATCAGTGCTTAGGAAAGGCCTAAATACAGTTTGTTTATACTAGTGCAATCAAATGCATGAACAAATTTTGACAGCATATTTATTCCATTTTTATACCACTCAATAGCTGGTGCTTTCTGCGTGACTCAACCCCACCCTCCCTCAAGGGCCAACTAGTGTTTGTTGCTGAAATGTAAGCTATTGTCTTGTCTGAATCCAGCTGTGCTAACATGCTGGATTAACCACAAACAACCCATAACAAGAAACCACCTTTTGTTGTTCGATTGTAAACTGGGTTGTTCACCATGGTTTGTTACCTTACCTGAGTTCAGGAAACACAACCCAAGTTCCATCAACAGCCCATAGTTCATGAATGACCTACATTCGAGCACTGCATGAGGGGCATTGTGCGGACAAAGCACAGTCTGTAGTAAGACTTGGGGCCATTTAAGGTAGCAGCATTGGCAACCTTGGAGGGGACTCCCTGCGGGGAAAATCTGGCATGTCTTTTTGAAGAGACTTGCCCTCCTTTTCCACATCATAAATTATCAGCTTCCGTGTTGCCTCCCTAGCGCCAAATCACTTGCTCTCTGGCTCTTTTGCTCACTGGACTCTTGGATCAACCCAACGCTTGTTCGGCTTTCCAAGTTGCATTGCCTGTATTAAGGTTGAACCAAAACCAGTCTTCAGCCATGTGTGGAAGCTGTTCAGTCAGCCCCCCATTTTATTTATTTATTTAGAATATTTGTATGCCGTCCTTTTGCAGAGCCTCAGGACGGCTTACATAAATAAGAAGAATAGACTAAAACATAATACAAATAAAATCCAGATCCACCCGGGCTGCAGATTAAAACCTATATAGCTAATATTAAAAGCTATTGAAGTATTGTTGAAATAAAAAGGTCTTAGCCTGGCGCCGAAAAACAAATAACGACAGCGCTGGGCGGACCTCTCTGGCGCCTCTCTGGCACCCCATGAGACAGTCCACATCCTCGTCGGTTTTCGAGTGGTTTGCTAGGAGCGATTAGTGCGTTTGTAATTGACATGTTTCTCACGACCGTTTGGTATTGACTGTGGCATTGCCACAGGTCTGATGCGTTTCCGACCTACCATGGGGGTGCATCTGACAAGCCATTTGCTGTGAGCTGCCAGGGGCTGGAAAACTCCCCCCTCCTGTTCTCGAACTCCTGGGCAAATAGCAAAATAGTCTTGTTGAACTCGTGGAATGTGCTTTATGGAGAATGGGTGGGTTCCAGACGTTGTTGGACTGCAGCTCCTCTCATTCCTGCCTATCAGCCTGGCTGGCTGGAGCTCCTGGGAGCCAATGACCAGCACACCTGGAGGGCTGAAGAATTCCCAGCCCTGCTTTAGAGAGGACCCCTCAGCCAGAAAATGGCTGTGAGATTGCTTTGGCTGCATAGATGTGCAACTCCTTCGAGGGCTCTCGGAAGAGTTTTTGGCTGCAGGTAAACTCTGCTTGCCTCCTGTTCTCTACCGTCACAGTAATACTCTCTCTGTGTCCAGCATAGATTTTTGCAGTTAGACAAAGAATCTGTCATCATTACTCACTTCAATATTTACTGTCACCTTAAAACAAGACAAAACAAGACATTTTTTCAGGCATTTGGGGAATGCTCTCATGTCCTGCCTCAGTTTTCCCTTCTTTAGGTTAAATGTACCCAATTCCTTTTCCTCAAAAGACTTAAGTAGTGATGTTTGGAACCTTCTGTATATTTAAGCATATGCAGCTTCAGCAGATGTCAGCATTACACAGTGGATTTAGTTAAAAAAACAACAACCTGTTGCTTGCACCTGGATCTATTAGAATTCGCACTGAGAAGCCTTTTAATAAAAGGACAAAAGGTCTATTTACTTATACACTATCCATATGTGACTTGCATGGAGGAGAGATAGTGGTATGTCCAAGCAGGATTTCTTGCTTCTTCGTCAGCTGGTTACCTGAGAGAGCAGAAGAGAGAAGCACATGCTGGTGTGCTCATGGGGTGAGTGGGGCAGGTGGGTAGGGAGAGGCAGGGCAAATGGGAATACCCCTTTGGCCACTCCAGGTGAGGTGAGAGGAGCAAAGAGACAAGAAGGACATAGTTCAAGCAGAAAGGTCAGTCTCATTTCATCTATGGCATTCCCCCTTCCTCCCACTCTGGCTCGGGAACAGAACCGTGCAAGGGGGAGGCAGGCGAGGTTACAAACGCCAAACAAGGGAGGAAGCTGTTGGAGACAGAGTCAGACCATGGGTCCATCCAGCCTCATCCTGTTGCCACTCACTGGAGATTCTCGGAGGAATTTCTGCAGCCCTCTTTGAGCAAGCCAGGGCTTGAAACTGGGACCACACACCACACTGGTGCGGTACCACGGAGCCACCCCCCTCCCCTGACTTGTTTTCTCTATCAATGACCATCTTGACTGCCCTCTTCTGAACAGTCTGCCTGTTCGTATGATTGCTCCTTTTGATGGAATGGCTGATTTTCACGTCTTTCAGTGTTGTTTTGACAGATGGGTGTAGGCAGGGGAATTCTTTAGTACGTGTTTGGCACGAGATTTGGGGAATTTGCAAGTGAGTCAATGGGAATCTCTTAGTTTCTCTTACCTTTCTTTGGCGGCAAAGTTAAGAATTCTAGCTTGCTTGGCCACTGCTAAGGTAAATGGGTTTTATTTGCAATGATAAGTTGTTTAGATTAGAAGGGTTATTTGTTTCTTCTGCGGCAATTTGCAGAAGAATCTGCAGCAATCTGCAGCAATTGAACATTAAAATTCTCTGAGACTTTCCCAGTGAATAAACATGTTGCCGGCATACATTTCTCCCTTAATTTAATGTGGTAAAGAAAGAAACTACAAAAGTGACGCTGACCTAGGACACCTCAAGAGACAGGTATTTAAGGAATTCATGTCACTAAGAAGAACAACATGTCTTGTGGTGCCATAAAGATTAACAGCATTCACCTTCATGGACCACGGCTGCTTTGATGCATGAAGCGTTCATCTGTGAAAGCTTTCCTCACAAGATCTATTGGTCTTTGAGAAGTGGGTTGGCTCCTTTTGATGCTGCAAACTAGCACACAATATATCTCTATATTGACAAGGCACCCAGACAGCTCCCTTTCTTGCTTATGACCAAGTTCTCAAGTCATGTAACCTTCAGGATGGGAGTCATTATGCTTCCATATGCATTGATGAAGGAACTCACTCAGGAGGGTCTGTGGCACTCATGAGGCGTCCACTTGGCCATGGGGTGCACAAAATGTTGGACTCGATATTGGATTCAGCTTTGGCTGAATCGGCTCCAAAGCCTCCAACAAACAGCCCTGCACAGCTTGCTGAGAAGGCGCCTGTCCTTAGGCCAATAACCAGGAATGTCTGTCTCTGTGCATGGGTGCCCTGTGTGGGGTGCATTGTTTCCAGCAATAACGGTTCCCTGGCCCTGAGAGGAGTCTGCTCAACCAGGCTGGCCTTGGGCTCTCACGGCAGCATGAGAAGAGCCATGCTCGATTAGGCCTAACCAGCCCAAGCCTCTGTTCCCACAGTGGCTCGTGGGAAGCCCACAGCAGGACATGAGAATAAGGAACCAGGCAGCTCCGGGTTGCTTATGGCAGGGGGAGGCAGCAGGGACTGCTCACTCCTGCTTGCCTTCTCACCTCGGTTGGTTAAACAGGAGCTTTTCAGACTTGTGAGCAGGGTTGGTTTTCTGCACTTTGAAGAAAGCAAGAACAGGGCTTGTCTTGCCTCTCAGCTTGACAGCCTAGTTCTGGCTTGTTGCTTGCCCTCGTAGCTTCTGCCTCCCTCCAGCTCAGGCCTGACATGCTTGCTCTCTCCGATCCCTTGATCAGCATGGCTTGAGGATCCTGAACCTCCTCTCATGAAAGCATCCACAGTTCAATTTGCTTGCCCTCTTGCTGCCTCTTTACTGAGGTGAGAGAATGTAGAACCTTCTGAAGTCCTTTCAAAGCATGACAACACAAGAATCCCAGGCAGAGCAGAAGCTCTTTGGCACCCTGTTCCCAGCAAGAGAGGAACATTTCTGCATCTGTCAGACCAGCATAGGTATGTGGGGCTTAGAGGAACCTCAGCCTCTCTGGCAGCAACACCTGCTGAGGTGCCAACCACCTTTCAATTGGTCTGTCCAATCCCGGAGAATCACCGATCTGCAGCTTTCCATCTGCTGCTGGTAGTCCCATTGCCAGCATTAAGTCCACTGATCCTCTGCTAGGTATGTATCTCTTGGTGCAATTAATTGTCCTTTTTCCATGATAAAACAATTCCAAAGCAGGCTGCAAAATGAATAAAGCACAGTACAATCATATAATGGTGAGCATAAACCAGCAGAAGAGGGGAGAACAGGAAGACAGATAAATGTCAGTCTACATGAAATACAGCAAAATAAATTGAGTCAAAAGGTCATTGGTTGAAGCTGGAAGCTTGTAAGAACTAGCACCAACTCTGCATGAGTGCGGAGGGACTTCCGCGAGGGGATATTCACAAGTTCTTCGCCCAGGCTAGAATGGGACATCATCAACCATCATTTGGTTTTGATTTCAAAAACTGAATTGTTTTTAGTATTTTATTTGCTATTACGTGCATGCCCTGCCATTCTTCCTTCTTGCAAGGAGCCCAGGGTGATTTACAAGGCTCTGGTTATTTTATCCTCACAATAGCCCTGTGGGGTAGGGTAGGAGGAGCGCCAGTCACCCGGGGAGCTGCATGGGCAAGCGAGGCTTAGGCCATGCAGTGCTTGCCTTCCAGTCCAGCATTCTAGCCTCTGCAACACACCGCCTCTCTCCCTGGGTGAATTTACTTGGAACGGAACATCTTTATGCCACCTGTACAGGTTCTTTTGCTGAGATACCGTAAAACCACTGTATTCCAGATGTGATTTGACGGAACTGCAAATCTACCGATGGCAGGAAAGGTTGCTATTTCGAGGCATTGAAACCAAAGCAATGCTGTCATTGGAGGACAGGTGCCTCCTTTGGAAGTTTATCCTCTCCCCATTGCTGCAATTCGTGCCTCTAAGGTGGCAAACCATGTACTTTGACGTTGACCTACTGGAGCTGAATCACTCTGCTTAGCCAGCTGTGCAGAAGTACATAGACTGGAAGTTTCCATGCCAGGCCCACTCAAATATGCTGGGTACCATTGGATGCCACTGGATTCTTTCCTGTTGACATCAGGGTGTAACTGGCCAATGCAGAGTGCCAGCGTAAAAACTGAGTCAAATTGGCCAACGTTCTGTATACTCGCTTTGGTCAGGTCCAGTTATACAGTGGGACTTGCAACAAAATATTGCAGGGTATCCCTGCCTCCTAATCTGAGTATCCCTGTTTAGGATGCCAACCACTCCCTCTGCCCGGATACCCTAGACATTCTTTTCAAGCTGGCACCCCAGATTCCGTGGATGCTGAACATGCTTAATTGCCATGGTATTGGTTTTGGAGGGGATTGTCCATTTCATTTTAAAAAAATGATTGTACTTCCGCAAATATTGGGGTTCCCCGAGCAGGCTGATGGCTTCCTTCGTCTTGTCTCCTAGTGGCCTTATGTTGGCTTCATAGCCGTCCTTACACATCACTTAAATTCTCTGTGAGAACAGGGGTCATGAATCTTTGTAGGGCCACATTTAGGGTGGCCACTAAAAGAGGACATGTCTGCCCCAAAAGAGGACGTGCATCACTGAAGAAGGACACCTGTTTGCTTAATATTTGTACAGGATAATTGAGATTGGTGGATTGTTGTTGTTAGTCGCAAAGTCATGCCTGACCCATCACGACCCCATGGACAACATTCCTCCAGGCTCTCCTGCCCTCCACCATCCCTTGGAGTCCACCCAAGCCCACGCCCACTGCCCCTGTGACTCCATCCAGCCACCTCATCCCCTGCCATCCCCTTCTCCTTTTGCCATCAATCGTTCCCAGCATCAGGGTCTTCTCCAGTGAGTTGTTCCTTCTCAAGACTGATGGGTACAAATTCAGAAATACATAGAGTAATTCAAACCTACCTTCATGTAGAAATCTGCGAGCTGTGTGCTTTGCCCAGTCTTCAGTCTAATGCTGTTGATGGGAAACTTTACTTCTTTAACTTTCTTTATCTTTACACCTGGTTTGGACTGGAAGGCCCTTTAAAAAGAGCCCTGTCCTCTGTAAAAGAGGACACCTTACCACTCTACTTCAAATATACTGGCTCCATATAGTCACTATTTGATGGAAGAAGGAATCTCCCTTCTGATGGCTCTTTATCTTTAACTGGACTTGGATTAGATGGCTCTTCAAAGAGAGGATGCCTTCAAAGAGAGCACAGTCCTTGGACACCCCTTCTAATACACAACTGTTCTGTTTAACAGAGGGACACATGGACTCTCTCCCCAGTTCTGCCCTCTCCTTCCTGCCTTGTGGAGAATGCCAGACAGCTTTGGCCAGAAATCTGGTCTGAACTGAACTGAACTGAACTGATTGTTTTGCAGCACATCTTTGAAACTAGAGCAAGAGCTTCTTGGAATTTGGAACTGCAGGTTGCCTGCTCTTGTATTAGAGGGAGTGACTGGACACATTGCTTCAATTTAATTCATGAAATGTCACGAGTATCAAATACCACAGAACTCTTAAAAGTACTTTTGTTCTTTCAGGGAATTTATTGGAAATAACAGCTGATGTGTTAATGGCAAGAGAAACTCCTATTTTGTAGTTCTGGGAAAAATTACAGTGCAATTTCTAATCGGTTTGAGCAAATCTGGAATGTTGCATAAATGATTAAGACTGCTCTCCTATTCATGTCTGGACAGAAAAGATCCTACAACTCACTGCTGAATGGGAAAGGCTGGTACTTTGGTTGGTCTGAACCCTGAGCATTGTACCCTGAGTTATCATTTGTTTGTTTAATTTTATTATTTATTTATTTTAATTTCTATACCACCCAACAGCCAAAGCTCTCTGGGCAGTTACTTCTTAACCTGTGGCAAACAACTTTTTTATATCGGAAAACAAAATGGCAAAGTGCATTAAAAAATGTTCGTTTTTATTATCTAGAGAAGCAATAAACATCAAGAGAGCCGGTGCGGTGTAGTGGTTAAGAGCATGGGACTGGGACTCAGATGATCTGGCTTCTAGTCCCCGCTCAGCCATGGAGCCAACTGGGTGACTTTGGGCCAGTCACAGACTCTCAGCCCAACCTTCCTCACAGGGTTGTTGTTGTAGGGATAAGATGGAGGAGGAGAATGATGTAAGCTGCCTTGAGCCCTTTGTAGGAAAAAGGCAGGATATAAACCGAAAATAAATAAAATAAAAAAATAAAAAGATAATACTCATCCTCAATATATGTAATACTGTATGTGGCCTTTATTTGGCCAGTCTACAAGTCTTCAAATAAACAAACAAATAAATAAATGTTATACTCTGTTTCTAAATTAGCCTTTATTTCAAATCCCTGATGACTATTAGAAAGGAGGGAATCTAAAACAGTTTCACTTAGTCTGATTCTATTTCATCAACTTGTAAGCAACTTCTGTTCCCCTTTGCATTGTATTTGATGGCATTTAAAGTTACAAGTGTTTTATCATGTTTAGATAGCAATTCTATGGCCCCTCATAGCTTCCAGGGGGACTTAGGAATGTTCTGATTTCTAGCTCCAAGGCCATAAAAAACCTTTGACCTTGAAGCGGGTGTTCCATGCTGGGACGCTGCTCCCTTCCCTGGAGTGTCCCTGAGCGCATCAGAGCTGCCTTGGAGAAGCAGAGAAGAAGGCATTCTGTGTGGGTGGCGAGAGGAAGAGATGGGGTCCATGTGGGTCTAACATATTCTGGCAGCATTCCAGGCTCCTTCCTTCCCGATCTGATGTGGCTTGGCTGGATGGTAAAACCAACTAGCAACCAGCTATCCAACTGTGTTCTTCGAGATCCAGTTGTCCTTGGGATATTAGTTTTAGGCAGTGCTTTTTTTGTAAAAAAAAAAAAAGGTGCCGGAACTCACGTCTTGGGGTCACACTTTTACACAATGGTCACCGCCGGCAGTAAGCACTCAGCGCACGACCACACGACCGATCCCAAGCCGAGCAGCGTCCCAAGCAGAGCAGCGCCCTCACAATTAGCGCCGACAATCAGCGCTGACGCACAAGCAGCCCGCAGGCACTAGGTTAATGATTTCTGCTGCCGACCTGCTACGCCCAACGGGGCGATTCACAATCACTTGGAAAAATCCGTCAAAAAAGGGTGCCGGAATGCCGTTCTGGTGCTTTCTCTGATTAAAAAAGCCCTGGTTTTAGGCAACGGCTGTCTTCTGTGATGCAACAGCTAGGTAGGTTGCGAATGTTTGACAATAAAAGAGAATAACCGAGTTCGTCAGGGTTGTACAGTGCATGAAACCCAAACACCTAATACCTACCAAGCACAAGGATACACACAATCAGTTTTTTAAGTTTCTAAATCACATTAAGGAGCAGCCCAATCCATGACCGAAAGGAGAAAAGTGCTACAGCTCTCAGCACTGCCTTGCCAGAATGGCTGGCTGAAGCAGTGCTGAGAACTGTAGGGCATTTTTGTCTGAACATGCATGGGGTTGTGCCCTAAATGAATCAGGGGTGCATTCCTTAGCATGCGTAGATTAAAATGGCCTAAAATGCCTGCCTAACTGGGATGATGGGAGTTGTAGGACCTTTTTCCTCTGTGTAAACAAGACTACACCCTAAATGTAATTAAATGTGCCCTTTGTTTGAAGCCTGCATACCGTCTTCAGTCACTAGGTGGCCCTAGTGAGCACATAGCTTTTCAGATGATGCAGAATGAAGCTGGGAGAGAGCAGCAGGCCAAGAAAGGGTGCCTGGTCACTTTATTAATTATTATTATTATTATTAACATTTCTATGCCGCCCCTTGCCGAAGCCTCCCCTACTATAAGCAGCATCCTGTGGCAGGATCTGTACCCAGGGGTGCTGGTGGATTTGGTATTTTGCTCTTATGCTGTATCAAAGGGGCGGCTATTTCTACACCTGTGAAGTTTGATCCTTTGGTTAGTTAAGTAAAAAAAGAAAATGTCAATTCATTCATTCATGTTTCTAGGGGGCAATCTAAAATGTCCAACTTTGAAATGTGAAGTTGAAGAAAGATAAGGCAATAAAGCTCTGCTTCTGGACTCAGATATCATATGCTTGGGAGTCTAAGAAAAGATTGCGACTGAATGGCAGCAAAACCATGGCCCTGCTAGCTGGGGATGATGGGAATTGTCATAAAACACATCTGGAGAGTGCCAGGTTCGGAGGCAAGCTGCTGTAGGAAAAGCAAGTGTTTGAGAGACAGTGAAATAAAGCCCAGAACCCACTTCTTCATAAGCAAGAAATATTTTGAAGGAAATGGAGTCTGTGCTTCCACCAAAATAAAGCAGCCTTGTTTTGCCTCTTTCTTCTGCTCTGGATGTCCGTGTTGCCAAATGCCTTCTAGCTGCAGAGCTCCACATCTTAATTAGAAACACGTGTTTGGAGACCTTAATGGTTTCGACCCAGGGCCTGCGGCAGTTCATTCTGAAGGTGAAACTTGGCACCTTGCTAACGCATGGTATGAGTCAGTGATTAATTTGCAGTTGGTATCCTTCCAAAGAGCTATGGCAAAATCCAGTTCTTTAATCTGCATCAGAAAAGATTAGCTGACTATTGAATTAATGCTTCAAGGATAGGCAAACCTTCGTCAACATGCACTGAGAGAGCTTTTCAAAATTAGCAAAGACAGGAGCTTTGTGTTAACTGCATTTCCCTGTTTACTTTTTAATGCTGGCCAGAACATTAATTTAAACTCTTTCCTATTTTGATGTGAAGCATGATTTGGGTCTTTGGAAGCTGCCAAATACATATTGTACCCTGAACTGGGGAAGTCAGGACAGGTATGACTTCCATACAGTGTTGAGTAATGTTGTTTAAAGGCTCAAGCAATTTGGTGAACTCAAATAAACCCAAAGCTATTGAGTTCCACAACTGTGCTGTAGTTTATGGATCCTTCCAGACTATCATTTTATAGTGCAATACAGAGTTGTTATTTCTCAGTTGTCCAAGGGATCCAAATATTCATCTATGCATCAGGAAAAATACCTTCTCATATTTAAAAGCTGTTTCATCTCAACTCCACAGCTAGTGCACCACTTGTAGACCAGTTTAGACCATTATGCACCCTAGATCTCACAGCCCATCTATTAGCTGGTGCCATAGCAACACTGGCAATGACTGATAGGCTCACGTCTGCTTGCCCTTCTAGGAAGCTGCTGCTGGTGCTGTTGTTGTTATTGTTACATTGCATTTATATGCCACCTCTTTCTCTTGTGAAGAACCCACGGGTGGCTTGCATAGCTCCATTTGATCTTCACAACAACTCTGGGAGGTAGGCTGGCTGAGAGTGAGTGACTGGCCCAAAATCACCCAGGGAGCTTCATGGCCGAGTGGGGACTAGAACTCGGATCTCCCAGGTCCCAAGTCCAGTGCTTTAACCACTAGGCCACACTGGCTCTCAATTGCTGAATGTTGGTATCCTTGTTTCTTAAGTGCTTCACAGGCCACAGACAGTGGCAGCTCCAGGTTTTGAGAGGTGGCCGGATGCCCTCATGGGCCCGCCACCAGAATGGGCTCACCACGTTCGTTCAGTCCAGTCCTCTCCCTCTTGCCCTATTGTTTGCAGGGAGATCTTGATGCTCCTCTGTCTTCTCACTTTGGTCCCTGCTTGCGTGTTATAGGAAGTTCTGGGGACTGCCTGCCTCATGGAGTGGGGCCCCCAAAGCCCCCCACTTCTGGTGCCAGGCTTAATGAGAACTTGTCCCTGTTTCATTTTGGCAAAAGGAGACTTGTCCCTCGAAAAAAGCCAGGACTCCGGTGAACATCAGTAAAACCAACCTCACCAAAACACAAAAGGTTATTGATGGAATGGCAACCCAGGAGCACTCCAAGTAGGCCGGTGGCTGCAGCTGATGGCCTGACTGGTCCAGACAGCGTAATAATGCAAACTCCCACGTGAGGAAAGAGTGGGTGGCAGCTCAGGAAGCGCTGCGCAAGGTCCAAACTACACATTGCATGTGTTTAGTAGGCGTCTGATGGTCTTTTTTTGGACAGAGAACACAGGCATGGTAGCCAGGCGGGGGAAGAGAAGCTGGGCAGGGATGCCCTATTCTCCTCCTCTCCTAATGTGAGAGGTGCTTTTCAGAGCCCCTTGTGAGAACAATTCACTATCACCTGATGTTGGGATTGCCCCCACCTTGTATGGCTTTAAAAAGAAATGAAATAGATTCATGGGGGATAAACCTACTGACCCAGCTAATGATGATGAATTGGATGGCCACTGGGGGAATGCTGGATGCTGGCCAAGGGAGAATTTGGGTCTGATTCATCCCGGTTATTCCCATGTATTTCCTTAGGCTGCAGTCCTGTGCACGTGGGTGGAATTAAGGATGCTTTCAGATGAGGTTTTAATGTGCAGTTGTCCTGCTCTAAACACGGAATTTTACTGAGGGCAGATGTGGTAACCCGTCCATTTCCCCCACAGTTGCTTCAATCTTTCTTCTTACCATAACACAATCTGTTTAGCGAGGAAAATCGGAAAAGCTGCACAAAGCCCTTTGAGTGGTAGACAAGGAATTGTCTGACTGGAAGCCTCTAAATCTTGATAGGGTTTTCTTTACGGAAAATATTCTAACATTCATGCCAACTCAGCAGCTTCACCATATAAGATTTAAAAAAAGAGCAGCATATTGAATCATGACTAAATTAGCAAACAAACCATTTGCTTGCCAAATGTAACAGGAGCACCCAAATTAGTCAGAATTGAAATAATCCTTCGGCATGGCTATACAGAATAGTTTCAAAAGGTTCTGTCTGGTTCAGTCACAGGCCTGGAAAACACTGTTTGTTCTTCATTTTTCTCCGTGGATGTGGCTTGCAGTGGCATTCCACTTCACCAGACTTATAATGTGGGAAGATGCCCTTAGATTCCTGGCTTATGATTGTGGTTGAAGAAGGACGTGTCTAAAAATGTTTGGCATTGTGATTAAGCTGCCATCTGTCTCCCTCAACCAAAAAAATGTGCATTTGAAAAAAAAAGCACCTGGCAGAACAGAAAATGAGCTTTTGCTTTTGACTGATGAGGAATTTTGCATAGCTCAAGAAACCTGCCCTGTTCTTATCAGCAAAAAGAGCTTGCCCAATATGACTTGTTTTGCTAAGTATCTCGTGTTATTTGACATTCTGATCTAGCAACTTTATCCATGCCTGGATACTTGAGAAACAAACATTTCATTTGTGAAAGAGAAACAAGCTTTAATCAACATGCAGCACACTCCTCTATGAAGCAAGCTCCATTGAGTTCAATGGAGCTTAATTTCAGGTTAAGTGCAGTTTAAAAGCACTGGTTGCTTCAAGAATGAGACAGATTTGATTCGTGGGAATTAACAGTTTTGAGGCTCTGGTCCATGCTTCTTTCATTTGGAAGCTATTATGACTTTGGTGAACTGTAATTAGAGAACGAAAAATAAACATTAAAGATGGCTTTTGTTTTATACAAAATTGTTGTGACCCACCCAGAAAGCTTTGGCTATACAGAAATAAATAACATGATTTACAATACCTTAAAAAGACACTGATATTGATGAAATTTAATTAATAAACCAATGAATAATTGACTACTTAAAAACTAATATTGCTGGACTCTACCTTAGGCATGTTATCTATGTAACTTGAGTTCACACACCTGTTATCAATGATGCAGACACCTTGAAACAGAGACAGTGCATTGTTGTGGCTTTCTGCTAGAGTGATGGATTTAGGAGAGGGAGAGACTCCAGTTCAGATTAAGATTCAACCAGGATGCTTCCTGGTTGACTTTAAGCCAGATTCAGTTCTGGGAGTGGGTAGGTCTACAGCTCCCTGTTAAAGTATGTGATCTGCATGCAGAGGATACTGGCTTTGAACCCTGGCATCTCCAGGCAGAGATGGGGACGCTTATCTGAAAATGTGAAGACTTCTTGTTGGTTGGTGCAGATCCGACTGAGTCTGCTGGACTCAACGTGAGGCAGTCTCTTCTCCTAGCTCACTTCAGAGGGTTCTGAGAATAATGGTGGTGAGATAGAAAGTGCCTTTGAAAATACACATGCAGAGTTCAGGCTTGTGGAATTTACTTGTTTTTATGAGAAGGTCATCCTCTGGAACCAAGGGCAAAAGACTGCCTCAGCTGCATGTTAGGCAGAAGTATGACCTGTGGAGTTGGTTTTTTTCTGTCTAAACATCCATAGCCGCATACCCTGAGAGAATGGTATGGTGTAATGGTTAGAGTTTTGGACTCAGGAGATTGGGGTCCTAGCCTCCAAGGCCATGAAACTTTGGGGCAATCACTGATTCTCAGCCTATTTCCCCTTACAGGGTTGTTATGAAGATAAAATACAGAGGTGGAGGAGGAGGAATATGCAAGAGAAATAAATGGGTAGAAATAAAGGAACAAGTCGCCTCTTGGTCCAGGAATTCATCCTCTGGATCTGAGCCAAACAAGCCTTCTCGCAGAATGACTCAGTTCTGTGTTCCCCTGAGAGTTCTTTTTGAGCAACCGATTTTGTGTGTGTGTGGGGGGGGGGGGGGGCAGTCGTGCCTATTGTTGGGCACAGAAACCTTGGCCAATGTAATGCGAATCGTCTGGAAGTCCTTCTGGTCTCCGTCTGCACATGTCCTGAGAAAGTGAAGGAGGACCAGTCTCTCCTCCTCTCAAAACACTAGGGGCCATAGGAAATCCTATGAAGCTGACTGGTGGGAGATTAAGGACAGATCAAAGGAAATGGTTCTTCACATAGTGCATAAACTACAGAATTCACTCCCACAAGATGTAGTCAGTTCAGGTGGCTTTAAACAGAGACTGGACCAATTCATGGAGGAGAAGGCTTTCCATGGCTACTCGTCTTGATGGCTCTATGCTGCCTCCATCATCGAAAACAGTATAACTATGCACAGCAGTTGCTGGGGAACATGGGTGGGAGAGTACTGCTGTTTCTGGATTTCCCATGGGCAACTGGTTGGCCACTATGTGAACAGAATGTGGGATGAGGTGGACTCTTGCTCTGACCCGGCATGGTTCTGCCTATGTTCTTAGACACATTGGGCCAAATTCCCCAGAGTTTCAGGTGAGGACTTTTGCTAGACCCATCCAGTCCTACAGTGATTGGACCTTGCATCTTCAGGATGCAAACATGCCTTTGCCCACTGAGCCAGGACGGATAACCCCACACATCCTGGGAGTCTTTGATCCCGAAGGGCAGTTTGAACTTGCCCGAACACATCTTCGTGGCCATTCCAAAGAGAACAATGCACTCTTGGGCCTGTTTTATGCAGAAGGGAGTCCCCTGGAATTCAGAGGCTTACTGCCTAGTGAAGCCACAGGGAAAAAACCGGGACATTCCAATAGCCATTCATTCCTTCATTCATTCATTCATTCATTCATTCATCCTTTCTTTCCTTGCTTTTCTTTCTGCAATGCCCCGTCTCTGAGTTTTTAACAATGCAGCAAATGGCTGCTCGTTGTTGTCGTTGTTGTTGTTTAGCTTCAGCATCCCCTCTGCTCTAGTTACAGCTCAGCTGCTTTTTCAAACTCTGTGCGCTCCCGGGGAAAATTGTGTTTTTTTAAATGCCATCTTTCACTCACTTAAACCAGCGGGGGAAAGTAGAACGGACCAAAACCCAAAACTGGTCTATTGGGAAACCGGCGGAGGGGGGGGTGTGCTTTTCCTCCCCCCGTTTTGTTCCTTATCTTCTTCAGGCTCTGATCGGGGGGGGGGGCGACGCCCCCAAGTAGAATAGATCTATACATTCTCCCACTAAGTAGAGTATATATTTATATTTTAGAGCGGCTGTGCGTATGAATTGGCTGCTGGGGTGGAGGGGGCGAATGCCCCCTCGTCCCCCTCCCTGGATCCGGGCCTTTTTTTCAGTGTATGGGCGTGTGTGTGTGTGTGTGTGTGGGGGGTTCAGTGCAGCGTTTGAACTGCTGCAAATTCCTGCCCCACTCGTGAGATTTAGTGATCGGGGGCTGGGGGGGGGGGGGGGCGGGCCGCGCTGTTTGCGCAGCGAGGGGCGCGCAGTGCACACGAGGGGGAATGCCTGATGCAGCCGGGCGGGGGCTGGCGGGGCGGGGCGGGGAGGGGAGGGGAGGGGGAGGGGCGATAATGGCCCAGCGGCAGGGAAGGGGTAGGCTGAGTCACGTGGCGCCTGCGCTGCAGGACCGGCTGCTTACTTGTCCAGAAGTTTTGCTCCGGCTCCCCCAAACCTCCGCCGCCACCTCTCCTTGGAGGGGGTGACCCAGAGCACCCAGAAGCAGGAAAAGGGGGCTGGGGGGGGGACACCTGCGGGGAGATCGCGCCTGCCACCCCTATTCCTCCTCCCCTAAAATACCATCACCGCCTCCGTGCAGGCTTCGACCCAAAGATCTGTGCGTTGGAGAGGGGTTTTTTTTGGGGGGGGGGGCGGTTGGGGGAGAACCTGGAAGCCCCACCGGCTGCGTGCTCGCATGCGGGGCAGGAAAGCAAGCAAACCTTGAGCTAGTAGTCAAGATTCCGGCTTCGGGACAGACGCACGGAGAAGTGAGAGCTTCGGAACTTCGGTTTTCACCTGCCTGGTTTCTTCTCCTTGCATTTTTGTTTTCCTAAAAAAACCGCTTCGCTCTCACGAAGCCCTAAACAAGGGCGCTATCGCAGCGAAGACGAGGTAAGTCCATAAAGAAATCGGGATGGGGCAAAGGGACTTAAGGGCCGATCCCCAAAGCAGGAGCGCTTGCCCCGGGGTAACGCCCCCCCCCCCCCCAGAGGCAGGAGATTTACTTCCAAGTAGGCGCGCGTAGTTTTGGGGAGAAGCCGATGGTCGCCGAGTGGTCTTATGGATACCTAAAGATACCCGCTGTTGGGTACCAAATGGCAGAAAAGTAGCTTCCCCTTGCTAAGTTAGGGGATGCTGCTCTGTCGACGCCTCCTCCTCATCTCTCCTCCTTTTCCCTGAGCGTTGAGATTCGCCGGATTGGGAGCCCATACTTTGAACGGGATCCCCCTGTTCATTCATGGGATTTGACCGGGACGAGTCCTATAGCAATCTCCCCTCCTCATTTTAGAATCCGAATCAATGGTTGACAGAGGATCCTGGCTCTGGGGCTGTACTGGCCTCCCTCGCCCTTTACTCCTTCACCGGAATGGCATTTCTGGCACAGGATGGGACAAGGCAAAGTCCAGTGCTCTTCCCGGCAACTTGGCTACACTTCTGCCTTCTTGCCCACTCACCTTGTCCGGCTTGCTTGGCTCACTCAGGCCCATGGACCAGCTGGCTTTTTCTTTTTCTTTTTCTTTTGCGGAGCTGCCCATCAAGGCGCACTCTTGGGAATGTTTTGCATTCATCTCGGAGGGCAAAGATGTCTTCCGCCCGGTCAGGCCACCGATCCATTTGGCCCAGTATCTCCAGGATTCTCCAACTGGTGCCCTCCAGATGTACTGGTCCATAACCTCAGCTTGGCTGAGGCTGAATGGGAATGATAGGGGTTATTGTCAGCACATCTGGAGGTTGGGGAAGGCTGGCTTAACAGACTGGCGGTGGCTCGCCAGGCTTTCGGACAGGGATCCTTCCCTCCTTTAGCCAGTAGCTGCCAGGGGTGGCACCCGGACCTTTTCCATGGCCAGCATGTGCTTGCCAGCAAGTTACAGTCCTGTGGTGAGAATAAGGTACTCTGCACATGCCCAGTGACCCTCATAATCATGTAGCGCCCTCACGACATCTCATGGGAATGAATTCCTTCATTCGCCTGTTCCCAGTGCCCCGAGAGGTACTGACAGCTGTCCATTTGGGGGGCTTTAAGAGGGGATTGGACAGAGTTGTGCAGAAGAAGCTATCCGTGGCTCCTGGTTCTGATGGCTGGGTGCCTCTTCCAGCATCAGAGACAGTATGCCCATGTGCCCCAGTTGCTGGGGAACATGGGTGGGAGGGTGCTGTTCTTGTGGGTCAGTGCAGGCCGCTGGTTATCCATTGTGTGTATAGGATGCTGGACTAGACAGATCCTTGGTCTGATTAAGCAGCATTCTTCTTATGTTCTAAGTGTCGAAAGTGAGTCTTAGATATGGTTGCAAAGTCACAACCTGGAGATTCCCAGTGTGGTTGTATTTGGCAGCAAATTGCACCAGCTCTTATCTCTCCGTCCTTCTTTTTTCATATGACTTCCACTTTCTGTTCAGTGTCCCTAGGGTTGGACAGACATATGTTATGCCACAACAATCCTGTGAGGTAGGCCAGAATGGAAGCTTCAGAAATTCCAGGCATGTCTGAGTCCTGCCCCTCCATGTGTCTGCAATACAATTGGAACCAGGGACTTCTGGCTCATAGTTTTTGCTCCTGAAAATTAAACCATGCATTCAGCCTGCCTTCTGCAAGTGCTGGGTGACTTCTTTGACCAGGTTGCGATTTTCTGGTTCTTAATCCAGATTACTTAGCAGAGAACTCGTTGGCACCTTTTGGAATGCATGCTCTAAATGTTTTGGAGGGTTACAAAAAAAAAAAAAAGTTAAGACATTCACAAATGCCATGTTAGAAAGTCTTTCAGGTCTGTGTTGTGACATGCTTACTCTGATGGCTAACAGAAGCATGCTTAACTGGTGCACAAAGAAAAGAACGACATTTGTACAAGTTTCACAATATAATGCTGTTAACACAGATTTTTCAACACAGGAGTTACTTATTTCCATGCAGCAGTGTCTGCTTTGGCACAGCTGTTTCCACCCATGCAAAGAGACACCCATACAAATTCCTTCTGGGTGGTGTTCAAAGCTGTGTATGTTTCCATTATTTGTAAGAGGCCACCCTTTATTTAAATGCAATCTATTTCCTTGCAAATGCAGCGCTTGTATCCCTAGAACCTCTCCAGACCGCAGCTCCTTTCTCAGTTGGTTCTTTGCATGTGGGAAAAGGGACTTCAGGAAGGCAACATCAAGTCTAGGGAGTGCCACCGCTTAGAGAGTATGATTGTATTCATAGCCTGCATTTTTCCACTTTCAAGGATCCCAAGGCAGCGTACATGCTCTTCCTCCTCTCCATGTTATCCTCACAACAACCCTATGAGGTAGGTTAGGCTGAGAGCCAGTGATTAACCCAGAGTTTTGCAGTGAGCTTCATGGCTGAGTGGGGACTAGAATTCAGATCTTCTTCTTTCCTTTTGGCATCAGGGGAAAACCTTTTTATTTTCCCAGTATTTTAATTGTTAACTTGTTTTAGTTAGTGGATTTATATTTTAACATTGAATGCTGGGCAACTATTATTTTTCTTTTTGGGATTAATTTGTTTTAAACCATCCCAAGACATCTAAGTATGGGATGGTCTAGAAAAGTTTTAAATAAATAAATCCCAGTTCAGCATTCTAACCACCAGGCCACCTTCCTTCTCATATCATGGCTACTTACATGGGCCACGGATATCGCTAAGAAGCACAGGGTGTTTGTACAGCGCGTTTGGTGCAGGAGACCAGCTGCCCAGTGCAGAGGCAGAGATGAGCCAGGCTGGAACTGTGACCGGTCGTGGTGTGCCAGGGCAATTCCTTCTGCCTGGGAGTTTGGGGAACAAATGCCTCTTCCCATTTCATGCCCTCCGTATGGTGTTCTTGGGCTCCCGTCATGCATGCATTCATGGCAAGGGTGTTAACTATTTCTCAGCCTGAGGGTGAAATCCACTGCGTTCCAGTGGTGGCTGCAGCAAGAGTGGCAAGGCAAAAATAGCAGTGTATTTGGGCTCTTTTCACCAGTAGCAGAAGCCTTGGGAAAGACGTGCTCATCCCTTTATAGGGGAGAGGGGAGACACGAAAGCTGGGAACCTGCAAACCTGACCAGAGGCGAGGCCCTGGGAAAGGGTGTGGCCACCGAGTGAGCCCCGGAAGGGGTTTGGGACCCAAGCGGGCTGAATTTGGCCCCTGGGGCTGGCGTTCTGCACCCTGCTTCGTGAACACTGGGTCCTCACCCGTTCCGCTCTATGGCGAGCAGAGTAGTCCTTAAGTCACACTAGATGCGGCAAAGGATGCAAGGGAAACACTTGGTGAAAAGCTCCCACCTCCTTCCCACAGTCACCTCCACAACTATTACATCTCCAAAACAGCTCCTTTGGTCTTGGTGCTCAGAAAATCAGGTAAAAATGCCTAAGAATATTGTGGATTGTACGGGAGCCCAGTGTGGTCACTGGCAAGATACGGGAGTTCATTGCTTGCTCCAGCCCTTCCCCTAGTGGGTGTCTCCTGGTTCTACACTTCTGCTTCTTTCTGGTTGTATTATTCCCTGCTGAGGGAGGTCCTTTCCCTCTCTCTCTCTCTCTCTCTCTCTCCCTCTCCCTCTCCCTCTCCCTCTCCCTCTCCCTCTCCCTCTGTCTCTGTCTCTGTCTCTGTCTCTGTCACTGCAAACTGCACTGGGCATACATCAGAGCGCTTCCGGTTTTGGGCAAGACAGAGGAACAGGGAAGTACAAGAGTGCTTGCGCTTCCTCTCCTTCTGAAGCAGCCGGTGCGGCTTTTTCTTGCTGGCAGCCAAGGAGGAGATGAAGGTGCTTCTCAGCTGCAACACTACTGTGTTCAGACTGCAGAGGAGGATCTCTAAATGCAGGGTTTCCTTCTTGCAAAACATTCCCTGTATAGAGACAACAAGTTCTCAGGGAGAAGCCTTCTCCCTGACATGCTAGCTTTCTGTGTGCAGGGATCTTTTATTTATCTGCCTTCATATGCAGGAAATTCAGTCATGTGATCCCCCACTAACATTCTGTCCAGAAAATGAGGCCCAACTTCTCAACATGCCAGTTTGGAGGTGTGGAAGGGAGAGTCAGTTAAGAGTTGGTATACAGTTTCGTTATAAACACAGAAATTCTCTGACATGTTACTATCAGAAAGAAACTTGCTTGTGGATGCAAGAACATAACGCTACCCACAAGCTCTCACTTTTATTTCAAAACTTTCAAAGAGCATAATGTAAAGCTGTTTCTTTGGAAAGAAATTAATGTTTAACTTCTTATCTACATGCCCAGTCTGTGCTCCCCTGCCTTGATTCCATGCGGTCCAAAATCTTGGGTGCTGATTATGGATTGCGGGAGCAATGTTGATTAAAAACAAACATCTAACAATAATTCATTGTTTAACGAGGTAATGGGTCGCGTGCCTGTGGCTGGGTGTCCTGTACACATTTTGTGCGGTGCATGTTTTGGAAAAGCCAGGGCACAAAGGCTGTGCATGTGAAGACAGCTGAGTAACATAATGTGTGCTTTACTGGGTAACACCCTGAGATATTAGCTATTCTACCAGCTCTACAAAGGTTTTTCTTGGTTGCAAAAGAGCTGGGCTGCAGCATTTTCAGGAATCTCTTGCAATCCATGTCAGCAAAGCAAATGTTACTAGCTTCAAAATTGTCCCCATGGACCTGTGAAGACATATGCGTGCAAAGTTGCTTATTCTGGGCAGGGTTTTGAGTAGCTTTTTCTCTATGCAGGCTGAAACCATTGGGAGCCACTGCTGCTCAGGGGGAGAGAATGACTAGATTGTAATCCCCACTATTTGAACAGGGCTGGGAAGATTTTTGAAAAATTCTCCTTTAGCCATCTGGGTTGTGAATATGGAAAGATGGTTAACAGCTGCTGTCTCTCCCATATTTGTTTTTATGCTTTCCTTTGATCAAGACTTTGTTTATTCTGGGTTTATTGTTAGCCACCTTAATTATTTTATTTGCTGCATTTGCACACTACTCCATATCTAGGCGTGGTAAACAGGAAAAATCTAAAAACAGATAAACGAATAAAAACAACACATTCAAACAAGGTAGGATTAAAACCATGGCTGGTCCGTGGAAAGGACTTCCCAGAACGAAGAGGTCTTCTTCAGATGCCCAAAGCAACACACTGGTGTTGTCTACCTGACTTTCCAGGGAAGGGAACTCCATAGAAAGGGGGCCACCCCACTGAAGGATCTTCTCTTGGTGGCGCATGTGTGGAATCACCAGGACAATGTCCTTTAATGGCTTCCATGATGGGGAAGGTCCATAAGGGAATAGGCACTCGTTCAGGTATCTGGACCCAAGTGGTTCAGGGCTTCGACCGTTAGTGCTGAAACCCGAAATCTGGCTGGTAATGAATAGGCAGGCAGTGCAGTTAGTTGCCCTGACGAAGGAGGTGCGGGCTGCAAAGAGGCTGCCCCAGCGGTTGTCTTCTGCACCAGCTCCGGCTCCCAGAACAGCCCCGCAAAGCGCATCTCGCCGTAATCCAGTCTTAAGGCTGCTGGAGGCTGTATCGCTTTGGCCAGCCCCTCCCTGTCAGGAGCAACCGCAGCTAGTGTTCCCACTGGAGGTAAGGAAAGGTGCTCCCTGCGGTCACCATTGCCAGGGGCTCCAAGTGGTGGAGCCAAGAATACACCCAGACTGAGCGTCTCCTCTTGCAGAGGGAGCTGACCCCATCCAGAACAGGAAATGAGCCTCGCTCCTCGACTTGGGAGCCACTCCTCCACAGACCTTTGTCGCGCCAGGATTCCACTTCAGCTTGTTGGCCCTCATCCAGCCCAGGGCTGAGTCCAGACACTGTTCTATGACTTGCAGTCTCTCTGATTCAGTTGTCACTGCGAGGGAGATAGAGCTGAGCATCATCAGTGTACCCATAGCACTTGGCTCAGTATCCCTGAGGACTACTCCCAGTGGCTTCGCATGGATGCTCGATAGCTCTGGAACAGGGTGGTACCATCCAGAAGCCCACAGCTCAATTGGGTGGCTATTTTTGGGGCACTGGTGATCCCATTCTCGAACATGGACCTCACGGGGAAGACTGGGACGTATGAAGATGTCTTACACAGAGATAGCCCATGGGTCTGCTTTCTCCAGTCTCCCCCAACCTGGGGCCCTCCAGAAGTGTGAGATTACAACACCCATCCTCCCCAGCAGGCATGGCCAGTGCCTGCGCTCTACGATAAGCTACTTTCCCCTTCTTCGCAGCTTTAAGTTTGCTGACCTGTAGTCACCATGAGCACCTGCAGACATAAAGTCCTGAAAAAGTGGGTGAGATGGTCCAGAGGGGACTCTAAGAGGAAGGGAACAATTGCCCTGTGGCTTCCAGAACATCTTTCTTTCAGCAAACATCCACATTATTGTTGTAAAACTGGAGAATGGAATGAAGACAAGCCCCAGGAAGTCACTGTTAAAGTAACTTTGTCAGCTGGTAACAGTATAATGCAATGATCCCATTACTTTTGCATGTGGGGCACTCTGGCAGATGTGCCAACACACCCGCTGTGTCTACCACATGTGTTGGCAGATACACTAGGCTGGACGTCCTTGCAATCTGCTTCAGCTTTTCCAGCCCGCTGTCCCATCTTGCATCCTTCAAATTAGCAGGGATTTGAGAAGCAGCAACTTGGAGAGGCTAATCTGCCAGGCTCCACATTATTGTAATCCTGGACTGCATTTTAGATACAGCCAAAAGCTTCTGTAATCCTTAAAATACCCTTTCGCTCCCTTGATTGTGTTTTTAGCAAGTTGTTCGGCCAAGGAAAGCTGTTTCGCTAGCTAACTTCTCCTTCTGTAACTTGTTTTAAGAAGCACTTTTTTGGCCACCCCTCCCCACACTTCCCTGTTAATCACTTTGGTTTCATGCCCCATGGAAAAACTGTCTTCATTGCAAGATTCAGTGGACACTTCTTTTCACCCAGGTTTTCTCTCCAGTCTTATGTTGCAGGAAATATTTTTAATTAGTAGGTTTGAAGAAACACCTCCTAAATACTAAAAGAGAGAAAGCGTGAGATTGAGAGAGAACGAAAAGGACAAAAACTTACAGAAGTATAAAATGGATGTCTTTTCTGAAAGGTGATTTGTGGTTTGCAGATATATATGGAAAATGAATCCGTGCTCTTTCCATGTCATATTCCTGAGACCTGAATAGGGCTGTCCATATTTCATCCAGATAATGTATAACGTACATCAATGACATCACTGGTCAGCTGACTGGCTGGCATTTGCCTGTGGTCAGCTGACTGCAGTCAATACTGACAAAGATTCCATGTGGTCAAGAATGCTTAGTGCTGTAATGCCTAAAGTGCATGCCAGAAGAAATTGATTCTGCAGGTGGGAACTAC
Organism: Varanus komodoensis; assembly: GCF_004798865.1. Taxonomy (NCBI): domain Eukaryota; kingdom Metazoa; phylum Chordata; class Lepidosauria; order Squamata; family Varanidae; genus Varanus; species Varanus komodoensis. The sequence goes on along the minus strand of NW_025335941.1, from coordinate 59,516,864 downwards.
AACAAAATGTTGCAGTATGAGAAGTGCTTCTCTCCTTTGTTCTGGCCAGCTAAACATTCCCCCTCCCTTTGGTTTTCTGTCCTCCCCACACCTCCGATCCAGTCAACAGTCATGCCCACTGATCATGCTTAGTCTTAATTGCGCTCCAGTGTGTGTGTGTTTCCCCTTTAAGGTTCCCTCCACCAAAGATTCTTCGTATTTCTGTAAACCTATATGAACACTGGAAATAGAGGACATGAGAATTAATAGCTCGTGTGAACACAAAAAAGTAATTATCCAGTAGTTATCCCCAGTCGTTGACCTGGTTCATGCAACACCACAAGCCATGATTTGAGTGCAGCTTGTTGTTGAACCATGGGTTCTGGTGTTGTGTGAACCCAACTGTGCCAACAAACCATGGTCTGTTAATCACAAACATCCCACACTTCACAACCCGATGGATTTTCTTTGTGGGTTGTTTGCGCTTGACAAGCCCTGGTTTGTTAGCGTGACTAGGTTCGGACAACGCAACAAACTATGATTCAACAAGAACTCGTGATTCAGTGACAACCCATACAGAGCCAGTACTCTGGCTTACTGTGTTGTGTGAATCAAAACTTCGTGAGATTTACTGCACTGGCCTTACTTCTACTGGTGGAGGACTGTGTGTGTGGGTGTGCGTTGGCATGCGTGTGTGTGCTGTAATAAACTTCCCAAAGAGCTTCAGCTGTGGGGCAGGGTAGAAATGAAATAAATAATCTTAACTAGAATGAGTCTTTGCTTTGGGTACGGTGAGATAATCTACCCTTAGAAGAGGCGTAGATTTTTGTCTGTCTTTCCTTCCTCCAATCACCTCCAGAACTTCTGAGGGTGTGGAACCCTCTACCAGCCTTCCCTAATCTGGATTCATGCAGATTGTTCGGCACTCAAGGCCCATCAGCCCCCACCAACGTGCCCAAACTTTGGGGATAATGAGAGATACCAGCTGAAATTCTGGAGAGAAACCAGCACTGGAAAAGGCCTGTTAAAGTCTGTTTGGCATTGACATGCAAACATGATGATTTAACATCACTCAGCAATAAAATCCCAACAGGAGCAAGTAGTTTTTATGCCCCTCTAAAGCAAGATAAAGTTGAATCCAATTTCACATTTCTTGGGGATGGGAAGAGTTCTGCACTATATCACCCAACTCCTGTTGAGTCCCCTCTCCTTCTCCAGTCTTTTGCTAACCCCCTCCAGGTGCTGTTAGTGTTGGACAGACACTCGCCCTCTTTGGAGGCAGAATGTGCTCTCTGTGACGGCCAGCGGAGACCCCAGGCAGACGGTTCTCTTTGATACCATCTGCTGGACAAAACTGTCCACAAGACAGGAATCCACACCTGGAGGTGAGCAAAGCACCTTTCCCCCCTTTTAAGGAAAACTGGCTAATCCACAAGGGAAAAGAGGGTTGCATCCAATTAAACACTCAAGAAAGCAACGATAGAAGACCTGAAAGCTTGCACATACATTCATAGGCTCAACTCTTGAAGTATGTTACCTCCAAGGAAGGTGCAAGAGGAGAAAAGCAAGTGTGTCAGTTGTGCACTTGCAATATGCATCTCTGTTTTTCAGTCTATCTTGAATCAGTGCTGCCTCATGAGTAGTACTGATTCATGAATACCGTTAACCGGCATACCTGCCTCCACCTGGTGATCCCCAGAGGTGTTGGACTGCAACCGCAGCATCCCCAACACATCTGGAAACGCTGTTATAGCAGGCTGCTTGATGCAGAGCAGTCCCTTCCTACCAGCCCCCAGCACCATGCCAGGCAGCTCTGGGTTTGGACGGAGGAAGCTGTCCAGAAAAGGCCAGAAGGCATTTTTCCCCTTCCCCAACTGTGGGCCACCTCCTTACAGGAGAGGTTGCCATCTGCTGCATTTGAGAATGATGCTGAGCCACTCTGGCCGTTATTGGTTCGACCCCAGCTGGGTTTAGATATGCCTAAATGCCACCTCCGAGCCACAGTTTGTTTGAATAATCCTCATTGGGAGCTGCTTGGCTGCAGGGAACTGCACTGACCCCTGTGGTGCTTCAGCTGCCTGGCTAATTTTCAAACAAACCTGCTGCCCGTATTTTTCTTGATACTGTCCTAGTGCCTGCTGTTCTGTGCTGCTGGGGCCCCCTCCCCTCTGCCTGGCATTTGCACGGACAATTTGCAAGCTTGCTGTTCGAACGAGCCATGAGCAGGGATGGAGGGCCACCGGGCAGGATCTGAAAGGGTTTTTCTGTGTGTGGAAAATGGAGCTTATGGGTAAGTCTGCCCAGTCCTCTTGTTTTGCTGTCCTGCTGTAATCAGCTTCCCAAGCCAAGTCTGAGAGGGAGTCTGCTTAAATAGAAACTGTTTCTTGACGGCTGTGGAGCAAAGCACCCGCTAGGTGGCAAGAGCTGAACAGAGAGATCGTGTGTCTTACTTTCTCGCACCTCGCCTGGTGTGCCTCAGCTGTGGGATTCATCTTGTTAGCAGCCTACCGAGCTGGGGTTCTCATGGACAGAGGGTTGGGCTAGGATCAGGGAAGCCCAGGTTCAAATCTGCACTCAGCCATTGGACAACATGTCTCTGTCTTGGCTCAGCCTAACAGGGCTGTCAAAAGGTTAAAAGCGACACCTCTGCTCCTCTGATCTCTTTGGATGGAGGTCAGGTACAGAGAACATAAATATAATAAAAGGGCATACAGCTGCATGACGCTGGGTCAGACAATAAGAAGTCGTGTTTCAGTGTTTCTTGTTAAATCACAGAACTGTCAAGTTGGAAGGGGCCTTGGAAGTCTTCTATTCCAACTCCCTGTCCAGTGCAGGCTGCAACTACCCTATGGCTGGAGGTTAGCTATCCAGCCTCCATCTACACAGTCCCAGTGAAAGACAGTCCGGCAGTTGGGATGTTTCTCTTGAACTGTTGCCAGAACTTGGCTCCTTGTTGGTTCCAGTCCTTAGTTCTTTTTCCAGAGCTAAGTTGGGTCCATCTACTGCTCAACACTTAGGATGCCTCCTTGTAATCTTCTCTAAGAAATATGTGCTTAGTTCTTTGGGACTTTCTTCATAGGCCTTGGTTTCTAAACCCCGCTCTGCAAATGCCAGTCTGGTTTGTCAGCATTCTTGGATCATAGCTATGCAGAGAGCAATTTCACCATTTTACCAATGGATAAGACAGACAGCCTTGCAGGATGGCATTCAGAGGATCTTTACTGCTGAAATGAATTTGAGTCCAGGTCTTGCAAATGCATGTCCATGGTCTTGTCCAGTGAGGAGAAAACAATAATGGCATGGCTTTGCCACAGTATGCTTTTAAAACACAATAATAAACGTGTCCTTTCCCTGGAGACCTAGCATGTAAATTTTCCGCTCCTTACCAATAACAGCTCCCAAGACGCTGACAATGAAAGCAGTAGAAAGCTCGTTTTTAAATGTATAGCCAAAAAGTTTTACTTATTTTGCAAGGTGCATTAATGTTTTACCCATTAATAATAAGAGTTTCGCTTCCTTTTCTCAGACCTGTGTTCACCATGTTTGCCCTACCAGCTCTTCTCTTTCTCCTCTGGACCGCAAAGGGCGTTCTCCCCTCTCGTACCTATGGGAAGCCAACCTGGCCAGCTTACAATGTCCCAGTTGTGTTGCCACAATTAACTATTAATTTGGACAAGCCACAGTTCGATGCCAAAGCAAGGCTGGAAGTGGTGTCCCCATGTGGCCCATCTTGCCACAAGCATATCCCACTACCAACTTACGAAGAGGTGAAAGACTACCTGTCCTATGAGACGTTGTACTCCAATGGTTCTCGCACTGAGACTGAAGTTGGCATATACATCGTTACTGGAGGCAATTCAGGGGCAAAGAGCCGATCTCGGACAAAGAGGCAAATCTATGGTTATGACACCAGGTTTAGTATTTTTGGCAAGGACTTCTTGCTCAACTACCCTTTTTCCACTTCTGTGAAGTTGTCCACAGGTTGCACAGGGACGCTGGTGGCTGAAAAGCATGTCTTAACAGCAGCTCACTGCATCCATGATGGCAAGAGTTACGTCAAGGGAGCCAAGAAGCTACGGGTGGGATTCCTGAGGTCCAGGCTGAAAGACGGCAGCAAGGGGGCAAACATCAGTAGCTCTTCAGAGCCAGAGAAGATGAAATTCCAGTGGATCCGAGTGAAACGGACACACGTTCCCAAAGGATGGATCAAAGGGAATGCGAATGACATTGGTATGGATTATGACTATGCTCTGTTGGAGCTCAAGAAACCTCACAAGCGAAAATTCATGAAAATAGGTGTGAGTCCGCTAGCACGGCAGCTGCCCGGTGGGAGGATCCATTTCTCAGGCTATGACAACGATCGGCCAGGAAATCTGGTGTACCGCTTCTGCGATGTCAAAGATGAAACCTACGATCTCTTGTATCAGCAGTGCGACGCTCAGCCCGGGGCCAGTGGTTCCGGTGTCTATGTGCGGATGTGGAAGAGACAGAACCATAAATGGGAACGTAAAATTATTGGGATATTTTCTGGGCATCAGTGGGTTGACACCAATGGTTCTCCCCAGGATTTCAATGTGGCTGTTCGCATCACACCCCTCAAATATGCACAGATCTGTTACTGGATCACGGGCAACTATCAAGACTGCCGGGATGGGTAAAGATGATGAACAAGATAGTCAGGGTCCACAATTTTATAATTACCTGGGTGCAGGAATGGATGGGGAGGTTGGCCAATTTGCGAAGGTAATTCATGTTAGATAATAAGCACAGCTTTGTATTTGGCAAAGATGGCCAGGCTGGCCCTCCACACTCGGGAGCGCTGGAAGGCACTTCTCGCCCTGCCCTTGCTCCATAACTCGACTTCACCTGTTAGCTTCTCTGTGCCCATCTTATGGCATGGCCTTCCTCCTTTTGTCTGTCTCTCCGTGGCGGAGAGTTGAAGCGGCACAGGATGTCTGCATTTGACTGTTGCAACCTGCCCTGGGGTGGATCAGCACCTGTCCATGTTCCGTGCTGGTAGGCTAGCCCTCCAGTCAGTCGTGAAGCATGGTGCTGGTAAGGGGTGTTGGTGCGGAATTCTTCCATGCAACATCACTTCGCTTGACTGGTGACCTGTGCAACCTGCCCTGGGGTGGATCAGGACCCCTTGGTGCCCAATGCTGATTGGCTAGCCCTCATATCAATCATAAAACAGTGTTGGTAGGGTGTGCACCATAGTAAGGATGGCTATGTGAGATCCCTGCATGCTACTTTTCACCTCTGGACTGGTGCATACTTTCTTGTAGTCCCATGTAAATCAAGAGAGGGCAGGGCGTGTTTTCATCCTGCTGTGTCTGCTTTTAGCAGCAAGAATAGAAAAGAAGAAAAACCTTCAACTGCTGCTCCTGTGTAGGAGATAATGGGAGAGCTACCACTCCTGAATGCTTGCAGTGAGTTGAGTTCAAGCTGAAGAAGTACTTTCACCTAAAACCTTTCTGGCTTCTGGTTCAAGAAGCTATTACATTCAGAGCTCAGTGTGCGTCATGATTCTAGGAATGTAGATTAAGTGCAGAACATCGTATTAGCTGCAGGAATTTAGTCTCCTAACAATCTCAGGGTAATTTTAGCAGTGGGTCCATCACAGAAACGCAGACACTAAATTCTGGTCCTACGTACAGCCTTCGGCTCTTCTTCTGGACCGAGCTCAAGGGAAACCTCTTCTTGTGGTTTGCAGCCGAAGCCAGTCTTGTGCGGTGCTGACTGGCAACCACACAGCCATTTTGCCACTTATTGGAGCAAGGCTGTGCAAGGTGCAGATTGGCTTGTCCTTGTCTTAGTAACACCTTGTTCCAGTCTAAAAATAGATTTTCTAAGGTAAAATATGCCTTCAAATGTGTTTAAAACGTTTGTTAAAAGTGAAACATAACCGCAAACAAAGCCTTCCTAAAGTGTGAGAGAGGTAAAAAGAGGAAGGGACACGTGGGATGCAATCCAGGCAGCTGTTGTTCATGTGGTGGAAAAATCCACACTTCCTGTCTGTATACGAGGTATAACCTCAGCAGGCATTTCAAAAACAAAGCAAGTTTCCAGTCCTTGTGGATGCAGGCGTATGTTGGAAAGCGACATTTCAGGACGGAAAGAAGCCCAGGGGTTAGAGAGAGGCTTCAGAGCTCTGCATTGCTTGCTTTTCCTCCCCAGAATAGAATAATGCATTGAGCAATTAAGGGAAAAGTGTATTTTGCTTAATTATGCAGATGGCAGAATTCGGCTTCTGGGTCCAAATTCCCCATCTGGCCCTTCATGCTTCCTCATCCTGGTCCCAACTCCTTTGCCTCAACAGCTGATACTTTGGTCATTTCCCAGCTTTTCTGCAGGTTTTTCCCCCCATTCAGAAAACTTTATTCCTGGCTTAGTTCTTGGCACTAAGAAATTTAAGCTGAAATAGGATGGCGGTTAAGGTCCCTGCTTTTACTTTTGGTCCATCCAACACTGAAATGCAACCCCTGCTGACTTCTCAGAAACGGACTTGGGCCTTCAGAAAAAGAATTGGACTGCACCCTTGCAGTTGTGATTTCCAGGAGTACATTTACCTGAGCTTAAACTGCCCCAGTGCTGTTTTCCATGTGAGAAATCCATACATGCATCACCCCCTGCCCTCATTCCTGTTTTTGTTGTGTGGTCTTCTCTTTCCTAACTTTTCCAGTGTTCCTTAACACCTGGAACACAGGCTAGAATGTTACAAAAACATCACATTAGCAATACAGATGGGAAGTAGGTTTGAGAAGAAGATGGCGAAGACCTGTCTGTCCAGAGTTTGGCGACCTGGTTTCACACTGTTCTTACAGAACACACGGTGCTCCTGAGAGGTCAACTCCTGTCTTGCTATGCAACACTGGAATGGTCATTTTGCATCAGGAATGAAGTCCTTTGGGGAAGTCTCTGAAATGGTCTGTTGTCCATGACAATGTCTTGTCTTTCCAGCTACCACTGGCTGGTTGAGCCTCCTTCAGTGCTTCACAAACAGAGAGTTTCTCTGATGGATTTTGCCCCTGTAACCAGTTCAGATCATGGTTTAGAGGAGTGGAGTTGGTTCCATCTTCCATCTGCTCATTGCCCCATGTTCTGTGGGACAGTGGTCCCTGGGATTAGACTACAATGGCAATACAAGCTAGCGTAAACCTTGCTTTACAAGCAGGTCAGTCCATGGTTTCTGATTATGCCTTGTGCTGAACTATCACAAACCACGGTTTGCCATGCTGTGTTATGAAGGCTCATCGTCTGAACTGAATTAAAGCTCCTGGAAGACAATGTTTCTCTTTCTGCCTTAGTGTCATTCAAGGTGATGGAGGAACTTGGAGTCTGAGACACTTTCTTGTCCCCCTGAAGCTTCCAAAGCTGGGCATGATGTGAGAAGCAAGACCCACAATCCCTGAATCCTCTTACGTACCAGCAGACTTGGCCAGGGGAGTGGTCTTTTCCGCTGTATGGAAAACTGCGGCAATGTAGAAGAGCTCGCCAAGCTTCCCATCTATGTGGGTCCCTAGGGAGGCCTCGGCACTCTGCATATTACATGCCACGCTCTATAGGTCTGGCAAACGAGACTGTGGACAAGAGTAAACATATACCAAGAGATGCAGATTTGCCTATTGTTTAGAGGTTGCAGCATTAAGCTTTCATTCTTGCTGTGTGTGTGTGTGTGTGTGTGTGTGTGTGTGTGTGTGAGAGAGAGAGAGAGAGAGAGAGAGAGAGAGAGGTGCAGAAGATGTCTGAGAACATGGAGATGCAGCACAGAACAGAGCCAGAAGGGCAGCTGTGTGCCCACGGGATGTCCCATGGAGCTGCATTTTCTTGCCAGAGTGGACAAAACCCAAATCAGCTGAATTAGAATCCGTCTGTGGAGCTCTTCCCCACCCTGTGCTTCATATGCAGATTCAAAAAAAAAAAAAAAACCCTTTCCACCCTATTGAAGTCTCTAGGGTAGTAATTTGACTCTGGGATGGTGCTTTATGTTTTCTTTGCTTCCCCTTTGGAACACCACAACCACCTGGTGATACACCAGGCATAGCTTTTACACACCGTGGGAGCTGTTCTTTCCTGATGCATGTGTAGTTACTAAAGCTTTAAAGGGATACGCAGAAAATCCTTTTTGTGTGTTCGACCAAAAAAGAAAAAGCCCAAACGTCTGCCTCCCTTCGTTGTAGACACCTGATTTGGGGGGGGGGGGGGTTGCTGGGGCGTGTCTATTTTTGAATGTATCACCTTCAATTGAGAGCGTATATGAAACTTTGGCACAGAGAATCTTGTACATACTTAGACGCATTTGCCAGAAATGGAAACATTAATTGTAATTCTACTTCTTTTGTAAGGATGTTAAATACAACACAGTTTTATCAGCCTCCATGGTGATGCTGCTTTGTTGGGTGTTCGTTCCTTCGCCATGCTCTTGTAGAAGCCCGAAGATCGTTTTGGGTACTTCTTACCCACCAAGCTCCTGCCTATCTACCCACCAAGGAGTGGGAAGCCCTTAAGGAGAGAATTCTAGAAACTGCACAATCGCCCAGACTTCTCTCCCTCTGCAGCAAAGACTGGACAATGCATGGTCAGCCCTGCTTTTAGGTACTTCCCTGACCCTCCCTCTCAGAGGCACCTGTTCTCACAACCTCTTTCATGGGCAGGAAGGTCATCGATGGCTACAGCTCCTGAGAGTGATATATGACCTCCAGTACGGGCGGCAGCCTGCCTCTGCATCCTCGTTTCTGGAGAACATGAATAGGAGGCTGGGATTGTTCTGTCCTGCTAATGGAGGCATCTGGTGGCCCGCTCTGGTAACAGGCTTTGGCCTGCTCCAGCAGGGTTCATCCTACACTTTTGGGTGACACAGAAAGGCTTGGGCCCAGTGGGGTCATGCAGAGGGAGGGAGGGAGGGATTGAAAGGAGAAGGCAGCCATTACCTGTCAGGGGAACCAAGCATTGCATGCAGCTCGAGCGAGCAGTATAAAGGAAACTTCATAAAGAGCAGCCAGCTGCTGAGCAGCCAACAGCTTCTGCCTGATCTATTGTAGTGCCCTTTTCAGCAGGGTGCAGCACTTGGTTGGACTTGCTTCCAGGCATGCATGCATAGGATGGCGCCTTCTCTTTCTCCCTGTGTTTAAGAAGTGGGTGCCAAACGTGTAGGCACCCACACACACACACTTGCAGCTCCGTCCTATGGCAGGCAAGTGTGACTCGGATTCCAGTGACTTAGAATTTGGCCTTTGGGGGCCATCCAGAGCCTGTTAGTGTCACTAACCAAAAGACACAGTTCCATATTTCCTTCACAAATTGTTTTGTAAGAAGAAGCAAAGATGAAAGAAGAGTGGAAAAACACGGGAGGATTAACTGTGGAAGACATTGCCCTCTGGACGCTCCAGGAAATTCTACCGGTGAATCCTCATTTCAGCTTGATGACAACCTGGAAAAGCACCTGGAGGCACCAGCCTAATCCTCACCGGACTTGTTCCTGGGCTGTACTGCAGGAGGCAGGCAGACATTCACATGCTGGAATGCATTTTTGTAGATTTAAAAAAATCCCTGCACATAGAAATCTAGACAATTCCTTACATGCTGGCTTTCTTTGTGCAGGATGGGCTTTGTATGGTGGAGCATTTCATCCCTGCGGCTTGCATCATCCATCTGAAGAGGTGCCCCATAAACCCAGCTGGAGCACCCCATGAGAACCAAGAAGGCCATGCTCTCGAGGTAGTGCCAGTTCCAGGCTGATGTACTCAAGGCTCTCGGTTTTCCCAAGGAATGCGTGGGGAAGAGCTAGAAACTGAATCACAAGAGCAGGGTGATTTTGTGCTCCTCTGCACATTATTTTAGCACCATAAATTTGGGATGTGTGAGGAATCCTGCAAGGGGGTGAAAAATCAGATAGATTTTCAAAATTCACTCCCCTGGATTCCAGTTAATTTGACCCATGTTGGCAGTGACTCCTTGTTTTCTACTTGAATTTTTTCCCAGATGAACAGTTTTTCCTTCTAAACACTAAGGAAATTTGCACATATTCTATGCCTGCAAATCAGGAGCTGGAAACCATGTAGTTCTAGGGTGATCTGTGCAAATCATGCTACCCCAATGTAATTTCTGCCTTCCAAATGGTGCCAGTCCTGTGTTTTATGCAAATTGCATGGATTTGCAAAATGTGCGCAAATTGCACAAAAGCAGCTATTTCCACGAATTTCCTTAGGGGTTTCTAAATAAAAAGTACAAAGCTCATCTGAGAGATGAAGCTCTACAGACCACACCCCACCTGGACTTGGCCTGCTTCTGAACATCAGATCAGAAGTAGGCAGGAAGCCTACCAAATGACCTGGGCTTCCCAGCTTTGGCACATCCCCACCATGAATCCACAAACTCTCTGTACTTAAGCTTCCAGGGGCAGCCCTGAATTGTTCCCACTTGAACTTTTCTTGAGAGCAAACACGATACACACTTGAAATTCCTCTCTGGGTTGCAATCAGTGCTTCTTGAAGGCAACAGGGCATATAGACATGCTGTCCTTGGGAGCAGAAGCTTTCAGTGCTGGAAAAAGCAAGCAAAGACAGCTGGGTTGACCCAACCAGAGGAGGCTGCTGTGCAGCTGAGCATTTGGGGAGACCCAAGTGGATCTCCGCCCTTTCCTAGGATGGAAAAGGAGGAAGAAAGTGCTGTATGTAGAACTCCTAAACAAGCAGAAAGATGGCTTGTTTGCCTCTGGCCAAACCGTGCCAGTTGTTGTCCTACTTCTGTGACACCTTGGACCTATTTTATTTATTAAATTTATATCCCGCCTTTGTCCCATTGTGGAACTCAGGGTGGTAACATGCAGTCTCCAGGTGGTCTCCCCTCCAAGTTCAGGCCAGCCCGAGCCCTGCTTAGCTTCAACATGACAAGGCCTTCAGACCATACTCTGGACTTACACAGCAGTTATATGTTTACCTCCAAAGTGTTTATACTGCTTCTTTAAAAAAACAGCCAAACAAGAAAAAAGCCTAACTCTGAAGTTGTGTACAAAAATAAATATATAAGACCAATGAAACACATTTCTTTAAAACAAGTAATCAGGATATCATTCAACAGTAAAATTAAGTGGTCAGATGGAAATAATGCTTGAAAGAAGAACTGACCCACCCAAAAGAGTGGAGGCCTAGGAACCTCAAGGGTTCCCAGGGTTCTCGCTTGAGTTCCCAACCTCAAGCAAGAACCTCAAGCTCTTGGAAGTGCTGAGGTTGCAACAGAGAAGACCCTGCTTCTTGTGGTGGCTAATTTGGCCCCTGCAGCAGGGGGAATATGTAGGGTCTTGACTTGCAGAACTCAAGTGCTGGGAGCAAGGCCGGCCCTGTTATTGGACCGAGTGTGGCAGCTGCTTCAGGACTTGGAAGCAGGGGTGGAGCCAAGTTGCCAGAGGACAGTGTTGTCATGGCCTGGCCTGTAACCCCTGCTGCCCTTAGCTGTAGCGAAGAATGCAGTCCCTCTTGGGTGGTCTGGTTGGCTTCCGTGCATAGAATTGGTTGGACTGAGGAGATCATGTCCGGGCTGAGACATGTTCAGTGGCCCAAAGAATGACAGCCAGGAGATCAAAGCCAAGGAACAACCTGGAGTTAGAATTGAGGCCAAGGCAGGGATTACTAGCCAGGAGAAGGAAGGCAGAGCCTTAGGCAGAATGCTTAGTGTCTGCATTCATCTGTATATCTGAATCTAATTCAGCTAAATGAATAAATAAATATTTGCAGATATCCTGGGGGTGGGGTGGGTTCTCTTAGTCTTTCTGACAGCAGAGGAGAATTTCCCCATTTTTTAATTTTTAAATATACATCAGTTTGAACATGCCCATAGTAATGAATTTATTTATTTAAAGCATTTCTATTGTATCCAATTACAGAAAGTCTCAGGACAGTCCTACAGTAGAAAGCACAGCATCACATCTTGTATAAAAACTCAATTAAAATAGCAATTAAACCTTGAAATGATGGGAAAATAAGAAAAGGTTTTGGCCAGGTGCCAAAAAGAATAAAGTGGTGGTGCCAGGTGCACCTATCTGGGAGCTTATTCCATAAATGGGGTGCCACCGCAGAGAAGGCCCTTCTCTGGGTAGCCACTATCCTAGCCTCCTTCAAAGAGGGCTCCCAAAGAAGGACCTTCAAGCCAGATCTTAAGGGGCAGGCAGTCACACAGGGAAGGAGATGCCCCTTCAGATAGGAGAGAAATACATACAAAATGCAAAATACTAGCAATTACACATAAGATTCAGCAGAAGGGAGCCAGGGAGCCCAGTAAGTACCGCTTTGTACATGGCATCTATATGCAGATACAACAGCACCTGCTTATCACATACCTCTGATAAAAAGGCCCACAAGAGGGCAGGGAAAGGCTGCAAACCTGGCACAGCCCCTGGTCCACGTGTCCCAAAGAGATAAGGCTGTGGCTCTGAAAACCACTTGGAGACGTACCTGGAATGACAGCAAGGATCATGGGAACAGAAAACAGCATGTCCTAGGAGTGATGATTGTTAGAGCTTTGGATAAGAAGAAAGATTAGAAAGATGTCAGGTGTTACCCTGATTTAGTTTCTTGTTTCCTTCCACTGAAAGATTTTGCTCCCTCTTCCACTGAAACCCGAACTGGCAAGTGATGCTTCCCATCCCCACCAAAAAGTCCACGTCCAAGGTGGCTGGCTCAGCGTGCGATTCTTGCGTGCCCTGCTAATCGTCAGTCTGCCACAGGGGTCAGTGGGGATCAGCGCCATTTTTGCATTTGCAAATGTCCAGAGTTCTGCTTAACAGGTTGCTCCTTAAAAGACTCTTTACATGTAGGAGTAATTCACAGGAAGTCAGAGTCCCACATCCAGCCCACTAATAGCTAATGCAAATGAAGAGGGCTGAAAAAGGAGATAAAACGGGGTCAGTGAGAAACCAAAGGGGAACGTCACTGTTTGCAGGAGTAAGAAAGCATCTTTCAGAACTACAGCCCTTAATGAGAGAAGCCTTCTAACATAGCTATCGGCAAGAACCAAGCAGGTGCATGGAATGTTGGACGGGGGCTGGAAAAGAAACAGGAAAACGACAACAACAAGCCTGCCTAGAAGATGGTCTCTGCGGGAGAAAGAAGGTACAGACTTCCATCAAACCTGGGATTCTTTTTATTATTGGCTAGAGAAACAGGACTATGCATAGACTTAAACATGTTTATAGTTTAACAAAAAGGAAAAATGTGGGGGGCTGACCCAGTAAGTATGATGTTTTCGATGATTAATACTTCTTAGTTTCTTTTTGTTAGGTATATTAAGAATAAAACCTATTCCAAAAAAAAAAAAAAAAAAAAAAACCAACACCCTGCCTAGTAGGAATGTTGTTGTTGTTGCTAGTTGCAAAGTCGTGTCCAACCCATTGTGACCCCATGGACAACATTCCTCCAGGCCTTCCTGTCCTCCACCATCCCCCGGAGTCCACCCAAGCCCACACCCACCACCCCAGTGACCCCATCCAGCCACCTCTTTCTCTGCCATCCCTTCCTCCTTTTGCCGTCAATCGTTCCCAGCATCAGGCTCTTCTCCAGGGAGTCCTTCCTTCTCATTAGGTGGCCAAATTATTTGAGTGTCATTTTCAGGATCTGGCCTTCTAAAGAGCAGTCAGGGCTGATCTCCTCTAGGACTGACCAGTTAGATCACCTTGGGGTCCAAGGGACTCGCAGGAGTCTCCTCCAGCACCACAATTCAAAGGCCTCAGTCCTTCGGCGCTCAGCCTTCCTTCTGGTCCAGCTTTCACAGCCATACATTGCAACTGGGAAAACCATAGCCTTGACTATACGCACTTTTGTCGGCAGGGTGATGGCTCTGCTTTTTAGTATGCTGTTTAGATTTGCCATAGCTTTCCTCCCCAGGAGCAAGCGTCTTTTAATTTCTTGGCTGCAGTCCCCATCTGCGGTGATCTTGGAGCCCAGAAAAATAAAATCTTTCACTACCTCCATTTCTTCCCCATCTATTTGCCAGGAAGTGAGAGGACCAGATGCCATGATCTTAGTTTTCTTAATGTTGAGTTTCGAGCCAACTTTTGCGCTCTCCTCCTTCACCTGCATCAAGAGGCTCTTTAGTTCCTCTTCACTTTCTGCCATGAGAGTGGTACCATCTGCATATCTGAGGTTGTTGATACTTCTCCCAGCAATCTTAATTCCAACTGGTGATTCATCTAGCCCCGCCTTTCATGCTCTGCATATAAGTTAAATAGGCAGGGTGACAGTATACAGCCTTGCCAAACTCCTTTCTCAATTTTGAACCAGTCAGTGGTTCCATGTCCAGTTCTCACTGTTGCTTCTTGACTCGCATGAAGGTTTCTCAAGAGACAAATAAGATGGTCTGGTGCTCCCATCTCTTTAAGAACGTGCCACAAATTGTGGCAAGAAGGAATGTGTAGCTAGAAAACCCCAGCGTGAACACACATCGCATGTCCTACTTATCCAAAACAACATTATGCAGGAATTGCCTCTCTATCCCTAGACAGGTGTCCAGGCGGCAACATGGAAATGCTGAGCTCCATTTGCCTTTGATCTTGGCGCACCTTGGATGCACCACTGAATCCGACCTACTACATGGGACTCACTTTTTTTAAAAAGTTACATTTACTAAATATGTCTTTTTAAAATTTCTTTTGGGGGTTTGCTGCATGAGGTGCACTCCTGTTTCCTTGCTCGTGGCCACTTCACCAAAGGTTCAGCTTCTGGATTCTTTGCAGGAATAAGAAGGGCAGCTTTGCATGTATTTTTGTGTGTGGTTCATTACACAACCACAAGGTGGTGCTGTGATATAGTGAACTTGTAGAAATAAACATTTGTTTTAGTACAGTTTAAAGTGTCAGCCATATAATAGCTTGTTTTCCTTACTCTACAAAAAGAACAGAAATGCTAGGAAACCCTGGATGTTGTGTAAAGTGCCCTGTGAGTCAGCAATTGTAAGTAAACAATAAATGCCTCATGTAGAGAACTGCTTAGGTCTATAATGGGCCATAAGCCTCTTGTTTTGCTGTCAATAAAGTTTGCTTAAATTGGTGCTCATGTGGAAGATGGAGTGCATAGGTGGGAAAAAGAAGATATCCTACAAGAAAAAGAAGATATCCTTCAAAATGTTCATGTTTGATAGGAGATACAAGGCTTGATGTCAGCCTTCCAGCTCCCTCTCCAGGATATATTAAGATAGATATGTGCTTAATTAACAATGTATAAGATAAATAGACTCAACTTCGGGTTTGTGACTGGCCCAAAGTCATTCAGCTTCATGGTCCAAGAACTTCATGGCTGAGTGGACACTAGAACCCAGAACTGCCAGGTCCCCAGTCCAGCACTCTGACCAGCACGCTGCACTGGCCCATATGATGTGGAAGGGAGAATTGGTCACTGGAGAAGAAGAATGCCTGGATGCTTGCAGGCATTCCTCCTCCTGATCCTCCTTCCATCTCTCAGGCACTTGGTCGCTCATGTATTGGCCCTCTGGGCTGGTAGCACTGCTGCTTAATGCCAGGTTAGTCCATAAGGATACAAAGCCCTTCCATGGTTTGATTGATGAGCATAGATCTGTGAGGGAGCCCAACTGAGTCCGGGGTGGTTGAGCTGGGTCGGGTGCCCATCTCTACCTAAGTTCTTCACGTAGCACCAACTAAGCCCACTTCTCCCAGAATATTTTCTTCCATGTTGTTACCTCAGAATCTGAATCAGATTGGGAAGAAAAAGTGGGGTTGGACTTCTTAGCTGAAATCCCATCATGGCCTTGACATCATTTTCCGAAGGGAAATTTCTGGGATGCAGCTTGGGGGCGTTCTGCAGAAAGGGGTTCCGGTGGCAACCACTAGAAAACATCATGCAGCTGTCCCAACCTGAAGTCCTCCAGATTTCTTGGGCCGCAACTCCGAGCATTCCTGGCCACCGGCCCTGCTTTCTGAGGCTGATGGAAGTTGCTGTAAGGCTCTAGGCACTAGGTTAGGGAAGGCTGAGTTATTTCATCTTTTTAATTCTTTTTGCAGCCTGTCTACAGTGAGGAAGAAAAAAGATAGACGCCGCGATGGGAAAATACAGAGGAGGCTGAGAGAGGAACATGCCATTAGCTGGAAGCCCTGTACAATTCAGTGGACAAGGAAGTGCAACTGGGAAACACGCACCTCTTAGGGAAGCTTGTGACTGCCAGATGCATAGGCTGTGGAATTAAAATTAGGATCCACTGAGCCCCACGAGGCTTCGTAGCAGTGATAAAGGGGTCTGGAATATTTCAAGGAGGACAAACCGTGGGGGAGAGGAAGCACCCAGCTCTGGCAATCTTTCCTCATTAGCCTTATCTCAACCTCTCTGTCCCTTCCTTTTAAGTTCTCTTGTTCTACTTGCACTACAGCATTCAATGATGCCTTTTGATAAAAAGCTCTGTCCTTGAGTGTATTTATAGCCCCATTAACCTTAATCACCTTAAATGGTAATTGCTTTTCTATCAACCTCTCCTTCCTGATGGCTGCCAGTTTGTCTACAATTATGATTCTTTCTTTCCGGAGTAGAAAAAGGGGTCTTTGCAGCGTGAAGCTATCCATTCCTGAACCATCTATGAAAGCGAGAGTCACCTTGCCTACTTTTTCTATGCTTTTGTCAGCTCCATGGCAGACCAAATCGAAAAGGTGAAGCTCTTCCTGGCAAAAGGGAAATGGTCTCCCTGTTGGATTTCTCCGGGGGAGACAGGCCTAAGGCCAGTTCACCTGGCATGGGATCTGTGCCGCCAATTGTTCCATAGCCACGCTGCCCCACTGGCTTTTGCACACGCGTGGCAAACATCCATCGGGAGGTGGACTGCAGGCAAACATGCCGTGTATGAGATTCTCAGTCATGCGAGGGCCTTTGCACATACAGACACACACACACACACATGCTGGGTGCACCAGTGTCCTCTGTGCATGGCATTGTAGCTGGGACGACGCTGGAGTGGTGGGGCTGTGTGGCAAAGACCACCGCGTTGAGAGTTGGGATTCCTCCCTGGACACATTCGCAGGCCACACCCTTCTTGCAAAATGTACTTCATGGACCAAAGCGTTTTCCAGATGCACAAACACCTGGAATGAATCTCTGAGCCTGCACAGAGTGGTTTGTTTAACCCAATCTAGTATTCACCTCCAAAAACTCTCCTCATGAGCATGCCTTCAGGAGGCATCTTCTGAAAATGGGCATGCTTCCTCTCTGTGTGCCTGTCCTCTAACTGGGCCACCCTCCTCTGCTGCCACCGCATCATCGGGTCTGGAGTTGTGTCCACCTTGCCTGAATCTAACAAACTCCCCTGCTCCAAGTCCCTTCCCACCAACTGTACATCTTTGTTCTTCCCAGAGTTAGACCTTGAGATAACCAAGATTTAAGAAAGGTGCAGGTAAATTAGAAAGGGTCCAGAGGAGGGCAACAAAAATGATCCAGGGTTTGGAAGCACTGCCCTGTGAGGAGAGGCTGAGGGAACTGGGCATGTTCAGCCTTGAGAAGGGAAGACTGAGGGGGGACAAGATATCCCTCTAGAAGTACCTCAAAGGCTGTCACAGAGAGGAAGGTCAAGGTCTCTTCTTGCTCAGGCCAGAGTGTAGGACACGGAATAATCAATTCAAGCTGCGACAACCCAGATTCAGGCTGGGCATCAGGAAAAGCTTCCTCAGAGCAATGCGACAGTGGGACAGTTGCCTAGACAGGTGGTGGGCTCTCCCTCACTTGTCACAAAGTCATGCCCGACCCATCACGACCCCATGGCCTACATTCCTCCAAGCTCTCCTGTCCTCTCCCACACTAGAGGCATTCAAGGAGAACCTGGACAGCCACCTGAGTGGGATGGTGCAACCTGGTGTCCTGCAACAGCAGGGGGTTGGACTCGGTGGCCTTCATGACCCTTCCCAACTCTACTATTCTGTGATTCTATGATTCTATAAGTGTCTCCACTTCCCTCGTCTCAATGTCTGGGAATGGCCCAGATTGCCTGGCTCCCTCCCATGGCTCTCCCCCTTCCCCTTCTGATTCTGATTCTTCCGGAGACCAGCCAGCAGCCCTTGAGAACATGTGCCCAAGGCAGTCCTCTTTCTCATTTCCAACACCTGGTTCGTTAAAGCAAAGGTACATTCTGCATGTCCAGATAGTGCCACTGTTCTTCCTCAAGCTGAAAAGTGAATTATGTTGTTGACTGGTATTGATCACCTGGAACTGATCTCTTGGAATTCTGCCTTCAGAATGTCTCCACATGAATTACAAGGTAAAAAGAAACAAAACTGGATTAGCTAAGTTATATGTGAGCCGAGTCAGACCACAGGTCCACTTAGATCAATATTATTTATGGTATTGTCTGTTTTGCAGCTGGGGGAAATACTGCCAAAGCAAAGAAAACCACCAAAAGGTTGAAAGGAAGTGGGGAAAACTGGGAAGGGGCAGGCAGTTGGATTGGGGCCCCTAGTGGGCTGGAACAGGCCTGAGGATCTACAGCCTTGGTTTTCAGGCACTGACACTAGTTCTCCAGGGCCTTGGAAGAGATCTTCTTCAGCCCCTACCTGGACATTCCAGGGATTGGTCTTGGGATCCTCTTCATGAAGAGTGGGTGTTCTGCCACCAGCCTGGGTCTCATCTCCCACAAGCATCATGGAAATTAATGTGGTAAACCCATCAACAATTATTGAGGAGTGAGCATGATTGAACTCAGTAGAACTTACACCTTAGTACAGATGTCAAGGGTAGTGCAGGCCATCTACCAGTGGCTAAAAATAAGGTGTAGGAAAAATAACTCATGGGCAATAAATCGAATTAATCAGACTTCTTGTTACCTTGACAAGCTCCTACTTCTCTGGGCACCTAGAGATGGGGTTCTTTTGAGGATGGCAAGAACTTGGTCATCTTAACCCCAGCACATTTGCTTTATAAATCAATGCTCATAGACTATATTTTAAACCATGGTCCTCAAACTATGCCCTGAGGGCCGGATCCAACCCGCCATGCCCATTTGGACCCACTGCCGCCCACCCTGCCCCATGCGCAAGGAGGCAGTGGTTTGCTCGCTTGGAGAAAACGATCTCCAAGCGAGCGAGCCACTGCCTCGTGCGCCTGCCCCCGTCTGAGCCTTGCCTCACCTTGCCTTGCCAAGTGCCCCGGCCCTGCCTCAGTGCACATGCCCACGTGCGCCACCCCCACACCAGCCCGCGCGCACTGCCGGCACCACCTTCCCAGCCCGTGCCCAGCACTGGCAGGTTTCAACTGGCCCCCTGGTGAAAAAGTTTGAGGACCCCTGTTTTAAACATGTACTCAGCACTGAAAAAGTGCAATGAAGCAGATTCTAGAAAGAAATCGATATGACGGAGTTTGTGGACAAAAGTTGCAAGAGGGAGAAAAAGCAAGACAATGCGCGGCACGTACATTACCAGTGCAGGTTTCTGCTGGATGAAGCGACTTCCTGCCAGAATCCATCCCTCTGATCCCTTCCCTCTGACTTGGCAGTGCTCAAACACAGCATGTGATGCCATTGCTTAAAGTTCTCACACTCCCCTCCTGCAGTCCCTGAATTCTTGCTCTGCATTGCTGTTACATTTCATGATCTTTGCGCAGGTTGGAGGCACGGTCCCAACTCGTCTTGGGGTTTTGACTTGTCTTCAGCAAGAACTAGTCGGGTAGGCATATTTCTTCTAAGGTTCTTTTTCCCCAGGTTAAGCTTCCTTCCAGTAAAGGCAAAAGCAAACTTTGGTTCAGACAGCCATTTTTGCTATGTCTCTTTGATATGACTGATAGGGTCACTGCCTTAAAACTGCCCACTATGGCTATTCAGCATGGATGGGTCCATATTCAGAGGCAATATATAGCCAAGAACCCAATGCTGGGGGAAATCAAGAAAAATACCATAATCATAGCTTTCTGAAGCATGCCAGAGGAGAACTACTGGTGGGTCTGGAGACAAAACCTGTGAAGAAAGACCGAAGCAGCTTGATATGCATCTTGGAGAAGACATGCTGTGGTAGCCATCCTCAAACCTTTGCATGGCTCTGCATACATCGAGAAAACTGTGTGGGTCCTGTTAGGTAGCTGATTCTCCTCTAGAAAAGCAGAACATTTTTCCAAAATTGTTACCTTCTCACATTTCTAGGGCTCCCCCTGGTGGAATCTTTTTCTTGACTTTGGTAGAACTTTGCATTTCCCTGCTAAAGGAGCATCCAGGCAGACCCACCCTCTCCCTCTCCCTCCCTCCCTCCCTCCCTCCCTCCCTCTGTGTGTGTGTGTGTGTGTGTGTGTGTGTGTGTGTGTGTGTGTGTGTGTGTAGGGAGAGGGATAGAGAGATCGAGGTGCTAAATTTACTTAACTGGGATCATCTTTTTTCTCTGGCTGCCTTTTAGCTTCTAGGCTCAATTTTCCAAGTGCTGGCTTTTGTCTTGAAAGATGCAAAGGCTGATGAAAACTCACCGGAAGAAGAGTGCAGGTAGGGAAGCATACCTGCAAAACTGCACAAACCCTCCTATCCTTTTCCCTTTCAGGTGAGAGAGGACAACCTTGGGTGGCCAACACTGCATCCAGGATGCTGGGACAGCCTCACCTGCCCTGTGGCAAAAACCCACCTTGCTTCCCTCCTATTGCATTGCTGACGTGCCCTGGAGCCTGTGGCTGGTGCATCCCTCCATTCTGCTTGGGGGTTTTTGGGGCAGCATGAGGGAAATGCATCTGGGCAAGAATCTGGAGCACTGGGGCAAATTCCAGCCAGCCAATATTGTTCTGGAAGGCCTGGGGCTTCTATCCATTGTCTCCTCGATTCTGCCGAAACGTGCGTTTTGTTCGCAGTGTATAGATGCACGGCAAAACTTGCGCCTAGGAGTACTGCGACTGCTACTGCCACCACTGCTAGCTCATCGGCACAACTGAGTATTTATTAAGCACCTAGAAAGTGGAAAGCACCAGGGCAATCCTGTACATGTCTGCTCAGAATTAACTCCAGTTGAGGTCAACGGGGCTTGCTCTCAAATCAGTGGGCAAAGGACTCCCTCCCAGATCCAGGGGGCAGCTGCTAAACTGCCCAGTATTTGTGAATTAAATCTTCCCTGTGACTGGTACAGAGGCATCCCTGACATGCTCCCTGTGTACACTTCCCGCACGATCACTTACATACCCTGGTCTTCTGTACACATGCACAAAGGCAAGTCCCAAATAAGTGGGGCCACCCAGAATAGCCCCTGCAGGATAGCAGGAAGAGGAACCGATTTCTGAATGATGCTTGGTGGCAGCAACAAGGGATTCACTGCATGCTGCTCCCTCTCGGAGGTGGGAAGGAGAGTGGTGTGCCAAGGGAAACTGGAGGGAGATTGCGGGTTCCCTTTAGCACGGTCCTTGCTAGCCCACGTGGTTCAGAAGGTTCTCGGTTTGAGCCCAGGCAGGGCTAGGAAACAATCTTGCTCCAGTCCTAGAGAGCTGCTGCCAGCCAGTGTTGACTATACTGGGTCAGGTGGACCTTGAATTTGAGACAGCCTGCTAAGTCCTCGAGTTCCCTTGGATCAGAACCGATATAGTCCCAGTCATCTGGTCAACTGGGCCAACTGAAGCCATCCCGCCTTTTTCCTTCTTCCTCACAATCACTTTCCTTGGACCTTGTGACTCTTTTGGTGGGAAACTTGAAGGCAAGGATTGTTTAATGAGCTGTGGTTCTTAATTTTTTTAAACTTGTTTGCATTTGATTGTGTTGCTTTTATGAACTGTTGGAAGCGGCCCGGAAAGCGTCAGCTATTGGGAGGTATAGTAATGAAAATAATAATGAGGATTCCTCTAAGCCACTCTGAAAAGCAGGATAAAAATGCTTTGAATGAATGAACAAACAAACAAAATAACTCTTTATTAGCATCAGCTGAAATATCCTGCAAAGCACCTGCTTTGCGAACAGAAGGTCACAAGTTTGGTTTGGGGAATCTCCAGGCAGGGCTGAAAAATTCTTGCCTGGATCTGGACCGTGTCGGCTCTTCTGGGCTCAGGGGCCGAGCATCTGGTTCAGCATGAGGCCACCCTGCTGAGTTCCTATGTTTGCTCGCCTTGCGTCCTCCTCGAAGGGGGCAGGCCAAGCCCTTCTGGAGGTTTTGCCGCTTGCAGGCTTCTCCTGCCCGTGTGCAACACAACAGCTCAGCCAGGGACCAGGGCAGGGGGAGAGGCTCTAGCCCAGATGCCACCCAGGGCTCCATGGAGCGGGGAGTGGCTGCTGTCGCCCACCTCATTCCAGTTCCTCGTCCCTGGGACACAGCGGTGCATTATGGACAGCTGTCTCCTCCATCCTGGCCTTTGCTTCTGCTCGACTTCTGAAAATCATGCTGGCCTGGGACTCAGAAGACTGGAGTTTCCATTTCCATCGGTCTCTGGAGCACCCTGGGTATGCTTCAGCCACTCCCTGACTCTTCACCTGGCCTACCTTGCAGGGTTCTTGTGAAGATAACATGGAAAGGAGGAAGAGTGTGTAAGCTGCCTTGGATTTCATGCAGGAAAAATATATAAATATATACTCCACCTTTATCACAGGTTTCTTATTTTTTTGTAGTTTTATTTACCCAAGTTTGAATCATATTACTTTGATTTTAACTGTAGCTGCTGTCCTATATGTACTGACTGGGGAAAACATCCCATGAAACTCAGCCGGGTCTACAAATTGGCAAAAGTTTGGGCTGTATAAGAAATAAATGGCTGTAGGAATGCAAAACTGCTGTAAAAATAAGGGCCGGAGCAGCGACAAGGGCCAATTGCAAAGTATGTTTATGTAACAGGCACCAGAGGAACCTAATCTGGTGATGAAAATAATGAAAGGCTGGGAGACAAGCCAGATGCAAAGTGACGGACAGCTGCAGACGCCTTCAGAGACAAACGTACGCTTTCATGTGCTCCCGAGACAAGAGTAGCAAAGGTGAAATTTGAAAGGTGCTCTTTAAAATTGCAGAAGCGTTGGCACCGGTCTCTAATTGCTGTTATTGTGCACGAGAGCATGATTGTCACATAAGGGTGCCTTTTAACCTGGTTACAGAGATGAAGTGGGTAAAGCGAGTCTGGAGGCCCTGCGAGAGAGAGCCCACGTGTTCCACGCACGGGGTGCCAGCATCAGTTCCCGGCAGGGCTGGGAAAATGCTCCCAGAAAGCCCGGAAGGCGCCAAGGATGCTGGGCTAGAGGGACCCCTCGTCGGACTCCATCTGTTCTATGCAACGTAACGGAATGGTTGGGACACCTTAGAATAGCCTTCCTCATGTTGGTGCCCTCCAGCTGTGTTGGAATACAACTCCCATCATCCTTGACCACTGGCCGAGCGTTTGCACAGCTGCAGATTCAGCAAGTGCCCCAGTTCCCAAAGAGGTGCTCACCCCACTGCATCCCCACAGACATGGCAGCCTGGGAATGCCGATTCGAGGCCAGGCTCCTGCATTCAAGGCCTTGGTGAAGTACTAGGTCTCAGGTACAAGGCGGAATTGCTGAAGGCTTACAGAAGGGTGAAGGATGTTGAATTCTGCCCTTGGTTAAGTTAGGGCAGCTTCCTTAACCCGGTGCCTTTCAGGTGTTTTGGACTTCAGCTCCCATCAGCCTTAGGCAACATGACCAATGGTCAGGAATGCTGAACACTGTAGTCCAGAGCATCAGGGGGAAGGCAGCCTTTGGGCTCCTCAATTATATTCTGTATAAGGTTGTTAGCTCATGACATTTTGAATATATTTAAAAAGTTTTAAAAATAGACATAGGGTATAATCCAATTACCCTGCAGCAGATGCTTGTAAACCCCCGAAGTGTAAAAAGCCGAACGTCTTGCCTTTTATCTAGGCAGCCGCTTTTGGCCGTCCAGTTTTAGCACCGGGGAGGTGGAGGGAAGGCGGCCAGGGTGCCAATTAGAGTTGGCACAGCTTGGCAGCTGCCGCTTCTTTTCAGCCCTGCACCCTGGCAGGCCCCTTTCTGGCCATCCAGCTGTGAGACGTTAGACAGAGAGGGAAAGAAACAGGCCTGGGCTGTTCTGCTCCCCCCAGAATGCCCCCTCCCCCCCTTCTCCAAGGTTGCTCTTAGGAAGTTGGAGAGCAGCTGGTTCTCTGGGGAGACCAGGATCCAAGAGCTGAGCTCTTTTCTGTCCCAGATCTGGGAATCCAAAGAAACCGATGCCCCACTAAACAGTATCTAGCAGGGATTGCTTTGCCCATTTTCTTTTCAGGTAGGGAGGGTTTTGTTGTACCTGACTCCCCAGGATCCTGACATAATAGAGATACCTATCAGCTTTCTCAGGGCATTCAGGATAGGCATGACTCCTCTAGGCTCCAGATAGGCATGACACGGCCAAACACTAGAATAATCAGCTGTCTCAGGGTATGCATGATAGGCTTAGCTCAAGTTTGGATGGGGTTTCCACTCAGGGCCTTCAGGGCCTTACTGCGGCTGCAAGTGCAGAGTCTCACTTTTCCCCACACACATCCCTGTGGAAGTGGCCCCTAGTAGCTGCTAAGAAGAGATGGAAAGGTGGGAGAGCAACGTGGCAAGCCTTGGGTTCTATCTGACCTGCAAACGTGTCTCCTAAAGCTCCTAAGCTAACAGGGCGTATGCTGTTTCCTGCAACATGTGTGCATCAGATACTGTCTATTCTTGTGAGGGTAAGATTGTACCTCTGCTGTTACCATTTGTAAAAAATGTGTGTGGATAGCATAAAAAAATGCTAGCAGTCTGTATTTTCAGGTTTGTTTGTGCTAACAATGGGTTGGTGCATTTTGCATCTGTGTGGGAGAGTATCATCCCTGTAATAAGAAACTGTGTAAAACTGTTCTGATTGTCCAGCAGAAAGCACCTTCCTTTTTAGCCTAGGCAAGCAACAGGTTCATGCAACACCAGTTCAACAGAGGATTTGTTTTGTGTGCATTTTTACATTGATTGGATTGATTTCAGCAACCCACATTCTCTTCTTGAGACTGTGCTAAAGAAGGGACAGACTATTACATCTTGAGGTTTCTCTCCAAACTCATGTGGATCTCTGCTACTGTCTACAACTAGCTTCTGTGGAGAAGTGTAAAAGCTTTTTTCCTCTTTATTAACCTGTTTTTGAGATGCACCCTTCCAGGAACTGAACAAGCCACGCTGGCATCTCAGAAAAGAAAAAAGACTCTTTTTCTCTACAGCCCTGAAAGGAAAAGCCCGCCATGTCCCATGCTACGCCCTGGTTCCAGGAACTGAAGTGACTGATGGGAATTCATTCCTGTGTTCTGCCTTCTCCATTGCTTCATCCACAAGGAAAGAACTAACCAGGCCAACCATGAGAACTGGACATCATGTCATTGCTTCACCTCACACTGCTCCCACCTTGCAAAGCACCAAGTTTGCTGACCAGAAGGAGTGGTGGCCTAAAACAGGATAGTCATCACCGTGAGGGCCT
>NW_025335941.1:59404922-59491416 GCF_004798865.1 Varanus komodoensis | reverse complement strand
CAGGGCATTCAGGATAGGCATGACACGGCCAAACACTAGAATAATCAGCTGTCTCAGGGTATGCATGATAGGCTTAGCTCTCCTAAGCTCTAGCCCATTCATATGTCTAGTAACTGCCTCAGAGAATTCCCTCAGAAAATGGAAAAAGCTTACCAAAGACATGTAATGGGCAAAGATTGCTTAGAAGGTGTAAATTAAAGATAAAACTTACTGCTAACCAAATCTGCTTCTGTATATCGCTTGCTCAACTGCTTATGTGATTCTGTAACTCCCCATTGTCGCCATTGTTCTCATTGTCAAAAACTGATTGTATTGTTCCCCATTTGCCGAAAGCGGATTGCGAAGGTATAAAGATCTCCTTCCAACTCTGTTCAAGCACCGCATTCACCGCATTCCCCCATGAATGTTGGTCCCTGCAAGAAATCTTGCAGGTAATAAATCTTCTCTTTACTTTACCATCCGGTCTCTGGTCTCGTCTGTAACACCGTGGGTACAACAGGTTTATTCTAGTGACCACAGTTAAAAAATATTATAGGTGAGGCAGCATTTCCTAGTGGTGAGATCAGATTGAGACCTTTATGAGAAATTGTCACATTGAGTTCCAGAGACTGAAATCTTGCAGTTAACAGTAGGAGGGAGACACAGAAAGAGAATATATGGGATAAAGCACATGCTGTTTGATAGCATCTGGTGGCCAAATTGGGATAACCTATTATGTTTTGGTGTTCAATTAATATATTCAATTAGAAATATATTGGTTGAGCATTGAGTCCAGCAACACAAAACTCTGTAGGATGAAACTCAGACTGTCAAGAATGCACCTTTCTTGCATCTATGTGTAACCCACCTTGGGTTGCTCACAAGAGGGGGATATAAATGCAGTGTAATAGTATTATGATATGGTAGCTCTACTCACATGTTGGGAGTAGCGGGGGGCGGGGGGCATTGGATCGTTTGCCTTCCCAGTTCCAAGCTTGGAAGATTGCTCCAATCTTGAAGTTGAGGTTCTGTGCTCCCACTATGCTGGCTTTTGTCAGGAGCTCCTTACCAAATGAGAATGAATCACCAGGACCCGCAGGGAAGACTGAAGCACTTTGAACCCCAGTATTTTATTGAAAGATCACCCAGGCCCCCTGCAGTTACTTACACCGCCAGCTACAAGCGTTTAGAACATACACAGAGTATCTTATAGTTCCTGAGTCACATGGGCCCAGTAGTTGGGCAGTTGATGACAAAACAAGGTGAACACAGTCAGAAGAAGGTGAGAGATCTGCACTGGGGGCTCAAAATACAATGGCATTTGATTGCAGGAGATTAACATAACGATCAAGGGATTATTGGGTCTTGGCATGCAAATGTGGGTGATTGCAATGTGATTGCAAACCTGGCAGCCTGAACTGTTCTTACTGATCAGCAAAACAACAGCCCTGGCAGCTTCTTGGGTAAGCCATCAGGTCCCACTTCTTAAAGTAACAGCAAATGACAAACAGGAACTTGGCTTGGAATTTTTGGGTGCTTCCTTGAGAAAGAGGGGTGCAGGCATTTAATAAAGCAAAGACAAATAAGCATCCCTTTTCTTCCAGGATTTAGCTGAATTTTCCCAACATGTGGAAGGAATGGCTGCTTCTCCAACATTGTAAAAATATCCTCGGAGAAGGATTCTAGTGGGCAACTGAGGGCAGGGAGGCCCAACAATGCTCCATTCGGGGAGGAAATCATGACAGTCTTTGGGAAAAATGGAATGAACAGAGATTTCCTCCTAAATTTTCCTGTTCTCACTGCCTCCCCCCACCCCACCCCGCAAGCCTTCCTGTTGCTAGTCTTCAGCAATACATGTAGACAACATCCCAATCCCTTTCAGCATGAGCATGAGGGAAAGACTGGAGGCCCGGTGTTTGTGAAGACATGTTTATTTACAAATGGACAGGTTGACGAAGAATGCAAGGGCTGCATGGCCACCAAAGGCAGAATGAAGATTCGGTCACACTGGAATGCTTTCTCAAAGCATCTCTCTTCTGTATGTTGTTGAAATGTAGTAGTAGTAGTAATAACAACAACAACAACAACATCAGAGTCAGGCCATGCTTTGCGCATTCTCCAGCCCCATTCCAGGGTTTGGCGCCTGAATGCATGTCCTGGTGTGGAAAGAGGCGTGCATCCTTGGGCGGTTCCTGTTTCCCAGTGTTCCGGCTCATATGGACAGCCTCCATGGAAAGCTGAAGTTCCCCTCTTCAGGCAGTCGCCCCCATGAGCTGAAGGCATCTGATGCCTTGATGAGGTGGGGCAGGTTGGGGCTACAGCGTTCCCTGGTTTCACCCATTTGCTGCCCACGTAGGGCTTCTGGCTGCCACAAAAATATGGTTTTATCAGGACCATTCATCTAGGGATAAACACAGTGCACTCAGGCAATTGAAATGTCCTTCAGTTCATGAGCGGCAGAGCCACTGATGGCAATGGGGAGGTTTTTCCTTTTTGTTAATTTCATCTCCAGTGAGGGGTGGTGACGGCTTGAAATTTTGGGATGAACATGTGGGGAAGGAGGCCCCTAAGCCAGTGTGGTGTGGTGGCTACAGTCTTGGGCTGGGGACCCAAGAGATCTGGGTTCTAGTCCCCATTCACCCATGATGCTCACTGGGTAACTGGGTGCCAGTTACTCACTCTTAGCCCAACTAACCTCGCAGGGTTGTTGTTCTGAGGATACAATGCAGCCGTGTAAGCCATTGTGTGTTCCTCACTAAAGGAAAATAGTGGGATATCAGTGCAGGGTAATGATAATGATAATGACGAATCCCCCCTCTTGGAGGTGTCCATATCCAAATTGGATCCACAGTCACACTGAAGCAAAGAAGCCAATGCTGCATAACACTGCAGTGCATGATTTGAAGAATTTTCAGGGCTTCTTTGCATGAGGCATTTATTGTGCACTTGTGATTCCTCCCGCACAGTAGTTGGCAGGCGCTTTGCATGACATCTGCCTCCTGTGGCGCTTCCCTTGTGCTTGGCAACCATTTGGGCAGCTTTCTTTAGATTGAGGAAAGTGTGATACTGTCTGGAAATCACACTTGGACAAGTGGACGTATTTTCACAATTCTGTTATGCACTAGCACCATCTTGTGGTTGAGTAATGGAACATGCAGCAAAGTGCGAAAAAGCACTAGGGAAACTTGCATGAAGGAATTGATCTTATTAAACTTAAGAACCAGAAGCCTTGGGAAAGTGGCACATCAACAGCCTCATGTTGAGAAGCCCCTAGTTTGGCTCCAAGGTAAGAATTAGATGCCCATGTCATCCTACACAGCCCACTAGCCATGTATAGTAGCTGATCAAAAACAGATCATTCTAGGACAGTGAAGGCAAACCTTTTAGAGACCGAGTGCCCAAACTGCAACCCAAACCCTCTTATTTATCACAAAGTGCCAACACTGCAATAAAACCTGAACATCGGGGTTTTAGTTTAGAAAAAACAACTCATACATTAACATCTTTTGTATTAAAAGAAAAACACAATAACAAAGTGTTCAATGATACAAACAGCTTTTTATTGAAAGATAAAAGCTTGCATTTGGCGTGCTTTTGCACAATTAATGTGATCCTTGCTGTTGTATGTGTGCTGGTTCCACTGACCATCAGCTTTTGGCCTGCTCTGAAAAAGGCATCTGAGGGCATTTCCTACCTTGTGGGGGCTTCTGTTAAAATCACAGCCAGTCCAAGCAAATATACATCCACATCCACCCACCCACCCACCCACCCACCCATCTATCTATATCTATCTATCTATCTATCTATCTATCTATCTATCTATCTATCTATCTATCTCTTTGCTCGTTTTCATAAATTCTTCATGAACAACTAAATATGATGCTACAGTTTCAAATATGCCAGGGGGACAGCACAACATTAAAAAAATATCAGTCTCTTAATTAGAACATCTCTTTGCTAAATCTTAGATATTAATTTTTCATAAGAAAACTCAAAGCTAAAATCTATATATATCTCCTTGGCAGCATGCTGACTGGCCATGTGAAAGTTCGGACGAGTTGTGGCTAATGAGTTGCGACTCGTGATGTCATTGCCTGGCGCCACTACTCCTTTCCGAGCATGCGCATGGCCCCTATGTGCACTGCTCTCCGATGCTCGGCTGCTGGGGTGACTTGGCTCATGTGCCGACAGAGAGGGCTCTGCATGCCCACTGCGGCACGTGTGCCATAGGTTCGCCACCACTGTTCTAGGATCTGTCCGAGGCAGCAAAAACAGGGTACAGCAACCCCGACAGGCCATGGCATATTAGGGCTGGGCTGTATTTGTCTGGATGGGCTACCAAAGGTGCATCCTGTACCACTGCACCATGTCCACCTGAACGTTGGTTGGTGGTCTTTTCCATCTTGAAGGATCGCTCCCCTTCTCTCAGCAGAAGAGAAACTATTGTGAAGCTTTATGTTGCAAAGGCCATTTCTGAAAGTCTTCAGTTCCTGGGATCTCCAGGCAGACTTGGGTAAGAGTCCTGCCCGTAATTCTGGAGAACCAACCATTGCCAGTTGGTGTCCGTGGTACTGGACTAGATGGAGCCATGGTTTGACTTGGTATATGGAAACTTCCTAGGTTGCTAAGGTAATGACGAACTTGATTGATCACATGTTGTAATGGCTTCTGTCCCCTGCTAAATTTCTCATGAAGAAGAAGCTCCCCTACCATTGCATTAGAAATCTATTAGGTGTACATGGCTTAGATCATCCTTTATCCCCACACAGGGCAATCTGTTCTGTAAAAAGATTCCAGGTAGCTGAGGGAGGCAGGTAAAGATGAAACCAGGGAGGTGACTCTGACTCTCTTGCACTCGCCAGACTTCTTTCTTACATTTGGCCCTGGCCTGAAAGTGAGCTGGGCTGAGATCAAGGCCACAAATGCTCAGGAATGCTAGCAGATTCCTCGTGCAAAGTACCCGATTCTTTGCATAAAGTACACAAAGCCTGCAAGACATGTGTGCAAAAACAGAACTCTTCTTGAACCCACTTCCTGCAAAACTTGGCATAAGGTGGACTTAGGACAGAGGGAAAGCGGAACAGAGTTTGGGCTGCTGAGCTGAAGAAATCCAAAGGATTCCCAGCCCAAACCGGATTCTTCACAGATCCCTAGAAGAAACCAGACTGCTAACCTGGTCACCAGGGACCACCTGTTCCCTGCCCTCTGGTGTCATCTACCATCAGCAGCCCCGTGGGAAGGATGCTGGTGACATCTTATATTTTTAATACGGCACATTTTGATTTCAATATGTTTCAATATGTTCTGATGCTCTGAATGAATGTTGATCAAAGCAGCCTGTGAGGCAGAACAGAAGCAAGGGCCTCGGCAACCTATGGAGTTGGATGGGAATAATAGCAGGAGTCCTGGATTTGGGTGTGGGATACCCATGCTTACCTTCATGCTGATCCTTGAAGTTTAGTGGAGAGGGCTTTGGGCTAATCAAACTCTCTAACCTGCCTTACAGGGTTGTTTTTTTAAAGATACAATAGATCTAAAAAACATGTGTATCCCGTATGAAGGGTAGGATACACGTTTTAAAAAGGAGAGATGGAGTCCTAATGAACCAGCATCACACAAGAACAAATCTGTACTCAAAGCGACCACAACGGAACCTACAGGATAAGCTGCCATAACAATTGGGATCATCCAGGCTTATTCAGCCCATTCTTCTCAAAACAGGTTTTACAAAGAGAGACCAGTAGAGGGTGCTTTTCAAGGTTACGATACAGGAGGGGAAACAGCAATGCCCATATATTTTGTCTAATCTTTTGATAGGATATTTTGGAGCACTTTCATTCATGGGGTCACCCTAAGTCAGAGCCAACTTGAGGGCACATAACAATGACAAAGTATGAGAATTATGGTCCAGGGGCCAGTCTGCCAAGGTCAGTATATTATTTAGAGGCGAAGGTGTGCATGGCCCTCTTGCCTCAGAAAGTGCCCCGAGTATCTTGGTCGACGTCATTCCCCAGAAAGGCCATCTCCTCTTTGAGAAGCTGCATAAGATTTTGAAAATGAACTGCAGGAACAAACCAATCTTTTCCTTCTCATTTATCAGCAGACATAAATTTTCCAGGCAGAGGCACAGCAACATGATTGTAGGGATGTTGGAGAAATCAGCGGTGGATTCAAATGAGATTAGATTTCTGAAAATTGGACCTGCAGATTCTGCAACAAACTGGGTTTTTCTGAGTTGGGCAGATTCCTCAAACTTGTGGAATGGGTTTATTTTAAACTTTTGGAGGGTGTTTGCACTAATGTGCACTTGTGCAAGAGTACATGAGCATTAATACACATCAATGTGAGTGTACATTAGCACAAAGGAATGAAATTCTTGTACAAAAATTTGGATTCCAGAACAAAACATGGCCAACACGCCACTAAACACAAACAAAACGGATGTGACAAAATCTGTACATCCCTATCAGAATGACAGTAAGGTTACACTTGTTCTTCCGATCTACTTCGGTCCAGTCTTCTAACGGGGACCACTTGGGTGGATTTGCAGCATCCAGTGCAGATGTATTTCAAGAAGCACAAGTAAGCGCTCCCAGAGATGATGACCGTGATGATGATGATGATAGTTGCACTGAAGGCTGGCGATACCGTGTCCTCTAATGTGGAGTGGAGTCCTCCCGTTGCAGAGAAGGTAGGAAGTTCTGTGTTCTCTCCTAAGGGCAAGACAGAAACACGGCACATGTTGAAGAGCACGGGTGGCCAAACGGGTCTGAGGAACCCTGGGGTGATATCACAGTGAACTCTCCATCTAAGAAGTGTTCAGTGCAAGCCCATGGACCACATACGGCCCCCTGCTGTCCCACCCCTTCCTTTGCCTGAACCCCTTTCCCCAGCTGCTGATTGTTTGGTCCTCGCCCAGCTCCTGTGCATTGTTTCTGCCATACCCAAGGGGGGACTCCCTCTCTCTAAAGTTCAGGGCAGAATCCAGGGGTGCTCTCATGCTCCTGCCAAGCCTCTTCCACCCCACACATTGTGTTCCCCATCAGAAGTAGTGGCTTTGTGCTCCATGGGCAACCTGAAAAGAAAGGAAATGCACATTTCTGGAAGGAGGCAGGTCAGTGGACCTCACATGAGGGGCTAAATCCCCCCTGTTCCTGCCTGTGCAATGCAATTAGTGGGGGGGGGGTCACCACATGTGGAAGGGAATTGATGGGGCAGAAAAGAATGTGCCGGGGTGCAAGTGCCCTATTAGAACCTGCCTTTGGTTACTGGCACAAAGAGCTTTAAGCTAGAATATACTGGTTTTTTAAAATTATTGTTTCTGGCCCTGCTCTTTTAGCTTTGCCACAACTGCACTGGACTGTAGCCCTGAAAAGGCCTCCAAAATGGAATTCAGCTCTTGGGCTGAAAGAGCTTCAACACTCTGGGCCTGAGACTTGGCCGACTTTTCCGAGGCTTGGAGATGCATGAACCACTGGGGCTTAGCAAGGCCCAGAGACCTGTGGAAAGGCCTGGATCCTGTGCCAGCCCAATCAGCCCCTTCCACACACACAGCGTCTTCAAACTTTACCCCAGACCAAACCAAAGGACACAGTAAAGGTAGATGCTGGAAAGGAGAGTTCCCATACATGGTCGAAGCAGATGAGGATGCAGTCCTATCCATGTTTAGCCAGAAACAACATTTTATAACTCCCAGCATTGTGCAGCCATCATGGGGCAAGCTGGTTCCCCGAAGAGTGTGAATTTTGGGATAGTGTCAAGCGTTATTTGCCAGGTGCTCCCTCCCTTTCTGGGTCACTGTGGCACCCCATGGTCTGGGCATTCTGAAGACTGGAGAGCAGAAATGGCTGCTTGCTTCACCAGGCAAAGGTCCAGCTGGCACTGGGAGAAAATGAAAGGGAAGAAACCTCACACACAAACCCCACCAACCTGACAGCTCAGCTCATTCAAAGAGCAGGTTAATATGAATAAACACTTCCCTCCTGGGCTGACTGTTGAGAGCTTCTGTTCTTTAAAGCGCCAGTTGCAGAAATATTTATGTCTGCTTCCATGGTTTTGATCTAAATAGAAAGCAGCAAGGGATGGGCTGAGCTGCATTTTAAAAACAGAAAAGAGATAAAAAGCAAGTAGAACATATAAGAGCAAATTTATCTTGTGCCTGGGAAGGCTCAGCAGGTTGGATAAAAGATGAGAAGGAGAATCAGGCCAAATTGTATGAAAACTCAATTGCATACAGATGACTCTGGTCCCCCACAGGTACATACAGCTGAGCCTGGTCTCCTGCGGTTCACACAACTGACCCATGTCTCCTATAGATTCACACAACAACCCCGGTTCTCTACAGGTTGTCACATCTGACAGCTCACACTGGCACAGATCCAAGGCAGCCTTCACAGTCCAAATACCTGACTTCCCGTAGCAGCAGTAAGAATGTAAGAAGAGTTCTTATTGTTGAAATCAGTCCATTTGGTCCACTATCCTGTTTCCCACAGTAGACCAAGTAGATGTCCCCATGGAAAGCAAGCGCCTTCCCCATTCCTTTGTGACAATCTGTGACAGTCCCAAGCTGAGTCCCATGGTGAGGCACGGGTCTCTCTGGACATCTGAGGAGATTGCCCCAGAGGAGTCTGTGGCCCTCACTGCAGCCTTGCATGCAGGGTGCAAGATGAGCACCCGGGCAGGGAATTCAGCCGCCAGTGTGGCTGGGGGCGCCACTGGGAAGGAAACTGCCTGAATGCAGAGAGTGGAGCTCTGTTTGGGAGAGGTTGCATGAAGAGAGAGGAGTGCTTTGGGCCTGGAGAGGTGGGTTCTGCCCCCGGAGGATCGTGACAACCAGAAAGCATCCCAGGAGAATCCCAGGTCAGTGCAATGAAGGTCCATGTGGATTGGATCCTGCAACCCCAGTGATGAGGAACATGACTTGAGCATGCTGATGTTGGGGCTTTGACTGAACCAGGACTGGCAAACCTGGCTTCACGATGCCACACTTTCAAGAGCAACCTCATGGTGCTTCAACCTTCCTGCCAGCAGCTGCATGTCACTCTTCCACAGACAGGGGCAGCTTAAGGTTTGGGTCATCCTTCCCATCAAGATTCGAAACGGGCCAATTTAGGGCACCTCATGCCTGGCTTGACTCCTGGTGGCCTGGTGGCTAGGAAAGAACCTGCAGGTATGTAGGGATCCCATAATTTCCATCTTCCCATGCAAGGTCGCTCCTTCATAGAGGAGGGCAGGAAGTTGCATTGGGCAATAGACGCGTGGCCATCCAGACCATTCATGCCCCAAGCTGCTCGCAAGCTATGAATGCTTCAAGAACAAAATATTGAGAAGGTGGAAGGTGCCACAGCAATGTGGAAAAGGACCATCATGGCAGAGCTTTCCTTACTTTTCCGACATTGTTCAGTGCACCTTGCAAAATCTTGGGCAGGGAATTCAGCTCTCCCCATTTCCTTTCCCTTGGCTGAATCTGGCTGGTTGCATCAGCCTCCTCTGACCTGGTACTCTCTAGATGCGCTGGATTGCAGCTCCCAGCATTGGCTATACTGGATGGGCTTGATGGGAACTGAAGTCCAAAACTTCAGGAGTGTGCCAGACTTAGAAAGGTTTGGATTCTCTTGGCTGGACAGAAGGCAGAAGGGAAAGTACTTTGAGAAGATGAACCCACTCAGACACCCCTGCTGTTGCTTCTGCTGCCCCACAGTCCAGGTGGGAAGCAGTTAACGAAGGCTCCTTGCTGTGCCACCGTGTTTTGTGCAGCCAGAACCCTGCCGGCCCCTTCTCTGCCAAGAACTCCTGCTATCTGAGACAGCACTCGAGCTTAGCAGTCAGCGCAGGACTCCTCATCTTTCAACATCACATCGCCAGCTCTGCAATTCCCTTTGGCTCAACACTGCCATTGCTGAGCTGGGTTCCCCTCCTCTCCCTCGTCAGTGCTGCTGTAGGCGTGATGGCAGATTGTCACCTTTGCTTCCACTGCCGCACCAGGGTGAGTCAGGTTGGCTTATTCCTGAGGACTGTGTGACTGTCCATGAGGCAGATGGAGCAGCGGAGACCTCCGGACAAGAAGTACCCTGCTTTCTGCACTTCTAGGACTAATCCTCAGCTGAGCTAAGGGCAGTGAATCTGAAGTTTGAAAAAGAAAAGAAAATGCATCTTTTCCTATAATGAATCCTAAAACTCACCAAGCATCAAGCTAAAAGGAAATTTCTGCAAAATACTAAGTTGTTGGTATACCACTCCACAAACATAGGCTAAGATATACTCTACGATTGGTAGTATCTTTTGGAAATGTGGAGAAATCAATGTTGATTTCCTTCACATGTGGTGAACTTAAAAAAATTTCAGAAAGTTCTGGGGAAAAGTTACAGCTAATTTGAACAGTATGATTGGATCTCCCATAGCTAGGAATTCTATCTATATCTTGCTTGGATATCTCAGTGGTGCTTTCAGAAATAAACAAGTGGAATCCACAGGGGATCTTTCACTAGCTGCATATATAGTCAATACCATCAAATGGAAACCATAGAGTCACAGGATCATAGAGAAGTAGAGTTGGAAGGGGTCAGTAAGGTAATTGGGTCCAACCACCCGCTCAGTGCAGAGCTCCAAGTTAAAATATCCCTGACATTGAGGGAATGCCCACAGTCTCCCTAGGTCATGGGTTCCATTGCTGTACTCCTGTAACAG
The DNA here is from genome assembly GCF_004798865.1 of Varanus komodoensis. Classification (NCBI taxonomy): domain Eukaryota; kingdom Metazoa; phylum Chordata; class Lepidosauria; order Squamata; family Varanidae; genus Varanus; species Varanus komodoensis. The sequence continues at coordinate 59,480,751 of NW_025335941.1, read as the reverse complement.
TCAGAGATGTCCAGCCAGAATCTAGTTTCCTGTAACCTGATAGCATGATTCTGTTCCTGCACTCCGGGGTGATCAAGAAGACATCCCTCTTCTGTGTGACAACCTTTCAAGTGCTTGAAGAATGCTATACCATCTCCCCTTAGCCTTCTCAGGCTAAACATGCTCAATTCTTTGTCCTTCTTCATAGGGCTTTGCTTCCAGACCCCCCCTCATCCTAGCTGTCCTCCTCTAAAGCCATTCTAGTTCATCCGCATCTTTCTTAAACTGTGGTGCTCAGAACAGGACACAGTACTCAAGACAAGGACTAACCAGTACTGAACAGAGAAGAACCAGAGCCTCACATGATTTGGAAGTGACATTAATGCAACCTAAAATAGCATTTGCCCTTTTTGCAGCTGCATCACATGGTTGACTCATGTTCAGTTTGTGATCTACAACAATTCCAATATTCTTCTCACGTATAGTATTGTTAGGTCAAGTATCCCCTATCCCATAATGCTTCATTTTCCTTTTTCCTAGATGCAGATGCATTTGTTTCTACTATATTTCATTATGTTCTTTTCAGTCCAGAACTCTAGTCTGTTGAGAACACTTTGCATTGTGTTTCTGTCTTCCAGGGTATCCCACCCAATCTGTATCAGCTGCAAATCTGATAAGCATCTCCTCATCTAAATCATTAATAAAAATGTTGAGAAGCAGTGGGCCCAGAACTGAACCCTGCAGGACCCCATTTATTCCCCCACCAGGTCTGAGAAGGTGCCCTTGTTAAGCACTCTTTGAATTTAGTTCTGTAGACACTTGTGGATCCACCTCATAGTTCCATTAAGCCCGCTTTTACCTAGTCGGCTAATAGGACATCATGGGGTACTTTGTCAAAAGCTTTGCAGCAGTTAAGCTATATTCTGTCCATAGCATTCCCACAGTCTTCCAGGAAGGATCCTGATCAAAAACTGAGATCAGATTACTCTGGCAGAATGTATTCTTGACAAATCCATGTTGGCTTCTGATCATTCCTTCACTATCTTAAGATGTTTGCAGACTGACTGCTTTATGATCTATTCCAGAATTTTCCCAGGGACTGATCTGAGACTGACTGGTCAGAAGTTCTCAGGTTCCTCTTCTTCCCCCTTTTGAAGAGAGAGATAACATTAGCCCTTCTCTAATCATTGGACACCCCACCTGTCCTCCATGATTTCTCAAGGATAATTGGCAGTGCTTCTGAGGGTTCTGCCAGTTCCTTCATTATTCTAGATGCAGTTCATTGGACCCCAGAGAGCAGAACTCAATCAAAGTAATGAGGTGCTCATCACTCATTTGCATATCAATCTCAAGTGTCCCCCCTGCTCCTTCATCACCTTTGCAAGAGACATCAAAGACCCTCTTTTGGGAGAAGAGTGAGACAAAGTAGGAATTCCACCTCTTGTTTGTTATCTAGTATCACTTTGCTCTCCTCACTGAGTAGCTGGCATTTCTTTCCTCTGTCTTATATTGTGCATGTATTTGAAGAAGGCTTTTTAATTTCTTTCTAGAATAGGTACTATTGCTTCTATGAAGGAATGGATTAAGAAGATATGACATACTGCCTCACTGGTTAAATTAACGAAAGTTGCGTGAAGGTAGAAAACAAAAACAAAAAATTGAGCAACTTTGGGTACCATTTAAAACCTTCATGAAACAATAACTCAGTTGGGACATCAGTAAATATAGAGCATTTGCATTACTTGCATACATTCTTGATATGGCTATTGGATTGTAATGAATTTATTGCAAATGTTAGAAAAATCAGGAGAACTTAGATTGCTTGTTGAGGGTTGGTTGTTCAGGTTTACAGATCAGGTTTACTTGAACAACCATGTTCACACGTTGCATTTGAAACGGTGACTTTTTTGAAATGAGTGTGATATTTTGTCTGTACATTTATAGTAAGAATAATGAAAATAAAAACCTGGTCCCTGTAAAACTATTTCGTGGTACACTAGCCCATTCTACTCTAGCTGACAATGGCTTGCCAGTATCTCAGACTGAGTACCTTTTTGCAAAATCTACCTCAGGAATCAAAAGCTTTGAACATGGGAGAGTCGAATGGACAGGGCATTTTGGAGAGCTTTTTCTATAGGGTCACCATAAGTCAGAAATGATGCAAGGCATGGGAAAAAACACAAACAAGAGAGCGGAAAACCAGCATGAGATCTGTCTATTCAACTAAGGTATGCATCTTTTCTTTTTTGAGTGGAGAAGTAGGAGGCAGCCATCCAGCCTCTCAGCTTTTCTGGCAACTGCTGGGGAAACAAGAACAAGCACACAAGGAATTCTTTTCTTTTTGAGTTCATTGCTGACCTGCTGCTCTTTTCTTGGTCTGATCAGGAGAAGTAGCACTGCATGTGGAAAAGCTGGCCGGCTGCAAATTCCATCAGCTTCCTGCTTGCAAACAAAGTGGCAAAGCAGCGGAATGTCTGGCATCAGAAGTTGGTGCCCCTGTCCATCCTTGGCAGGGGCTGAACTCAGGGGAGGATGCTGCTAGGAGCTCTTGCCCTTGGCATAGGCCAAACACTGGAGAGCCAGTGTGGCGTAGTGGTTAAGAGCATGGGACTGGGACTTCGGCGATCTGGGTTCTAGTCCCCACTCAGCCATGGAGCCAACTGGGTGACTTTGGGCCAGACACGCACTCTCAGCCCAACCTTCCTCACAGGGTTGTTGTTGTGGGGATAAGATGGAGGAGGAGAATGACGTAAGCTGCCTTGAGCCCTTTGTAGGAAAAAGGCAGGATATAAATCGAAATATAAATAAACAAACAAGGCAGGAAGGGGCGACAAGGCGATTGCTATCACTCCATTGATTCGAACCCGATGGCAAGCTTTCCTGCCCGGCACGAACACTCTAAGACCATTTCCAGGATGTTAGGTGAAAGCCAGATGCTCAGGGTCAGAAACACGAATGCAGCAGAGCACTTTCACCCTAAGTGACTACAGCAGGCAGTGATGGGGGATCCCGGATGCCACACCGGACTCAGCAATAAGCACCTTTCGGCTGCAGCTCGAGCAACAGTGGTCTGCAAAGCGAAGCTCTGCCCAGGGTCAGTGTCCTCTCACATGCGTGTGCCAACAGAACTGGGAGCAGCTGTGGCTCCTCATGGCAGGCATTCTCAGTCTGCAAACCAGCCAGACAAACAACTCATGCTCACTCTTATTCTTGCCTTCTGCTGCCGCAGGTTTCCTCCTCCTCCTCCTCCTCCTCCTCATAGCAGCCCAATGACATATTATGATGATAGTACTCCAATGACAAACAGGAGAGCTGCACTGCATATCACATACACATGGCATGCAGGCTCAGGCAGAGTGTAGTCTATCTTTGAGGTTATTTATTTACATAGTTATTTAAATGCGTAGATTAAGTCAGATCAAATTATATTTATTTATTCACTAATGTGGGGGCAATTTATTTATTTGCATTATACCAGGCCCGCAAGATGGGTTCTCAAACTAAAACAAATTGTTAAAAGGACCAAACAAGGCCCGCATCAAATCGAACCCTTATACTTTTATGAGACTGGGACTCAGGAGATCTGGGTTCTAGTCCCCACTTGGGCATGGAGTCAGCTGGTGAGTTTGGGTGAGTCACAGGCTCTCAGCCCAACCTACCTCACTGGGTTGTTGTTGTTGTGAGGATAAGATTGATAGGAGAAGGAGAAATATGTTAGCTAGCTTGAGTTCCTTGGTGGGAGAAAAGGCGCAATATACATACATACATACATACATACATACTTCTAAAAGAAAGGGCAAAAACTTACAGTGGGATCAAACAGTATAGGAAAGGTAAATGGAAGCTGGACTGACAACCCGTCCTGTGGGAGAGAAATCCAAAGCTGTGGTCTCGTTGCCACTTTTTGATTAGCCCAGCTTCTGGTTTCCATGCCAGAAAGGGCATGATCCTACAGCTCCAGCTCCAGGGCAGGCTGGGAGATACAGGCCTAAATTTGCAGTGGATGATACCTTAAAGGTAGGATCTTATGAGAAACTGTAAGCACATGGCATTTGAGGGGCAGATATCTGTGGAAAGCCCTTATGAAAGCAGGTTCCTCCTAAAATATTCTGGTTTCAAGCCCTTTAGATGCAGTGCAGAAGACAGCAAACACTTGTTTGCAAGCTTATTTGTGATGCACCTTCCAGGGTGTTAGCTCTTCTGCAAACGAAGAAGAGAGGGGAATAAGCTCATGGTAATTGCCCTATAGCAGCTAGGCTTGTTCGAGGATACACAGAAACATAGAGATAGAATGAGTCAGAAGGGGCCTCCTGAGCCAAGATTTCAGGTAGAGCGAAATCTTCCAGTCCGGGAAATTGAACTGGGGATTCTAGAGATGCTGCTCATGTCACCCTGCCGGTACTTTCATGGCCTACTGGCATATCCCAGCATGCAGTTCAGGAATCACAATTATATGGGCAGAAAAGCAAATGCAGAGGTGAACCTTGCTCTTCCATTCAGCTGTGTAGCCAGCTGTTTTGTAGAGAAGGGCAGGACTGGGGAAGCTGTGGGCTTCCAGATGTTGTTGGACTGCAGCTCCCATCTACCTCAGCCAGCATGGTCAATGAACTAGGATGATGGGAGCTCTAGCCCAAGAACTGCAGGGCTGCAGGTTCCCAGCCCTGGCCAGTGGCTACACTGAAGGGGAAGAGCAGAAAACAGTGAAAAGCAGTCGAAACCTACATACTACATTATCGTTCTTATTATAATTATTTTGTTACCAGTACCACTAGATTGCTAGACCACCTTTCTTCCAGTTGCTAGGAACCTAACGTGACTTTCAAGGTTCTCCTCCTCTCCATTTGACCAGTCAGGCTGGTCTAAAGTCACCCAGTGAGCTCCATGGACCAGACCAGGGGTCAGCAACCCGCGGCTCCAGAGCTGCACGTGGCTCTTGAATCCCTCTGCTGCGGCTCCAGCGCTCAACACATGCGTCACAGCCACCGATCTGCGGCCCACGGCGGCACCACACAGCCCCAGATCTGCAGCCCAGAGCGGCACAGCACAGCCGCCGATCTGCGACCCACGGCGGCACAGCACAGCCCCAGATCTGCGGCCCATGGCGGCACAGCACAGTCCCTGATCTGTTTCATAAATGCAACACACTATAGTTTTTTTATACATAGCATAAAGGTAAAAATTGAAATATGCAGTGTTATTTTCATTTTAGAGGTCAAAAGAGTTTTGTGGCTCCTGGTGTTTTCTTTTCTGTGGGAAACGGGTCCAAATGGCTCTTTGAGTGTTGAAGGTTGCCAGCCCCTGAACTAGAACATGGGTGAACATCCCCAGTTCAGCACTGGAACCATCCTGCCGCACGGGCTCTCTGCTCTGACTACACGTTTTAAGCTTGTGGTGATTTTTGAAATAATTTTAAGGACATTTAATATCCGGCTACACAAAATGAACATGCGACTCCCACCAAGGAAATAAATTATCACTCCCGTAAAGGTCAACTTACCAATCAAGAATGCAGTATTGATCTGCATTTAATGCACATGCAGGTGGGGAGCTATGCTAGTGGAATTGTGCTGAAGTGGAGCCGTTCTTCCAGCCCTGGCTTTTCACGACCATTACCAGAATGTAGTCAAAGAACTCCATTTTGTTGCTTGCTTTTAAAATAAATGATTTTAGAACACATCCTCATTCAAGACCAAGAAGGAAAGAAAAAGAAAAAAAGTACCCTGACAATTTCACCAATTTAAATACTTTGAAAAACATGGGTAAGAGTATCTTTTCTGAATTCAAAGCTAAAAACAACTCAAAATAGGCAGGGAGAAAATGCTACAAGCAAAGTGTTATTGCTAGGCAAGGTTTTCGACGCTTGTCTTACTTGGCCCTCTTCTAAAGTTCAGCGACAATAACAGAACTCAGGATATGTCTAGCAAAGGAAGGAAGAGAAAGCTTTTATTCCATTACATCCAAAGCTACACTCACATTTGGTCTAATGGGCTGCTTGTGGACAATGTTTTCTACATACATTTGGAGCTCACTATTTTTAATAATTTTTACCGACTCTCCTTATAGTTCTCCGAAGGTTTTCAGATCTGACATCAGGTTGCTATGGTGATTCAGGACATGCAGCCTATCTTCAGGTGAGGCCTTGTTAGTGGGTGTTATTCCAGAGAACATAAACAACGAATTTGGTGATTTGGTACAATATATACTAATAGATGCCAAATATCTTTTGCTAAGTTGTGAAAAGATGTTAGTATCTCAGAGATTAAGAAGTAATTGTTCAGAATATGCCACACAACAAAAATGTGAATACTCAGAGTGAAATTAGTGAAAACCGGGTGCTTGCATTTTCAAACAAATGGCATTCATTTGTCTACTTTTACAGAGATCATGGAAAAACATGCATTACAAATATGGTCACAATTGTTGATAAATATTTTGCCATGGTGCCATACTCGTTGTGTTTGGTTGTATATTATATCTATATATTTAAAAATATATGAATTTAAAATGGTTGCGTAGAAGAAAGAATTCTTACCAACTGCTTGTTCAGCCTTGAAAACCAAACCAAACCAAACCAAACCAACCTCAACCAAACCAAATTGAATTATTGGTTGGTTACTTGTTTCATTAATGAGTTTTATACTGTTGGTTTGATATATAGTATCTGACCCTTTGGGGCACATTTTGTCACTGCATATAAGTTTGGAATAAATAGAAACAAAACAACTTTTGTGGTGGAAGTTTTTGCCTAGGTCGCTTCATTCCTTGATATTAATCAAGATTTAATTTAATAAATTTTAATTTAATGAAACATTTTTATCCTGTCTTTCACTAAACATCTCAGGGTGGCTTACAGAATATAAAATCAGCAACAATAAAAATACAATTCATGCTACAATAAATAATAATAAATTGATTATAATAAATACAATCAGTACTAGCAGAATACCAGCAAATTAATCCAATAATAAGCAAAAAGAAAATAAATAAATCATAAGAAAAATAAATAAATAAAAATAATTAAAATTATTAAAATAAAATGTGACTGTTAACGTCAAGATCTAAAACTCTAATTCTTAAAATGATGGCTAAATAAAGAGATGGCAACCAACTCTCTGTAGACATGTTTTGCAGCTCTGTCCTACAAAATATTAATGCTAACAGTCTTGAGTTTCACAAGACACAAGCACAACACGGAACAGCAATTCTTAGGAGATGCATGTTTGGTGGAGATGTATGGACTGCCAATATGGAGAGATTTGGCATGGTAATAATCCTTTGTTGATATTTCACTGTATATATTTTTCATTCCAAGATGTACATTGTTCCCTTCCCATATTATCTTCATTACAACCCTTTGAGGTAAGTTAGGCAGAGAGATACAGTTGTTGCGTTTGGACAAGAAAATAATCCTCACATGAGGGCTGAATATAAGTTGCCACTGAAGCATGTGTTATCATGTTGAGTGAACCCAACTGTGCTAACAAGCCAGGGTTTGTTAAACACAAACAACCTGCAAAGAGAATGCATGGCTTATTGCTAGGTTGTGAACTGTGGGTTGATCACCATAGCTTGGGTTCAGACAACATAAGAACCCACATTTCAACAAGAACTCATGTTCAATCCTTGAGTATGAACTACTATTTTGTCTGAACCCTGTCAGTAAATGGTCCAAGCTCACTCAAAGTGCATTAGGGTTGAATGAACTTGGATCTGAACCTAGGTTTCCTCATTAAAATCAATTAAAATGCTGCAATACTTATAGGTCTTTTGTTGGCATCTAAAGCATGCTATAGTTGATACCAGTGGGATCTCATTCTATATGGTGGGTGCCACCATGTTGAATAGCAATATGGAGATCATGCTACAACCAGCAAGGCCTCTCCTGATCATCTTAATGACCACACAGGTCTAATATTGGTTTCATGGTTTGTTGCCCTATCCAGGGTTTGCGTGGCAGACAATCCAGCAAAACTTGCTTTGTTTTCTCCGTCTCTCTATATAACCCATAGTTCACATTCCAACAATATACCATGGGTTTTCTTCCTGGGTAGTTTGTGATTAATAATCCATGTATAACCCATAGTTTTGGGTTCTCACACAACAACAACCTAGGATCCAACAACTCACACTCAGCTCATATTCTGGGCTGTCATTACATGAGATTCAGGTCATCAGGACAACCCAGAATTCAACATCTCATCCCATGGGTCAGCGTTATGTGTGACACAGGCCAACATGTTTGCTTAAATTGCATTTAAAAGCAAAAGAGATCTGGAGAAATGTAATTAGTTCAGCTTTGTGTGTGTGTGTGTCCATGTGTGCATGAGAGAGAGAGAGAGCAAGCATGGGAAAGAGCATTTACCTCTGACTGACACATTTTAAATTTTGTAAGGGTGCAGTCCTATTAACTCTGCCCTTAATGAATCTAAGCCTCCACATTTGGATGTTTAGTTGCATTCTATGAGCCCCCAAAAGGCACAGAAACGGAACCCTGCACTGTTGCTGCCCGCAGCCCCTGCAATTTATCTAGACACCCACTTTCGGCTGTCAAAATAAAGAGCCGAAGAGTGGGAGGGAAAGAGACTGGGAAGCTATTGGAACTGACGTATATCCTTGGCCCAGCCCTCCTTCCCCACATCCCCTTTTCTGACCTCCCAGGTGCATTTACAACCTTGATGTAAATGGTTACATTGCTGGGTTTAGTGTATTCATTATATTGGTATCTGCCTCTTCCCTTTGCAAGGGACTCAAGACATCTTATGCCGTTCTCTTCCTCCACATTTGATCTTCACTGCAAGCCCATCAGGGCTAGGCTGAGAGTCAGTGAGTGGCCCGAAGTCACCCCGTGGCTTCACAGTCAAGTAGGACTTAAGTCTGAGTCTCCAGGGTCCCTGGGCTAAAACCACACTGTAGTGGCTTTCATTGGCTGGGACGCTCAGAGCGAGGGGATGGGAGAGGATCAGCTGTGCTGCCATGAAAGATGGAATTAAAATGTAACAAAAAGAGCCCTTGTGTGTCACTCAGCTTTATGAATGTATTCTACTTGACTTTTCATGGCAGTGTATGCAGAACCAAAACTGGCTGTGTGCAACCTCCTTTCCGAGAGGCAGCATGCCTGCGTATACCCGTTGGGCAGGAGGAGGTCTTGTGCCCATCCTGCTGGAGGGATCCGGTGGGCAGCTGGTTTGCCAGTGTGTGCACAGAGTGCTGGACTAGATGGACCTTGGGTCTGATCCAGCAGGGGGTTTTCTGTGTTCTCAGACAGACAGACAGACAGACAGACGTTAAAGAACGCCCCACCTCAAAAGAATTGCATAAAGAGTTAGAGAAAAGAAGATGGGAGTGTAGGGTGGGAAATGCAATTCTATCTCCAACCTGACCCTTACATGATTGGTATAAGAGAGCAGCGGATGGGCACAGCAGTGGAAATTACCAAAGCTGGAGGAAGAGCTAGGCACTCTTTTCTTTTGCACCTTCCATATATTTAAAGGAAAAAAGAAACAACGATTTACATGACATGCAGCAGGAGAAACAAACTGGCATCTTGTGAATAAAAGCATCTGCTGAGCACATTCATGCAGGACCACCAAGAAAGGAGACAGAAAATAACAGCTATTTAGACTTACTTTTGCTTTAATCATAAGATGTAAAAGTGGAAGTTAAAAAAAAGAAAGAAAGTGACAAGGAAAAGTAATGATCTATAATTCTGGTTCTTTTTATAGGCAAATGCACAATAAATATTGGCTTGCTGGGTAAGATGAGGGTCCGTCTAATGCAGCCTCCAGCTGCAGCTGCCCAAATGTTGCACCAGGAAACAAGGAGGTTCCATTACTTTCCTTTACGTTCATTTACCCTCTGCTACCTGGTATTATTAATAACAAGGTAGTATTTGGAAATGCTGAAGAAAGCAAGGCACTATGCAGAGCAAAATTATGAGTCCACAATCTAAAAAAAAAGAACAAAAAGCCCTGCCCATCAACATGACAGCTATTTTTAATTGCATTTTGATGACTCAATAGTCAAAGCACATTCCATCTTGTTATAGTTTTAAAACCCCCAGAAAGATAAGGCATTTTTAAAAAAAAATCCTTCATGGATTTATTCCTCCTCCCACTTTCTTAAAGATAACTCAGATAATCCATTTTTGGCCTGGGATTCCTTAGCAAGGATGCATTATATGAAGAAGATGGGCTAAAGGGCTTGGTGCAGGCTCTAGAAAATGACTTGGTTGATTCGGGCGACCACCGTGGAATCTGCTATGGAGGATACAACTCCCACCAGATCAACTGGCTGTGCAGACAGATGGGGAGGGCTCACACAACTCAACAACCCACCCTGTGCACCAGCCGCTCGGTGCCAGTTGTCTGTCCAAGAGCCCATGGAGTGCCTGCCATGGCAGGGAGCCCAAAATGCTGTTGGGAAGTGGGGGATTTGAGGGTATGCCTCGTGAGTCTGCTGCAACGATCTGTCTCATGCTACTCAAATATTACGCCAAGCCCCATCACGGAGTGCCATTCTTGCTTGCTGAACAAGAGGCCCTTTCTTCCCCTAGAAACCCCTCCGTCAGCCATGGTGTGTCAACATGTAGCCTTCATCTTGGAGGGTTTGGAAGAGAAAAAAAGGAAGCCACCAGGAAGAGTTTTGCAGAAAGTGCTACAGTCTCTCTCTCACACATGAATTTTAACCCTCTTGCCAAGAGTATCCCCTCATTTCACAGCCCAAAAGTGAGACCACAAAATGGGAACAGAACTCGCAGCTCAGTGTTGATGTCAAAAGACAAGCTGATCCCATGAAAGTGTCCACTTTGTGGTGAAAGTTATGTGAAGCAGAATATTTTGCAGTGCTTTATTTTTCTGCAGAATTGTTTTCTTTTTCATCAGTTGATTTAATTTGGGGTCCTTCATGGAGCAAGATGCTGGAATCAATGAACTTATAGACCCCTTGCAGTTCTCCTGTTCCATGCTACTATGAGTTTATTAGCAAAAATAAATATATGCCAATTGCAAGTATGGTATTTTAGGTAAGGCTAGCTCTTTCAAAGCTGTAATTAATGCTTTTCTGGTGATTATCCCTAGCATGTATGTGAGAATATATGCCACTGAAGCACATATACCTCATAGGGTGAGATGGAACTAATAAGTGATGATAACAAAATTAAAGGTTCCCAATAACCTTAACCAAAGTGGACTGAATTCTGTAAAAATAGAATGGCTGGTTGTCAGCAGAATGTGCACCGTTCTTTCGGTTGTTCAAAATAATTAGTGCCTCAACAATTTGCTTGAAAAAGTGTAAAGGAAGTATTAGAAGGAACTAGAAAAGATGTGCAAGACTGTTTCACTGGAGACCACAGCCAAGACTTGATCCTAATCTACTCCTGATTACTCTCTATGGTGTGGACAGTGGACAGTGAAGAAAGCAGACGCAAAGAAAATAGATGCATTCAAAACAAGGTGCTGGACAGTTAGGTTCCTCGTGAATACTCTGGACACAAAGATGAACAAGTGGGTCCTAGATCAAGGCAAACTTTCCCTGGAAGCAAAATGATTAAATGGAGGCTGTTGTGCTTCAGATATGCCACAAAAAGGAAAGACTCCCTGGAAAAGACAATCATGGTTTCTCCCTTCCAAAAATGCAAAGTGCCTTGTTCGCTTTTCTGTAAGAATTTCTCCAACTGTAGCCACCTCCTTTCCGAAACGTTTGATGCAGCTGTCTGGGATGTGAGACTGGTGTTGAGGGAGAGGGAGAAAAGCGCAAGGGAACAAAGGCTGGACTCTCTCGATTTAGGCAGTAGTGTGGGTGAGCGCTGGGTAAAAAGAATAAATTCAGCGGAAGAGATTAACAAGGTGTCTTTGATGAATGGGGGCACAAGTACAAACCAGCCTAAATCACCCTTTACATGGTGATGGGCAAGGCTGTGGGGGCCTGGCTCTGGGTCAGCAGTTTTGCACTTTTGTTCCACCCTCCCTTGCCTCAAAAAAGGCAAGAACACTGGGCCAACAAAGCACCAGGTGGCTTGTGTAATTACTGGAGGCAGCTGGCTCAACCAGGATGCATCCTCAGGAGTCTGGCTATCCATGGCTGCTAGTCATGGCAGCTCTGTGGACCCACCTAAGACTGGAGGCCATGAAAGCCCGTTATATGGCTCCCAACTCCATGTATCAACCACAGCCGCTCTGCCTTGTCCAGAGCTGGGTTCCCCCTTCACACTTCCAAACAACCGACTGTTCTTTGGAGAATAAGGAAGTTTTGCCAATGTACAACCAGTACGCCATAAGCAGCAAAGAAAGAGTTGCTGAGTACTCATAGAGTGGCTTGTTGGACCCAAAATAATAACGATGTCTGAGAAGCCTTCTTCCAAGGACCCATGGACACCCACTCCTTTTGGAGGCTGGCAAGCCTCTTTGCTGCATTCTGCCCTTCTGGTTGGGTAGTCCTTCTCTCCCGACCCCAAGGATTATACCAAGGTTGTCTGCTCCTGGAACTCTTCTCCTGCGCCACCACACAGTGGCTGCAGACTCTGGCTCTTCTCAGGACCCAGCTGAACACCTGCAGAGGGCGAGCTCTGGCACTGGAGGCAGTACCTGCTTGGGAACTTGGGTAGGGGAAAGCTGATACACTCCTGTGCAGCTTGTAGACAGTTTGGTTGGCCAATGTGTGAACGGAACGTGTGAGTGAGATGGACCCTCATGGTTCAGCATATTGTTCAGGGCTCTTAGGATAATCAAGATTATCATTTCCTTCATTGCAACGTCACCCTGTCTAAAGATGATTTATGCCTAAATGTTTCCTGCTATAAGTTATTTGTCTCGTTCCTTTTTAATGTTTGTAATAGGTTTTATGGTACACCCTGTCTAAAGAAGACCCATGGCTTAGTGTTTGCAGTGATCTATTTTGTTTTAGCTATTAGACCAGGATGTGTCCAGATTTTATATGTATGTATTTGTATAAATATTTATTTATATGTTGGAAGCCGTCCCGAGGCTTATGCGAATGGGACGGCATACACAAATTCCAAATAAATAAATAAACTCTTTGAAATAATGAAAATTAAAAATGTAGATAAAGGCTGGGCTTCCTGCTGATTGGCTCTTCCTGGGAAAGAGGATGTTGGATGAGAAAGACCTATGGGATCCAGGAGAATATGCACAGAGTATGCTATGCCCTACAGAGCAAAAGCAATTCAGACTATGTTTTGCATGCAATGCATTCAATGCCATCCTGACTTTGCCTTAATTTCCAGCCAAATCAGTGTCAAGACCCCACGGGTTCGCATATGGACATCTGTGCTGTATCATATGGGTGTGAAGAAGCAGCAGACCATAAGAAGGTCCAACCTGGTTCAGAAGAGTGGTCCATCTTGTCCAGCATTCCGTGCACAGAGTGGAAACCAGCTGTCCACAGATCGCCCAAGCAAGAGGTGAGTCCAACAGCCCCTCAAGCTCAGGCTCTTCAGTCAATGGGGAACATAGGCAGACTGCCTCTGATGCTGGAAGTCACACACAGCCCGCAGGACCGGTAGCCACAGATGGCCTTCTCCTCCATGAGCAAGTCCAATCCCCTTTCCAAACTGCCCAAATATGTGGCCATCACCACAGCTCAGGGAAGTGAAGTCCAGGGTATGACTCTGTGCTGCGTGAGGAAGCCCTTCCTTCTGTCAGTCTCCTACCAACCAGCTTCATGGGATGACCCCACTGGGTTGGGGTATTATGGGAGAGGGGGTATTTTTTTCCCCCTTTCCACTTTCTCCACATAATTTCGAACATCTCTCCCATGTCTCCCCTTGCTTGCCTTCTTCTAAGCTGAACCATCCCAGCTTAGCTGCACAGGGGAGCTTCTCCAGTCCCCAACCACATTAGTTGCCCTTCTCCTATGAGGTGCAGTCAGACAGGACCTGAGTTTTGAGGCATTCCTGGCCCTGCCTCTTTTATGCCGCTATAAAATTTAACTTGTAGGCATCTGTGTGTACTTAACCCTCTACCTACCTGTTGTGTGGCCAAAATTACATACACTCAATGTAACAGCAGACACAAGAAGCTGCAGGCATTTTTACACGCTTTGATGCCTAGCGAGAAGAAAGGGAGGGAAATTAAAATCATCCTCTTTGCTGACAGAGATGTCAAATCCCAACCTTATTTCACATCACCAAAGAAAAGCACATTGTTTTCTCTCTTCCTCAACACCTAGCAATTTTTCTAACACCCGATGAGCAATCTCAAATGAAGCGTGAGCATTGCCATGTTGCTTGAACCCAGGCAACCAATCCCACTGTGGGGGAAGTCCAGCAGTTGGTGACTTGCTTGGCAAGGACAGCAAGACCCCCTTGCTGTTTTCTGGAGGTCATCCTAGCAGAAGATGGGGGTGCCTGGCACTGGGTTGCTACCCGCGCATGCAAACTGGAGCAGTTTTCAACTTCTGCAGCATTTTAGCACTATGCTTTTTGTTTGTTTGTGGAGAGCACGCCCAGAAGTGAGGAAAGAGGGAGAAGCAACTCAGTTCTGCTGCAGTGTTCTCAGGATGGCACCTGAAGGTCCAAGGAGGAGGAGAAGGAAGAAGTGAGCCACCCACAGTGGCCCCAATCATCTGCCACGTAAACCTGGTGCAAACCTGCTTTCTGCATCCCTTTCTTTTCCAGAGAAGGAGCTTGACAAAGTTTCCCAGCACTTCCCAAGTCAGTAGATTCCAGGAGGAAAATCTTATCTTTTATTTTCCTTTTAAGTGGCTTATACCCAAATTATTCTCTTTCCTCTCTTCTTAATATTCCAACCCATTCCATTCTCCAAAACCCCTGGATTTTGGAGTACCCTGTTCCTCTTTCTTACTTCTCCATCCACTTTCCCCCCAGATCCCTGCATTTGCTCTAACCCTTTCTTCCAAACCCTCCACCAAAGCCCCACAGCTATCTCTTACTTCCCCATTCAATATCCTCAGCTGAAACCCGAAAGGTCCATCCTCTTTCTTCATTATTAACTTCTCTCTCTCTCTTGCGCTCTGTCTGACACACACACACCCCCTCACTAGAGTTAAAACTGTACGCTTTGACATGGGTTACTTTCATAACTCCATTTGAGCATAAACACACACACACATTTTTCTACGCATCCAAATGTCTAACCTCAGTACTGACTCTAAAAGCTCTTTAATTTTAGCCTTCTCTGTGTGAACGTATGGCTCTAATTTCTCTGATGTGTGATTTTAATTTCTTTTACTTTCTTTTTTAAGAAAATAAAGAATGGCTTTGGCTTTGTGAGTCTACAAAGGAAATGATAAAAGATCACATACTAAAAAATATCTCTGTGATTGACTATGTCTCATGCAAAGGAATAATGTTGGGTTTTCTTCAGTGATGGCTAAGTTCAGACAACATGATAAAAGAGTTGACTTTTTGAAAAACTCCTTACCTTGTGTAAAACACCTAACCATAGTTTGTTGTGGGTTCTTGTCCTCTGAACCCAGCTGCACTATCAAACTGGCTTGGTAACTTGCTCCTTGGGAGGAAAGCTATAGCAAATCTAGACAGCATACTAAAAAGCAGAGACATGACCCTGCCAACAAAAGTGCGTATAGTCAAGGCTATGGTTTTCTCAGTGGCAATGTATGGCTGTGAATGCTGGACCAGAAGGAAGACTGAGCACAAAAGGATTGAGGCCTTTGAATTGTGGTGCTGGAGGAGACTCCTGCAAGTCCCTTGGACTGCAAGGCGATCAAACCGGTCAGTCCCAGAGGAGATTAACCCTGACTGCTCTTTAGAAGGCCAGATCCTGAAGATGAAACTCATTTACTTTGGCCGCATAATGAGAAGGAAGGACACCCTGGAGAAGAGCCTAATGCTGGGAACAATTGAAGGCAAAAGAAGAAGGGGACGGCAGAGAATGAGGTGGCTAGATGGAGTCACTGACGCAGTTGGTGTGAGCTTAGGTGGACTCTGGGGGATGGTGAAGGACAGGAAGGCCTGGAGGAATGTTGTCCATGGGGTCGCGATGGGTCGGACGCAACTTTGCGACTAGCAACAACAACCATGAACAACCCATGAAGAAACCACCTGGTTTTTCTTGCATTGTGAACAGTGATTTGTTTGTAGGTAAACCATGGCTTGTTAGCCTGGATGGGTTTAGACATGAAAACCCATGGTTCAGCAATATCCTACACTTAGCCCTTGAGCATGAATTATCATGTTGTCTGAATGCAGTCATTATGTCAGAAGTCTTGCTTGCTTTTAGCATTTTGTCTTTTGCCCCTGCCTAAAATGGAATTTGGCCCTAAAGTTCTGCACCTTTTCTGAAAAATTGTGCATGCTCTTGATGGCTTTGTAGCAAATAAAGTGTCATATAAATGTTAATAATACATTTAAGGAAATGTCTTCTATAATATGAAAGCCCATAAAACTAATTTCCTATGGAATTTAATTTTATATTATATTGCTGGGTCTCCTATGAAGAATTAACCTCATCACCAAATCCTGAACTGAAACTACAGTAAGTTGATGTACACTTAAGAGTATTTGCTGGCATGCATTCTTTTTATACTGTGACCGCTTCTATCCTCTTTCTTGTATGGCCTTCTCCATCTACCCCATTGGATTCTTCATATACTGCAACCTGCAAAATTAGATCAAACTATACCGAGTTTCCTCTCTGCCAGGAGACCACCAGCTCCTCCTCTACGCCACAAAATCAACTACCAAACTGCATTACTAAAGTTTCAAGTGCTCACCCAAGAAATCAAAGCAAATTTAACCTCTTCCTGCATATAACCCAGGATGTTGGAAATGTGAGAAGGAAACAGGTACATTTTTCATTTATGACGGGCATGTTCTGTAGCATGGAATACCTGGCAGATATTATAAATGCAGTTGATAAACAATAACAAATTTAAATTATATTTTCTATTCACCAACACACATATGCAATGTCTAGTGTCTCATAGAAAAGCATGGTTACATATAATCATGTAAAATACGACTTAGTGATGTTTGAAAGGTATTCTTTTTATAGATGAATGGGGAAAATGAGACATAATTGAGCTGTTCATGCTAAGTTAATTCATTGCATCAGCTAAGGAGGAAGTCGGCATTAATGTTTTGCTTTTACATACTGCTGTAAACCACCCAGAGAACTTCGAGTGGTACAGAAATGCAATTATCATCATCATCATCATCATCATCATCATCATCATTCGTAGTAGTATTAATAATAGGTAAAGGTAAAGGTTTCCCCTGGACGTTAAGTCCAGTCATGCCTGACTCTAGGGGGCGGTGCTCATCTCCGTTTCCTAGCCGAGGGAGCCAGCGTTTGTCCGCAGACAGTCTCTGTGGCCATGTGGCCGGCATGACTGAACACCGAGGTGCACGGAACGCTGTTACCTGCCCACCGAAGTGGTACCTTTTCATCTACTTGCATTTGCATGCTTTCGAACTGCAAGGTTGGCAGGAGCTGGGGCGGAGTAACGGGAACTCACCCCGTTGTGCAGATTCGAACCGGCGACCCTTCGATCAACCAGCCCAGCAGCACAGCGGTTTAAACCAAGCATGAGGGTGGCCATCTCCTCACGCCTGTCATCCCTGCACGCGCCCATCATCCTGGCATGCTTGGGGTGGGGGGGAAGACAGGCATGAACGTGGGTGCGCTGGGGGGGAGAGACGGGCATGAATGTGGGCGTGCTGGGGGGAGAGACGGGCATGAATGCGGGCGTGCTGGGGGGAGAGACGGTGCAAACACAGGTGCACTGGGGGGAAAGAAGGGGTGCGCTGAAGGGGGAGAGATGGGTGCAAATGCGGGCCACTTGGGAGGGGGGGACAGGCACGATTGTGCTGTGGGGAGGAGATGGCCGAGATCGCGGTTGCGCTACTGTAGGAAAGAGGGGCACAATCTCGACCATCTCCCCCCCATCTCCAGCATGATCACAGACATCTCCCTACTCAAGGGGGGTGGGAGATGGCCGCGATTGTGGCCACCACCCAATGCGGAGTTTGCAACCTGAGCCAAAATTTTTACGAAAGTTTTGTTCGCAACCCGCTTTGGTCATGAACTGAGGCGTTCATGCGCCGAGTTGCCACTGGAGCAGCACTTTGAACAGGGCCTGGAAGCCAGCACGGAGGCGGAGGGACCACCCAGATCTGATCACAGGGGCCAGCCCCCATCAACCGTTTGGCTACCCTATTTTGTGCCACGTGATGTTTCTGGGCCATTTTCAAAGCCAGCCCCACGTGCAACGCTTTGCGATAATCCGGAGGAGAGGATACCTGGGCATGGAGAGGTACATTTCCAGGTACATGTGTTACCTGGGTGTGTAGCACAGCTATCCCGGACTAAGTAAGGATGTTGTTAGTATTAACACTGGAGCCGATAAAGGGTGCTCTGTGCCACCAAGTCCACCCCTGCAATGCTGAATCCAAAAGCACCCCCAGACTACTAACCTGATCCCAGGGGTGCAGTGCATCCCCCTCCAGAAAGGGCTGAAAGCCACTTAGGGTGCAATGCTATGCATGCTTAGGCAGGAAAGGGTTCTAAAGCTCCCAGCAGCATCCTAGCCAGCTCTGCTGGATATGCAGAACATTTTCCGATCTAAACCTGTACAGAATCGTACCTTTTGGCAATCACGCTCCTGGTTAGTCATTTTACCTGCTTTCATTTTTGTCGTATTTGATGGGTGTGGGCTGCTCAATGAGTAGCTCCTTTAAATAGGGTTTTGATGTTTTTGTTTAATGCTGTCATAGTTTTATGTTATTTTTGAATCTATTTGTGTTCTTTGCCTGGGGAAGTCTGATAGGGAAAAGCAGGCTGTAAACATTCTAGTTAAATTGGGGTGGGGGTCCTATACCAAAAGCCTAATGGCCACACTGCCTTGAAATGATGGTGATTGTAGTCTGACAAATCTACAGGATGCTAGGTTGAGGAAGGCTGGTCCAGCTGTTGACCCATCAGAAGGTTACCCCTGATCATGAAGAAGGCAACCACCATTCCATAGCTCTCTAAATCCCAACTTTTAGAATCTTCTACCAGAATTAGTGTTGCAATAATTGCATGGACTGACTTAGAGATGGATTTAAGAGGGGCTGAATTCTCAAGAACTTACTCAGGGAGCTGGATCAGGGTGCATGCAAGTCCCACATCATGACAGCTTCACTGTCTATCAGTATATTTCTGGACAAAATTCAGTGTTCATTATGATCTATGAAGGCCAATATAACTTAGTTATCCACATACTGTTTTCTCCCATACAATCTGGCCAGGAATTAAGAATGTGGGGAGAGGACCTTTGTTCTGTCCCACCAACATCTGAAGCCCTTTTGGCGAGAGCTCGAGAGAGGCCCCTCGTGGTGGATGCTCCCAGTTTTGGGAACTCTTGGACCGGGGCAGAGAAAGCGAGGCTCTTCAGGTGGTGTCGGCCTGGGGCTTTTGGCTAGGACTCCCTCAAGGGGTCCTCTTCCAAAATTGGTCTACTTTCTCACCAGCATTGTCACAAACTGATACTGCTCCTCATCTTCTTATGCAGCCTTGATACCTCTGGCTTACTTGACAGTCAGAGAGCCAGTGAGCAAGTGGCCAGAGGTATCCCCTAGTCCTTCTTCTTGCCACCATCATTGTCTAGGCCAGAGCAAGATGTATGCCCTGCATGTATATCCTGCCTTTCTCTCTCTTGCAAGGCATTCAAGGCAGCTTGCGAGATTCTCCTCCACTCCATTCGATTCTCACAACAGTAACTCCATGAGGTAGATTAAGCTGAGAGTCAATGGCCTGTCCAAGTGACCTTCATGGCTGAGTGGGGAATCATAGAATCTTGGAACAGCAGAGCTGGAAGGCCATCAGGTTCAACCCCTTTTCAGTGCAGAACTTCAAGTGAAACCATCTTTCGCAGATGCGGTCCAGCTGTATCTTGAAGGCCTCCAATGTGGGAGAGCCCACCACCTCCCTAGCTCATTGGTTCCATTCTCATACTGCTCTAACAGTCAGGAAATTTTTCCTAAAAACCTAGCTGGAATCTGGATTCTCTAACTTAATAATATTTACTTAATGAGTTAATATGAACCTATGCTGGCAAACAAACACATTTTTCTTAATACAGGACTTTGGCTTGACAGGCAGACTTGTTATGGCCATTGTAAATATGCTGCAATTTGTTCCATGAGACATATTTCCGTTTGTTTTATTGATGTGTTTTATCGGTCTTTCTTTTATGTTTTCTACATTTTGTGATTTGCTGCTGATATTACTGGAGTATCTTTTGGTGGAACAGCAGAACACAGATGTGACGATCAGTAAGATTGTATCATATGAAGCTGCTCTTCCTTACACCATGGACCCATCTAGGCTGGTTGTTTCTCCCCCTCCCCAGAGGAACAGCTGGGGGTTTCCCACCATTACTGCCCAAGACGCTTCTGACTGTGGAAGTCAGGGATGGAAACTGGGGACATGGACATGTGAAGCATGCGTGCTAGGTTCAAACAGGGACTCTTGGGTGGACACTTAGATTTCTGCTCCTGCCATTTTATTTCTGCTCTAGTCTGGCAGACCACAAAATATTCTCCTGCAGGATTTCAGCACCAAACTCCATCTCTGTCCACACACAGTTGATCTTTGGACAACAGCACTGAGTTGAGCACCACAGGTGGAATCTATAATGTCATCGGCAGATCCTAAGCGAGTGTGGATTCTCCTCGACCAGCAGCTAAGCAGCCCTGCGCTGCCCCCAAAATCACATTGCATCCTTCAAATGACAGTGCTGAATGCTCAGAAATCTGGAGTGCAGGGAAGGAAAGCCTTTGAACGTTTGACTTAATGTGCTGCAGCCAATCATGCCAGGCAGAGCATTGTCCCTTTAAAGAGCGTAGGAATCTGCCTTGCAGTGACCCAGTGTTAATGCTTCAGGCAGGGTTATTTCCTGACCAGGTTTGGACGTACCAAACAGAGCCAGTGTGGCCCAGTGGTTAAGAGTGCAGGACTGGGACTCAGGGGGTCTGGGTTTAGTCCCCACCCAGTCATGGCGCTCCCTGGGGGACTGATCCAGGCACAGACCCTCAGCCCAACCTACCTCACAGTATGAGGTATGCGTTTGAGAGTATGAGATTGAGAGGAGGAAGGAGATTATGTAAGCTGCCTTGAGTTCCTTGGAAGTTCAAAAGGCAGGCTATAAATATACGTGCGATAAAAGCAAGTGAGCACACAAGCAAGCAAATTTCCTTTCTCCTCCACCTGTGCCTTTAACTCCATCACTGTCTACATGCTTTATTTCCCCCTTAGCTGTGAATTGCAGCCATTCATTTTTATCATCCATCTCAGGCTGGTGCCTTCTGATTACATAGAAACAGAATGAGTCAGAAGGGGTCTCCTGGGCCATCTAGTCTGATCTCTGGCACCAGCCGGCTCCGCTCACGACATGCCCACCATGTGCACGTCCAGCCTATCCTTGAACACCCTCACCGATGGGGCCTCAGCCACCTCCTCTGGAAGCCCATTCCACACCCTCGGGGTCCTGACTGTCAGGAAGTGCTTCCTGTCATCCAAATGGAACCTGGGTTCCCTGAGCTTTGCTCCGCTGGAGCATGTCCTGCCTTCCTCTGCAGGGGAGAACAGGTCTCTACCCACCTCCGTGTGACTCCCCCTCACATACCTGTATGTCGCCAGCAGATCCCCTTGGAGTCTCCTCTTCTCCAGGCTGAAGAGACCCAGTTCCCTCCGTCTCGCCTCATTACCTTGGACTACAGCTTCAGAACTCCTGGCCACCAGGTGTGCCAGCTGAGGCTGATAGAGCACAAAGTCCAAAACATCTGGGAAGCACAAGGCTGGGGATGGCTGACTCGTACAGCTGCAAGTCCAGCTCCAAGTCATTGCAAGGCCTGGCGCTCCGTTCCCTGTTGACAGCTGGCTTGGCCACCTCTTACATGTCTTGCACCAGACAACTTGCCTCAGCCAGTTATAAGGACAGACATTTCATTAGTAAGAGAATTCAGCCTAAGCTCATTGAAAGTACATGGCTTTGACTTCATGGCAGAGCACCTCTGATCCAATATTATTTCTCTACACAGCTTTAGCCATTTTACAGTCTCAGACTACTAATTATTTATAGCACTGGTCACAAGTTCAGGTTTTAAAGCCAGTACTTGCTCCTGTCTTTGGAGCATTCCTTGTGATGGGCAGATCAAATTAAGTTTTCAGTCACACATTGATGCAGAATCTTTGAAGGCATCTGCAACACAAACTCTAATAACAAAAGTTTTAAAAAGAAGAAGAAGAAAGAACAGCCATTGGAATTGTTAGATGAGATCACCTCCTTTGATGGATAACTTCTACTCCTAATGTCTCTTCCCATAAAGGACAGGCAAATGACGCCTTCTTGCAAAGGAGCTGAGAACAAATTCACTCTTAAATTATGGAAATGTAATTCAGAATTCAGAATTCTGTCTGAACTCCTCACAGTCTCCAAGCATTTGTATTCCTCACTAATCGGAGACACATGGCAAACCAGATATTCTGATTGCTCATTGATATGACATTCTCTTTCTCCCTTTAGGTGTTTTCTTTTTTAATATTGGAAGATCATGTTATTAATGCATGAGTTAGCACTGCAAAGATACATCCAGGATCCAAGTTTTCTTTCTGAGAGCACATCTTATATTTAAGAAGGCGTATCGGAGGCTTACATTTCTAAATGTTTAATCTTATTACAGATGGCAAGAAACTGAACGGTGAAATTTAGGATGTGCTTTCTTTCCTCATCACTAAATACACAATGCTTGCGGTTTTATATATTCTTTACTTCACACCCTGCTCTCCCAGAGTATAATATGGATGTAGCAACATTATAGTTTTCAGGGGTGCTATGTTACCACTTTTGCAAAAAGCTTGGACTGGCAGAAGGATGAACAAGGGGGCCCAGATCCAATCAAGTGGAACTTTCCCTAGAAGAAAATATGACAAAATGGAGGCTGTCCTATTTTGGGGACGTCATGAGAAGACAAGACTCCCTGGACAAGACAAACGCGCTAAGGAATGTGGAAGGCAGAAGAACAGGAAGAGCAACTATGAGATTGCCTGATTCCATCAAGGAAGTCACAGTTTTGAATTTGCAGGAAATGAACAGGACTGTCATGGGTAGGGCATTTTGAAGGGCTTCCATTCATAAGGACACCATAAGTTGGAGACAACTTGATGGCACATAATAACAACAAACATTGCCACCAATGAAGAAGATATTGCGGTTCCATTTTCTGCTTATATTACATTTGAGAAGAATACTTCAAATCAAAACCCAAGACTAGGGAATGTGCTGATCAAGGCACAGTATGTAATTGTGTATCTTCTCACGAGAGACAGATTTGCTCCAAAGAAGGTTCTGAGATTGTGATCGAGCTCCAATGGCCAATAAGGTAACCCTTACCCAAAAGATCCATGACCAAGTAAGAATTGAGGGGAAATTCTTACCTTCGTCACTCTGCTGCAAGGTCTAGGACAGTGGTGGCGAACCTGTGGCATGTGTGTCACAGCGGGCACACGGAGCCCTCTCAGTTGGCACGAGAGCCAAGTCACCCAAGCATCACCCCAGCAGCTGAGCCTCGGATAACAGCGCACATAGGGGCCATGCGCATGCTTGGGAAGGAGTAGCGGCGCCAGGCGATGACATCACGAGCCGCGACTCATTAGCTGTGCCTCATCTGAGCTTCTGCATGGCTGGTCAGTGCACTGCCAAGGATATATATATATATTTGCTTGGACTGGCTGTGAGTTGTTTTTTCCAAACTAAAACCTCAGTTTTGGGGTTTTATTGTAGTGTTGGCACTTTGCGATAAATAAGTGGGTTTTGGGTTGCAGTTTGGGCTCACCATCACTGGCCTAGGGCATTGGAACCAGTGTCAAGCCCTAGGTGTACAATGCTTTCTGAATGCAAGAAGCCACCTTCTATGGACTGAATCGGGAAGAGCTGCTGCCCTTCAGGCAGGCACTTTGGGTTTACCAGAGCACTGCAGTATTTCCATGGCTCATCAGCAGTTCTCCTTTGCTCTGTGGTTTAGGAACATCAACTTCAACAAAGTGAAACATGACAAGGAACATCCAACCAGGTAAGGTCCAACCAGCTATGACAAGGAAGGTCCAACCAGCTTCCTTAAAACACCCTCTGTCAGATAGTGAGCTCCTTTGTTTCAGCAGATACAAACACAGGTTACCCAAGAGCCCAAAGACAGAGTGCTTCACAAAATGGCATTCATATAAACTCAGATTGTCCAAAGAGGAGCCACAAACAGGCTCTTAAAGTCCAAGAGGTCTCCAAAGACCTCTTTTGCCTCTGCACCAGCTTTACATAGAGGTGAAGCAAATACAGCTCTTTGCTGGCCAGCCTAGTCCTATCTTAGCCTGGCACTGAGAACTTTGTCTGACCAGATGTTGTTATTCTTGCCTCTTCAGCCACTGATGTTACCTAGGAGACAGCCTTGGGCACCCTGTTTCCTCTACCAAGTCTGCTTTTTGTCTGCTTGCTAGATGCATATGGACCTTACTCAATCTGTTCTACATCTGCTCATTGATGGAACTGGATTTTGAGTATGTGTGTTTGTGCAAATATTTTGTGACTGCACTTAAAATATTGCGCTCAGTAGTTCCGGTTGCCTTAACCCAAAAAAGGACATGATTGAGTTGGAAAAAGTTCAGAGAAGGGACACAAAAATGATCAAGCAGCTAGAACAGTTCACCTGTGAGGAGAAGCTACAACAACTGGGACTGTTCAGCTTAGAAAAAGGGTGAGCAAGGAGACACACGATGGAGGGTTCAAAATAATTCATGGTGTGGAGAAAGTGGAGAGGAAACATTTTTCGCCCTCTCCCATAGCACTCAAACTTGAGGTCAGCCCCTGAAGCTGATCGGTAGAAGGTTTAGGACAGATAAAAGGAAGTACTGCTTTGAATAACGTATAGTTAAACTATGGAACTCGCTGCCATGGGAACTGGCGATGGCCACCAATCTGGATGGCTTTAAAAAGGGACTGGACAGATTCATGGAGGAAGTGGCTTTACATGGCTTCAGGCCTTGCTGGCCATGTGCCACCTCCTTTTCCAGTGGCTGGAAAGCCTGGGCAGGAGTTGGTCCTGCACCCATCCTGCTTGAGGGATCCAGTGGGCAGCTGGTTTTTCCACTGTGTGTATGGAGTCCTGCACTTGATGGTCCTTTTTTCTGATCCAGCATGGCTTTTCCTATGAAGTTGTGCAAATTCACACTTCCAAAAAGCATCTCTCACCAAATCAGCAAGTCCACCCCCGTCCACTAGTCCACTGTATGAGAGATAATTGTATTTTTGGTGGGGATTTTAAAATTTATATTATTCTCCAACTAAAATTGCATGAAATTAGAGAAAGTTTAAAAAAAGATGAGCTGGAAGTCCATGAAATCTGTGTGACGTGGGAAAAGCTGTCCTGCTGCGTAATTGACAGGTTAGACTCATTGAAATTTAAAATAAATGCAGACAAGCTCATCTGATACCAGCTGAACCAGAAGACCCTTAAAATGTATGAAATATGGACGGAGGATATTACTAGGGCTCTTCAAAAAGTTCCAGCACTTTTCTATTTTATAAAAATATTTAAATATTTCTTGCTGATGACATTAAAAAGTTGGTATGGCGCTGGGAAAAATGCATCACAAAGGGAGGTGACTGTAGAAAAGTGATGTGGAAACTTTTTGAAGAGCCCTTATATATCCATTAGACTGGAGTACGGCTAATATTCAGCACATATACAGAAGGCTCTCTCAACGAGCAGGAAATTATGCTGCATTATGCTCACCATGGCAAGCTGCACTCTGGGCGCAGTACCTAGAAAAGCCCTAGATGTCCCCAGATGTTGTCTGAATGCCTCAAAAGGTCAGCATGTTCATCTAAGCAGGTGTTAATACAATACCATTTTATGTGCTTATCTTGCCTTAGGTTGTGCTGCGTCTCAGGTGCTCCTCTGAATGGGAATGTGAAGGGTTGAGTTTGGCCCACAGGTAGGATGGGGAGGTCTGGGGAATCTGGCCCATAGGCCACTGGTTTCTGGTCCTGCTATAAATATAGATGCCCAAAGGTTGATGCTCACTCACTCAAAATTCCGGGATACCCAGGAAGATTCTCCTGGGTTTGCAGCCAAGCGATGGCAGGGAAAGATATCTCAGTTCCCACAGGGCAGGGCATGATTTGAATGATCCATGAACAGGGACTTCTGAGGCTTTTGCATAGATCTCAGATGGTCCTGCACGTTCACTGATCATTATGTCTGCTAAAGAGGGGTGGGCAAAGGCACAGATTGTGCCTACCGAAGAAGAAACTCACTCGCACGAAAAAACTTACACCCATCACTACCAGCAAAACCCTTCTCCTTCCTGCCATCATTGGAGCGAGGGAAGGGGTAAAGATTGCTACAGAATCACAGGAATTATCCCCACCTCCTTCTGCAGCCCCCAAGTTGGGAAGAACACTGGGGCTAACAACACTGGTCACAGGGCAATGGCATGATTGCAACCCTAAGTGAAAATGCAGAGCCCCGTTTGCCAGAAATCCTTTGCGAAGCGCAGGACTTCTGTGGCATGCAAGTCAAAATGACCGGTGAGATCCAGTGGTGAGACTGTGAGACTGGGCCTTGGCAGATCCGGGTTCTAGTCCCCAGTTGGCCAAGAAGAGATGCCATTTCAGGAGCTTAATGCCACTAATGACAGGAATCACATGTCACTTGCCATGAGGTATAATGAAAACGGAAGGCAATGGTGTCGAGAGGCATGAGAAATACCGTCACCCGCTCTTTCTATGTTTCAAATCAATGTCTCCCAGTTTAAAGCTGGATCTACATCAGGCAATGGCACTGAAAGGCATGTGGAACAAAGCCTCAAGAAGCCAAGGCTGCTACAGCCAGTCACGATTATGACTCTCATGATTCTCATACTGTGGAAGCTTAGCTCAGAGAGCAGCTCTCGGAAGGGGAGCAGATCCAATTAAATGCTGTGCAGAACCGAATGCGATTGCCAAAGGTTCAGTGGATGCATGTGAATGTAGATTAAAATGTGTGTGCGGGGGTGCTTCTTTCTGAACATATTCCAGACATAAAGAGCTTTTGCACCTCCTATCAACAATCCAGTTCCCTGGGAGTGGATCCAAATATAGGCTCAAGAGGGAGCCACAGAATGGTGCGAACATTTCCACAGCACCCAACAACGTTGTGTCAAGCACCCACCATCCACTCAGGCTGTTTCTGGGTCACCCCGGAGGCAATTGTCTCAGAATAGCATTGCCTGTGGCTTACTCAGGAGCAATGGCTTGCTGCTAGGAGTGGATTAAAATAGTCACTGAAAAAGGAGGAAAGGAGAGTTTGTCTTCATTATATACCCATATTAATTGCCCTGGAGTGTGCACAAATAATTTCATAATGGATCTGCTAACTTCATCTGAGTACACAATGGATGGGTTGTGTACCAACACTCAGGGATTGAGTACAGGTCAAATGTGGCTTGACACTGGACTGTGAGTTGTTGTTGAAATGTTGGATCTCATTTTTTCTGCACCCAGTTGTTAACCACAAGCAACCCTTGAAGAGAAGCCATGGTTTGTTAGTGGGATATGTACTGTGGGTTACTCCTCAAAACTACTTCTCTTGGACAGGTTCGGACAACACCAGAATCCACATTTCAACAATGACCCACAGTTCCACGCAAAAAACCTCCCATGCCTGTTTACATTTCATGGTTGTTTGAAGCCACTCTGATGTATATTCCACCTGGAGGAAGAAGAAACGTGTTCCCATGAAGCAATATTAAGTAGTTTCAACTGGAAATAAATTTTACTCATAAATATCACATAGGAAGCTGCCTTCCTTGAAGTCAGACGTTTGGCCAAGGTAGTACGGTATTGCAACTTTCTAGGGCTTCAGGCGAGATTCTTTCCTATCCTATCTAGAGATGCTGGGACTGTACACCAAGCATGTATTCCACCCCTAAGCCATGACCCTTATCCTAAAGCATTCGGGGGCTTATGCCTGGCTAATATGAAAGGGCTTTGATCCTAGGAAGGCTAGTTTAAAACTGTAGCCTTCAAGGCATGGTCGACAATATCGGTTCATTATTGCAAGCTGTCCAGAGGGCTCCAGCTATGGGGTGGGACAGAAATGAAATTAGTAACACACCTTTATATGCTCAGAGCCAGTCCAAGCCTTTTTGGTGCCCCAGGCAGCAAGACTGAATAGTGCACTTCCCACCACACAGATGCACGCCCCATATGTACAATCCACTGGGAAGTTCTCCTTTTCCAGCTTCAGCATGACATGCAGGTTGAAATGGTCTAAGGTTGCAGGAAGCCAGATTCCTGCTAGATAAAAGGAAAGGTTTCCTGACTCTTGGAGCAGTACGGCAATGGAACCCTTGACCTTAGGAGGTTGTGGGCTCTGTCACCCTGGAGACATTCGAGATGCAACTGGACAGCCATCTGAGAGGGATGGTGTAATTTGGAGTCCAGCACTAGCAGAGGGTTGGATTCGATGGCCTTCATGGCCACTCCCACCTCTACTATTCTACAATTCTATGATCCTACGACATTTGTACTCCACATTTCTTCCTCTTGCAAGGAACCCAAGGCAGCTTACAAAGTTCTCCTCTCTGTTTTATCCTTACAACAACAGCCTGATGAACAGGGAGAGGAACAGGAGTAGCCCAGGAATAATGCCACGTGCAGATGTATCTAGTCCCACATGCACTGACGCTGCTAGCAAGAGATGCATCTGTGCAGATGATCTGGTGTTCTCACTTAGCACGACCACATGAAGGCACTCTTCTTCTGTTCTGCCTTGTTTTTAAGCAAGACAATAAAGTTTTTGACTAAGGCCGTGTTGACCAAACCTCCCACGCCTGCTTACAGGAGGTGATGTGAACAGACATGGGAACAGCATAGCTCCAGCTCAAGTGCTTTTTCATCCTAACCCCAGACCAAGACATTATTGTCTGCTCTGTTCCCAGATCTGATCTGGGGAGTTGGTTGTTCCAAGAGGGAGAGCCCTCCTCCATCAGACAGCTGGAAGGACTGCTGTCATAGATAAGGAAAAGTCTATCAAGACCCTTCCTCCAATTGCCCTCAATTCAACGGCTGGTAGGCAGAGTTATCTGGCAGTACTGACTCTGTGCTTGGGACCCAGATGGCACTGTATGCTCCATTTCTCCTGGATGCATTCTGGATGCTTCCAGAGGATTGCTCTTCATCCCACTGCCAAAGCCAGAATACCAAGAAAAGACCAGGTGCAGGGTGAGGGCATGGACTCTTCCTTTCTTCTTGGATGTATGGTTTCAGTGTGTCAGCCCACTGGGGTGATAAGTAAGCTATCTTGACCTAGGTTAAAAAAGAACATCCGGTGTGGTTCGTTTATTTTTAATCTAGCATGAAAATAGGATGGATGGATGGATGGATGGATGGATGGATGGATGGACTATGAACCTCACCCATGCATGACACATCTTGCAGAGGTACCATGCCATTAATACTATATGTAGTCCAGTTAACTTCATCATAAATGTGTACAAGAGGGATTTCAATAAAATGTTGCAGTGCAGAATGCTCCTGTTAATGGCAAGATCCAGTGAGTATCATAGAATCAGAGTGAGTCAGAAGGGGTCTCCCAGGCCATCTAGTCTGACCCCTGGCTCCAGCCGGCTCCCCTCACGACATGCCCACCATGTGCATGTCCAGCCTATCCTTGAACACCCTCACTGATGGGGCCTCAATAACCTCCCGTCGAAGTCCATTCCACACCCTCGGGGTCCTGACTGTCAGGAAGTGCTTCCTGGCATCCAAATGGAACCTGGGTTCCCTGAGCTTGGCTCCATTGGAGCATGTCCTGCCTTCCTCTGCAGGGAGAACAGGTCTCTACCCATCTCCGTGTGTATACCTGAGAGAAAGTATACCTTCTTTCAGGATTCTTCACTCCGTTCCTTTCTCCATTCCCAAGCCCTCATTGCTCTTTTTGTCCCTCAACCCTGGTTAGTTTTATTTGAGATGACAGGAAGAAAATGGATGCATTTGAAATATGGTGTCACAGGAATGCAGGAGGTCCTTGATCACATCAAGCGAGAACTTTCCCTGGAAGTAAAAATGGCAAAACTTTCTGGGAGCTTTCTGGGAATATCACAAGAAGGCAAGATGAGAAGACAATCATGCTAGGGAAAGTCTAAGGCAGAAGAAGAAAAAGAAGGCCAAGTGTGGATGGACTCCATAAAGGAAGTCACAGCCCTGAGTTCACAAAAGCTGAGCTGGGCTGCCAAGTTTGGGGTGCATCCCTTCGTAGAGTCACCATAAGTCGAAGATGACTTGACAGTATGCAATGACCACAGTTTTGTTTGCTACTAAAGATGTTTCTGTTTCTGCAATGCAGGGAGTTCCCACAAGCTGACTGCTACCTCCTCCTTCTGTACCTAGAAGGTGCCATCTGGGTGTCATGCCTTTAGTCCCATGTTTGCTGTTAGTCTATACGAGAAGGCTCTTAAGTGGTCAGATCACTTCTCATACATGATCAGAAGAGCACACTGACCTGAAAAGATCGGGGGACCACTATAACCCTTACAACAAGTGCATTGTTTCATGCAGATGGGGGATGGAAAGCAGCTCAGGCTAAGGAGGGACATTATCTTTCTTGAGGCCACTGATGGCATTTATGGTCAAGGAGAGATGCCCGCTGTGGACTTCCTGGATCGCAGCTCGCTTTCTTAACACTGCACTGCTCCAGATTTTGTGTGCAGAAAGCAGCAGTCCAAGAGAGCCAGGCTCGATCAGGAGGTCCCCTGAAGCTGAGGAGCTGCAAAGTGCTTTACAGACATCTGAGTAGGTTTGCTTTCATCTCCTGCTGACAGGCCATCACCAGCTCATTTCTTCAGCTGTACAGCATCACTGTGGATTATTATTAAGTTACAGCATGGTGGACTTCCAGTTTCTTTTACTGTTCCATCAATAGTGGCAATTGCTTCTTTAAAACAGCCGTGCGCTACTTACATTTTTCATGGTTTGAGGTTCTGTGTCACATCACCTGCTCATCAATCACTTATTAACATATGCAGCTATCTTACCCTTAATCCCCTAAGAAATTAATGAGACCCACAAGATGGCACTTGACAGTTTTCTACGTATATATCCCAGAGCTGCAATGGAGGGAGTATATGCCAGTACAGACTCTTCATAGTCACATCTCTGCTCATTGACGGAGAATACCGACCTCTTGCAGCTCAGTCTTCTTCAGTCTGGTACCTTCCAGCTGTGCTGGACTACAGCTATCAACATCTTCATCTAGTTTGGCCAAGCAGCCATGGATCCTCATGCAGTGAGGAAAAGCTAATCATGGCCCTTTGGGGTCTATCATATATGAAATGTTTTTGTTGTACTGATACCTGGAAGTGGAGAGAAATGGAGACAATCATTGCTGGTTGTATCTAAACAAGTGCTGTGAGGTCCCACCAATGTGCAGAGGACACCCAGCTCATCCTCTGTATCCCAGAACTTCCTCCCTCCCTCCCTCCAATTCCACAGGGATCACTCTCACAAGGATGCCCATAACCTCTGAACACAGGAGATTATGAGCTTCATCAGACTATCCAATGGTTGCCTCTATACTCCTCTCACCCTGCAAGACAGCCAGATGGCCAGTTTTGGGTGTCTAAGGGCCACACTTTGGAGTGGGAGGAAAAGAGGCCCCAGTTCCACCAGGAGGCACTGTGCTTGGTGACACTTGTCTCTTCCCTCCCCTACACATCAGAATGGCCCTCACAGTCTTCTCCCATGTTGCTCTTCCAACCTTGGAGAAGGAGCTATCAGTTTTTCTGTGTGGTCTGCAAAGTGGGGAGCAGGATCCAAGCACAGATCCCCCGCTCTGGGGTCTGGATGATTCTCTGATGTCTGAGCTGGGAATCAAAACCTTCTATGGCTTTTTTGTTGTGGTCTCCTGGCCAGAGGACTGCTTGGCTCATGTCCCCAAAATATGCAAATTCAAGTGAGAGCCACAAAATTAAATTCACACTGACATGTGGATTTAGTAGCTTGGACCCTAAGTTCCCATGATCAAGAAGTTCAGATATTTTTAGTGAATTCCACCCTTGGCCTGTGTGTGCGCGCGCGCGTGTGTGTGTTCGTGTGAGCACCTGCATGGATGCATGCTCAGTGCTAGGTGTCCACAGACATTTGAATATTATGATTTCTGACATGCAGGTATGTGAGGGGGTGTCACATGGAGATGGGTAGAGACCTGTTCTCCCCTGCAGAGGAAGGCAGGACGCGCTCCAACGGAGCCAAGCTCAGGGAACCAAGGCTCCATTTGGATGCCAGGAAGCACTTCCTGACAGTCAGGACCCCGAGGGTGTGGAATGGGCTTCCCCGAGAGGTCGTTGAGGCCCCATCAGTGCGGGTGTTCAAGGATAGGGTGGACGTGCACATGGTGGGCATGTCGTGAGCGGAGCTGGCTGGTGCCGGAGGTCAGACTAGATGGCCCGGGAGGCCCCTTCTGACTCGCTCTGTTTCTCTGTTTCTATGTTCCCAGAAAGAGATGCTTTTGTACCATGTTGAGCCTGTTTTCCTGACATGGAACAGAGGCAAATGGCCCACGCAGTGGCCCACTTATCAGTCCACATTGATAGGACTACCTAGCCTCACCCACTCACTGCTGGCCATCCTAGCTGAGGGTGATGCAAGCTGGAACCCATCAATGCCAGCAGGGCCATGGTTTGCCTACCCTGCAATGCACTGAGTGCAATGAAGCCATTACTTGGCCACAAATGTGCAAACCGAGATCAGGATTTAGCTCAGCATCACAGAATTGGAAGGCCCTCAGAAATCATGTAGTTCAAGTTCTTTGCGCATGGTGCAGCTACAGCATTCCTGACTAGGGATATGGAGGAATCCATCCTGGGGCTGGGAATCCAACAGGTTTCCTGGGTTCAGCTCCCTGGACTCCAGTCTGCTTTGCTGTGACCCTCAGTCCAAGTTGCTGGTTCGTGGGGTGCTTGCTAGGAATCAAGCCCCACACGCTGCACAAATAATGCCCATCTTCCACACCACGGACAGCAGCCCTTTTCCTGCTGCACCTGTAGTGGAAGCAGGTTGCCAGTTCTCCTGCAAGCAGGCATTGACCTTGCCTCATTTGATTCACTTGGCAAGACCAGGCTGGGCATGAGAGAAGTTGACAAAAGCTAGGGAGATGGATTCTGTTGAATTTCATCTCAACGCTTTTCCTGGCAGATTGCCAACCAGCCTCTTAAAATACCTCTGGCAAAAGAGAATGCAGCACCTCCAGGGCAATCCGTCCGCTACAGAACAGTTCTCACTGTCAGGAAAATGAGAGCTAAGCCGAAATCTGCTTCCCTGCAGTTTCAACCCATTGGTCCTGGTGCTGCTGTCCAGAGCAATTGAGGGCAAGTTGGCTCTCTTTTGTCCTGCTATGTCTGCTGTATGTTTTGCAAAACCAAATACAGGGAACGTCCTGCTGCAGGGCTGGCAGGTTGCCTCTATGTACACAGATGAAATCAGGGAATTGAAAAAGCACAGACATTTCAAACGTGCTATTAGATTTTTTCCAGAGACAGCCCAAATACAAAAAAAGTCATGGGGAGAGCAATCAGATAACCCCAAGCCAGCACTGATTCCCAGATCTGAGGTTGGAAAATAGTTCTGAACTCACGTCTAGGGATCTGTGCTCGGATCCTACTGCCCATCTGCAGAGGATGTGGGAAGAAGCAAAAGCGAACTTGGAGGTTTAAGAGGCCTTTGGGGCGGTGGGAGGAGACGAGACCGGTGCCTGCCCTCTTGGTGCTTCAGCCTCCTTCCCTCCCTCTATGATTGTATTGCACTGTTTATGTATTAAATTTCTATCCCTTTTTTCCTTTTTGAAAGAACTCAAAGAGGCTTACATCATGCCCCTCCTGCTCTCAATCTTATCCTCACAACAACAATCCTGTGAGGTAGGCTGGGCTGAGCGTCTGTGACTGGCCCAAAGTCACCCAGTGGGCTCCATGGCTGAGCGGGGACTTGAACCCAGCTCTCCTGAGTCCCAGTCCCGTGCTCTTAACCACTGCAGCACACTGGCCCTCTGACTGCCTAGCTGCTTTGTAGGGTAGGAGAACCACGCTTCCTGCTTTTCATAGGAAGCTAATAATCTTCTGCATTTATGGGACTGCACCCTTAACGCCTCAAAGAACAAGGAAATGCAGTGAAAGGAAATGGCTTTTTTAAAGGCAAGTGTTGCAATGGACAAGAAATGCACATGTTAAAAAGCTGCATTGAATAAAAACTTTCTGGTATTTGCTGCTGCATCTGTAAAAATCGTTGCTGGGAATCTTCCACCTCATCCTCTCATAAATCTGTCATTCTCTATGCCTGGGTCAGAAAGGCAAACCTAGCTAGGGTTTGAATGTATGCATGGAGTGAGCTTTGGGATCCTCAGATGATCAGAGCTTTTCTATATGCTTTCCTATCTTTGTCAGGATGAAAATAAGTTTTGGGCAGCAAAAACTGATTTCAAGAGTTTCTGGACATTCCTGAGAAGTGTCTGCTGAGAGAAACCATTTCTAGTTAACTAGATTGGAGAAACATTTGGGTTTCAGCCCATTCAGAAGAACAAAACTGCCGGCAGAGTCATTCTGCCTGACCTCCTGTCCCGTTTTTTGTGCTCCATGCTAACCAGCCAGTGCGATGTGCGAGGCATTCAATCAGACTCCAGTTTTCACCTGAAGAAGTATTGATTCACTATAAGTAGAGAGGCAGAAAAGTCTGGTTTTCCAATTAAGCTGTCAGTAGTTCTTTTAGCATCTTATTCATGGGAAATAGGCTTTCCCCATGTTTTACTGACAGGAAAATAGGTTATTAATTTAGAAACTCTGCAGGTGCATGGATTTTAAAATAATATCCAGTGTATCTCCTCAGTGTTCTTGGGCACATTTGAATGCCGAAGATGCAAGAAATGTTTTACAGGGCTTCTTCATCTCCTTCCCACTGCTCTTTGGTTCATTGCCTGAATAATCACAGCTAATTCTCCAGTGCCACTTTCTGAATGACTTCTCCCTCCAAACCTAAAGCCTCCATAGGAGGCTGAATTGCTCAATGCCAAACAAAAAAGCCAGAAGGATTTCCATCCCCAAAGACAGAGCAATATTTTTTCAGTTTGGTCATGACTGAGCCATACTTGCCGATATGGTACAGTCACAGCAGAGTAGACTGTACCAGCTCGCTCTATTCCATGTCAGGAAACAGGCTCAACATGGTACAAAATCATATCTTTCAGGGAACATTTAGTCCAAAACAGCGAATTATGTAGATTTTCTCTAAATACCAGAGGTTGAACATGAGACTATGTGACTGCAATTATACATGAAGGCAATAACTAAAATTCACCAAGATATTGCTCAGAATCACTCTGTGGGACATTCAAGGTTGTCTAATCTGTGTCTTTTTCAACAGTAACTGCCCTTAAAGGATTCTTCCTGATGAGTTCTCAGTTGGTGAAAATTAAATGTACCTTTCTTTAAATCAAGTTTGTCTGTTTTAAATTAATTTGGCTGCAAGGTTGTGCAGAAAAAGGCAGATTTCAAAATGGCAAAGTCAATCCTTCTTCATTTAGATCAAGACAAAAGAGCCATGGAAACAGAAGTCCTGCATTGACCCCACCTCCAAGCACCGTTTCACAGTCCTTTTTCCTGGAATGGCTGAGCTCACCTAAGGAAAACTTGCAGAATAGCTGGACTTTCAGCAGCTTTGACTGCAGGGAAGCAATTTAGAGCAGGAAAATTGTATTTGGAGGGAAGGACGGATTTTGAAAAATAATTCAGCACCACTGCTGCAGCTCCTATTCATTAAAATAAAAATACTGGAGGATAACATCACAGATACTTTCATGCCTTGTCTGTTTCACCTTAAGCCCCTCCCCCCCCAAAAAAACCTGGTTCACCCACAGGTTAATTACCTGCTGCTTTTCTACAGCTGAAGGAGAAAAAGCACCAACTTTCTTCCAGTTTTTAACAGCTCTCCTGCCGATTGCCTGAAGGTGGCTTTCCTCCACCTTAGGATACCAGCTAAGTTATTTAATGTGAGGGTTTACTTAAAATCCTGAAACAAACCACACGGGTTACCTAGCAAAAGCCATATTTCTTTTTCTGCCTTTTATATGTTGGCATATAAAGCAAACAGATCATAAAAACAGATAACAGTGTCCAAACTTTCCTCTGCCTTACCATCATGGCATGTACCTTTTTATCTTAGACCAGCTCACTTCCAGCATCCCTGGCTTGCTCAGGAGTAAAGTTCAGGTACAGAAGGTGAGGGAAACTTCGAACTTTTCAGAGGACTTTTCAATCACCTATAAACAAGGGCTGCACTCTCACTGCTTTCAGCACTGCTGAAATTTCTACACCTTCTTCTAAAGCGTTTTTTTGGTCAACCCCTGTAGTTTGCTGTCCAAATTCAGTGGCATACCAACTATTATTCTGCTGCTGCTTCTGGTGTAGCAAAGTTAGAAGTGGTGGGAGGAGGTGGAGCTGCGCTTAAGGACACGGGGACCATGCGTGTAGCCCACCACTGAGAGTTAAGCTCCTGCGTGCCCCTTTCAGCATGAAGGCCAGACTGACACACACCATCACTGCCAGTGCTGTACATACAGCCCCCTTCCTCCAAGATCAGGATACCTACTCTGAGGAGGAGCTGATGCTGAGAGAAGGGCTGGGATGAAATCCATCCCTGTATAAGTCCCTCCAAGGCTGTCGCAAAGAGGAAGGTCAAGACCTCTTCTTGCTGATGCCAGAGTGTAGGACATGGAATAATCAAGTCAAGTTGCGACAACCCAGATTCAGGCTGGACATCTGGAAGAGCTTCCTCACTGTCAGAGAAATACAACAGTGGAACCAGCTGCCTGGAGAGGTGGGGGGCTCTCCCACGCTAGAGGGATTCAAGGAGAAACTGGACAGCCACCTGAGTGGGAGGGTGCGACTTGGTGTCCTGCAACAGCAGGGGGTTGGACTCGATGGCCTTCATGGCCCCTTCCAACTCTACTATTCTGTGATTTTCCCAGCATTTTATCAGAGCAACTTTTAAACATTGTTTTCATACATTCCATTTTATTCAGTACCACTGTTATGCTTCTGTGCTTAATCCCAGCAATTGCTATTATGGTTTTGTTCTTTTTAAGTGTGCGTGTATGCGCATGTGAGTCTCCATGTGTGGCTTTGTAACTTTTGCTTAATTTGAACTTTTGCTAAATGCCCAGCGAGTCTCAGCAATTGGGCAGTCAAAAAATGGAATATAAATAAATAGATGCCTAACCGTTGTGTAGCGCATTTCAAGCATCAGTTGTGCTTCCCATGCCTCATCCAGTTGCGTTCCTTATAGCAGAGGCGATGACCCTCAGGCCTGAATCCAGCCCACCTGGGGTCCCAGCACACTCCTCCAGACATGCCCCTTTCCCATGGCTCTGCCACTTCTCTCCACCATTCATCACTTCGAGTTTCCTGGCCTTTCTGTGCTTTTTCTCCCATTCTAAAAGGTCAACATGTTCTTCCCAAAGCTTAGCTAAGAGCTTCAAGCTACACCATGCTTTCAACAACCCGGCTAAGTGCATCAGTATTATTGCCCCTGTGGAGGTCAGTGGGCTTGCCGTCTCCTACCCAGTAGCCAGCCAGGGGGATGCGCCACGGGGAGCAAAGAGACCGAGCAGCATCAAAACCTTTGGGGACGCGGTGCTGGGCATGGGAGGCGCACGTGCAGACAAGCACCGAGTGCCAGGTGCGCAGCGGTTTCTCCCAGAGTGTGAACACCTGGATGAAAGGGTGGCGGTGAGGTGGCGATGGAGGCGTAAAGGGGAGAAAGAGGAGAGTGGGAGGGGGGCATGGAGGCAGGCGTGGGGGGAAGACGGGGGCAGTGACAGTAAGCAGGCAGGAGAATGGGACCTGGGAGCAGGAAAGGAGCTTAACCCCTACAGACCAAGGAAGGGGCAGGGGCTTAAGGGTGGGCACAACTCACCCTGCCTGTCTGTGTGGGGAAGGGTCACCTGTCAAGAGCGGGTGAGGTGGAGGGAAATTGTCCCGCTGGGCATGTGCAGGGGAAAACGTGGGCAGAGAAGGAGGTTGCCAGTGCGAACGCCGGAGCCCCGCAGAAGCCGACCGTGGTCCCTGGAAGTGCTGGCAGGTGGAGAAGAGGATCCTGCTCCTGCCCTGGCTGGGGCGGTCAGGAACCTGCCTGAAGACTCCCTCTTTGGCTCAGCCTTTGCAGGAACCAGCCAGGTGGCCCTATTGTTTATACACAAAGGACTCTATTAAAGCCCCTGCACTGCTGGTG
This sequence comes from Varanus komodoensis, assembly GCF_004798865.1. Lineage (NCBI taxonomy): Eukaryota > Metazoa > Chordata > Lepidosauria > Squamata > Varanidae > Varanus > Varanus komodoensis. Next base: position 59,442,486 of record NW_025335941.1, on the reverse strand, counting down.
AAGACTGCTTCTGATGGGGGAAGCAACAGGGTGGGGGTGGGGTTGACATTCCCCTCCCACGTGACACCATCACAGCCCCCCCTGCAGATAGGAGGGAGCAGAGTGGGTAGAAATGGGGGGGGGGGCGGTCCTAAAGACACCCAGCAATTTTATGGCATAGGCATGATAAGAAAAGCTGTCATCATTAAGTCAGTCTCTTTGCCACCGTGTCACAGCAACTCTTCCAAATATTTATGAATTCATTTATATTCTGCCCTTTCAATAAAAGAAAATTCAGAGTGTCTTACACTCAGTTAAAAAATGTGGAGCTGCAGGATTCCTTTCTGCCTAAACATCCATAGAATTTGTGCTGCAAGCAAGTGAATTTCTTTGGGATGCTATACCTTAGAATAGAACCATACAGCTGGAAGGGGCCTAGCACCAACCTGCTCATGCTGGACTCTATTGAATGAGCGACCCATAAGCTCCAAACTTCCGGGTATCCTAGCAGGGCAGTGGGAGCAAAGGCACTACCTATGCCTCACCAGTCCACCTCCTCTGCATTTTTGCTGGGCAGATGTTTCTGGCTGTCCAGCTGGGAAGCTTTGAAGAAGGAAGGATGGAGACTGTGGAAGACACGGCGGTGGCCAAACTGAGGCTCGAGAGCCGCAGGAAGCTCTTTATTTTGTGGTTCTCAGAGGACTCGGAGCCCCTCCATGGCCCTCCCTGTCGGGATCCCAGCATTGGCAGGGACGTCCTTCCAGCAGCCTCCTGCTGATGAGCAGACAGGCACTTTGTAGTTCTACCTCCGCCTCTGCTCCAGGCAGCAAATCCACTGGTGCTGTTGGAGGCAGTGGTCATTCAAAGGTCCCTGAACGGAGATGGTCTTCAAGTTAGAATTCTAACAAAGAATGCGCAGTACTTCTTAATAAACTACCACCGCCAGGATGCTGTTTGTGACAACAGTTGTTTTTTTAAAAAACACACACTATTTTAAAATGTCATTTGCTTTGTGTAGTTCTTGTTTCTAAAGGACTGTTTCTTTGGGAAGGGCATCCCACTGTTAGTGTTCCAGGTGTCTATGTGTCTTATCAGGCACATCAAAGAAAAATCATCCAGTAATAGGCAAGAACACACTTTCATATAGTCATAATACTAAATGAATAATACATATTGGTACATGTCTTGCAGCTCTCAAACATTCACATTTACCATATGTGGCTCTTTGGTTGTGCAAGGCTGGCCGCCCCGGAATACTTTGTGCCAGATTCCTGCACTCGCCTTTCCTGCCCACCAAAGCACCCCCTTTTCAGCCCCCACCCCACCCCACACAAGAGGTTGAGGTCCTGATGCTAGAAAGGCAGCCTGCAGGGGTATATATGTGCCCACTGTGAGTGAGGTAGGAGTCAGAGCTCAGATTTGCAGCTGCAAGTTTGAAGTTCGTTTCCAAGCTGGAGCTGGCTATCCGAAGTGACCTATGCACGAACCCCCCTGATGATGTCTAGAGGCTATAGGTCTCCCCCCTCCCCGCAATCTTGTATTGCTTTGCTTGTTGTTTCTTGTGTGTGTCGGACTGTAATTGTAGCTGCATTTCAGAATGAAACAAAGACCTTGCCAAGGATCATTATTAGTTGGCTGGTTCAGTCATAACTGTGCAAGATCTTCCTGGGAGTTCTACGGGATCTAACAAAGTACTTTGGAGTTTATAGTTGTACAGCTCCTGGATACATTTTGTCATCTTTTTAAAACATGGCAGATGCCACTGATGCTGCCCCGGAAATGCAGAATGCTACCATAGAAGATGTTTTTGTTAGCATGTTGATCTAAAATCTCCACCCCACACAATTGCAAGTTGGGTCATTTCTTCATTTTAAAGAAATGACCTCTGCAGTCCAGAAAAGCTCCTCCACATTCATCCTTTCCCTCTTTTAATGAAAGATCTCTGGCCAATTTATGTACATTTATACAGAGTGCTAAAAGCTATGCATTCTGTTTGGATACACTGTGTGCATTCAGCTGCTTCCTAAATCCCATACAGCGGGAAAGCACCTGGGTATGGAAGGGAAATGGCACTGCTCTCTTTGCCATTCTGTTTCATTTACTGAACAAGGATAATTTGTGTTATTGCAATTATTGCATTGTGTTATCATTGTTACTGCTGCTATTGCTATTGCAACAATTATATCCTACCTTTTTTCCTCCAAGGACCCCAGTGTGGCCATCCAGGGGCACAGAAGTGCAAAGGCTCAGAGTTAATGCTACCAATTCTATTTTTCATCCATAATTTGCCATGTCCAGATTAAGTCTCTGTTGTCGTTACCTTACGTTTATCTCCCGCCTTTGCTCTTCTTCCAGAAGCCCAAGGTGGCTTACAATGATTTTCTTCTCTCCATTTTCCCTGCCCGACAGCCTCTCGAGACAGGGGAGGCTGAGAAGGCGTGACTGACCCACAGTCATCTGGTGAGCTTCATGGCAAGTGAAGACTAGAACCTGGATCTCCTAAGTCCTAGTTCAATACTCAAACCACTACACCACCATGTATAAAGACAAAGCTGAACGAATGGTGACCAGGTTACCTAGGAGGTCACTTCATTCCTTCTGTCCCTGCCTGATTTCAGTGTCCATCAAGGCAGAGCTGGCTCCTGCTTTTGGAGGACCCGTAGGCAAGCGACACCCCATGGACCCCTCCCCTCAGGGGGTCCCCCCACCGTGATCACTAGCTCCTACTGCCTCTCCTCCTCTTTCTTGTCATCAGGACTGCTTGCTGGCTTGCAGGCAAAGAGCAGCACCCCACTGGCCTTTCTCACAACCACTGAGCAGGTGGACGAGCAGCAGTGCTGAACAGTGGCAGCAAACCAGAACTGTGCTCCTGGAAGCCTCCAGGATGGCAATTCCGCTTGGAGACAAGGGACACCCTGCCCACGGACCTTGTTTCCCCGCAAAGGAGCTGCAACTCTGCTGCCACAGCCAAACGAAACAGCAGCGGGGTGGGATGCACTTCCAGCAGGGGCAACGCAGCCCCACAACTTCTAGAACTTGTGCACCTCCTGCTTTGAAGACTGACAAACAGATTCTGCCAAACGTTAGCATGGACCTTGCACACCTCCTCAAAGCTTTGGAAGACATATGAACAGGCCACACAAGCGTCTCAGAATGGGCAGCCTCAGAGAGGGAAATGTTTCCCTGTCTATCTACAGTGTGGGGCAGTGAACTATGGGTGCTCAGGAAAAGTCAAACGGCGGATGACGGGAAGCAAGCATCCCTACTTGTATGCTCCTCTGAATTTTTTGGCCTGAGCCCTTGCATTTCATTCAAATTCTCAGACGCGGCATAAATTCAACATGCCCAAGGAGGTTCTGGAAGGGTTCCAGGTTTGTTTCTGAAGCTCTTCTGATCTGACTGATGGAGCAACTTCTGGGACCTGTGCTGGTTTTGGCAACCTGCACTGCAGAAATGGAGCAGCTGGTGTGGGACCCCTGGCCATGTATTTGGCAAAGCTGGCGCGCTTGATTTCAGAGTGCAACCAGTTCACCAGATTCCACAGCTGGCTGGTTTTGTGTCTTCCTTTGCCCCTTTCTCTCACCCCTTCACATGTCCTCCTTCTCAGCTGTGAAAAAGGTTCTGGGACCCTGTGTTAATTTTATTCATACCACCCTGGGTGCCACTTTCCACCCTTAGCTTGCCAAATTAAGCCTCTGTTGTTACATTAAATCCTGCAGCTCTTCCTCTTCCAAGAAGGCTTACAAGGCCTCTCGTCTTATCCTCACAACAACAGCCCTGTGGGGTAGGTTACGCTGAAAGCCTGCGACTGGCCCAAAGCTCACCCAAAGTGAGCTCCGTTGCTTGAGCGGGGACTAGAACCTGGATCTCTGGATCAGCCCCAATCCCACACTTTTAACCACTTTGCCACACTGGCTCTCTGTTGCAGTTGTAGCATCATTTCAAAAACATCCCAAGCAACCTTCCACACCTTAACCAGCTGCTGCATCTGCCTCCAACTGAGGTCGGATCTGGAACAGGTTGCTTTACTTGCATGCCCAAAAAGGATGCATAAGATTTCCTGCTATTTTCTGCTGCTCTTGCTCCAAAGGCAAAAACGAGGACAGGCCTGGCCATTTTCTCCTCCATCTCCTAACAACATTTTCTCCTCCATCTCCTAACCACTGCCATATCCCTTTTCGTGCTCTCCTCCTCTCCATAAGATGATCACATGAAAAGTGAGGCTGCTACAGACCTGCAGAAGTTAGAATTGTGACTGCTACTTCTCACTGCATCCCAGCATGGCAGAAAAGCTGAGATCTGCTGAAATTCCCTCTTGCATGCAAACTCTCCGGGAACGTCTCATGATCAAGCCCATGCCAAGAGAGTGAGAATACAGACCTACACATGAACAGTAACTCCGGGGACAGCCACATGTGAGAATTTTGAAAATCAACCTCTGTCCTTCCTCACAAGCATGTGAACCGATGCAGAGGAAGCTTGTACTCCTATCAAAAGGAACAGATCGGCCATGCCTGTGAAAGTGACGAGGTTCAGGATGTGGGTGCAGTTTGCCACTCCGGGTTGAGAGAATGCTCTTCCTTCCACAAGATCCATCCTTTAACACAGAGCTTTGCAACCCAGTCACTTCCTTCCTAAGAGCTCTTTGGTGCTGCTCTTTCATTTTAAATGAATATGGACAAAGGGCTGTCACGGCTTCGGAAACTCAAGGCTTCAGCAACTACTTCGTTCAAACGATTGTTCAAATGATTGTTTCAAACGATGTGAGGACAAGGCAAGCGCACCTGGCAGGGGTCTGAAAAGGGAGTCACTCCTGCCACGCAGCCAGAACCCATTTATTCATTTAATTCCGTTTCTATCTCATCCCATAACCAGAATCCATGAGGTTGCCTCCCCCTTCCCACGCCTTGCCATTAATGAATACGATCGTGGCCATCTGTAATGAGCAGCTGTCATCAAAAAGAAGCAGACAAAAAACACTTATATTATGTTGTCAAAACTCGTCCAAAGGGCACGATCCTTGCTTGGTGTTGCATTTTCCACCGCTTTTGCCCGATCAGGGCCCACGTGCGCTCCGTGGGACTGGAAGAAATCCACCCTGTGTTGGAGCGAAGGTGGCGATGGCCACCACTCGGGGGACTGGGAAAACGCGCGGAGGAGCAGGCGATCCTCGGCGCCTAGTCCTGACGGCTACCCGCCTTCCCCCGCATCAGAGGCTGCGGCACCCCCGGGAGCAGCGGAGCAGCCACTGCCGGCGAGCAGGCTGGCCCAGGGCGACCCTCGGGCTCCGTCAGCGGCGCCCTTCTCGCGCTCCGACGCCCTGCGCCGCCCGTGAAAGGGGCGGCCGGCGTCCTGTCCGGTGGAAGGGAGCCCGCGGGTGAGTTGGGGCGCGGGGAAGGGGGCTCCCTTCTGCGCGTCCTGCTGAGCGAGCGAGCGAGCGCAGAAATCCGCTGGGGGCTGACAAAGAGCCCGCGCCCTCGCCCCCCAGAGCCCCTCCGCCCACCCAAGCCCAGCCGGGGGCACTCACCGCGCACAGCGCCGGAAAGCAGCAGCAGCAGCAGCAGCCCCAGCCCCAGCGCCCGCGGCGGCTTCGGCATGGTCCCCGCTGCACGCAGCCCCGCGGGCCGCTCCGCCGCTCCGGGCTCGGCGCGCTGGGTCGGCGGAGGCTCGGCGCGCTCCGCCGCGGGCGCGTCCGCACGGCGCCGCCCCGCATGCCCGGCGGGGGCGCCGCGGGGCCGCCACTTTGCGCAGACTTTGCGCTCCCGCTCTCCGCCCCCCGCCTTATCTGGCCGGAGGAGGCGGGTCTCCGCCTCAGCGTCGCCGCCCTGTTCAGAGAAAGGGGGCTGCCTGCGCCCTCACGCCCCGAAGGCTTCAGGGACGATCCGGGGCAAGCGCGGAAAAAGCCATCGCCCTGAACCGAAGGACCAAAGGTGGACCCGAAGTCACATCCCGGAATCCGTACCGGTGTGATCTTTATTGGGACAACTAGTAATACAAGATCACCGAACATTTCTTTTAAAAGGGACAGGATCTTCAGAGCGCCAAATCTCTTTTTTCAGGCTAATCTCTTTTTAAAACCACGGGAGGGATAGGATAGAACGAGGCTGGGGTGGGAAGAAGCTAGTTTAGTGGTGCCGTCGGTAGTACAGAGGTAGGACAGAGATGGCGGGGGTGGTGAGGACGACGACAATAATGTGTTATGAATTACTGCGAATTTCCCAGAGAGTATTGGCTATTGAGTGGCATAGAAACAAGCTGGTATTCAAAGGCATGCTGCTTCCACTTGTGCAGGTAAAAATGTACAGGCATCACAGGGTGACCATGGGTCCTCTTTTGCAGAGGACAGTTCTCTGTTGAAAGGGCTGGCAGAGGACTGTCCTGTATTTTGGAAGTGTTTTGTGTTTGAAGGGCCAAACCAGCTTACAAAATAAAGAACCATCTGAAAGAATTTCTGGACTTCGAAACTGCCCACCTGCAGCACCTGGACAGCACAGGAGGGAGTCACCCAGCACACCTGGGCACAGCCTTCCACCCATGAGATCCAGCATATTTGCATTTCAATGATTATGAAATATTTTTCTCACTATTTTCTGCATATAAATCAGGCAAACTCTCATGTTCTTAGCACAAACATCTGAGGCCTTTCCCTTTTTGTCACTGCTAAGACAGGCTCATTTGGTGGCAGCAAGGAAGAGGAATCAGTGCAATTCCACTCCTCTTTTTCAGCAATTCCCCTAACCAAGAGCCTTATTGTTGAAAAAACATTACCCAATCCCCTTTTAAAGACTTCCAAGCTGATAGTCCTCAGGACAACTAGTAACAGCAAATTCCATAGTTTAACTGTGCTCTGTGTACATAAGTAAACACTTGCAGAAATCTAATTCTGTACCTCAATCACTGTCCAATTCCTTGTTCTGCATGCACACCCGTGTGTGCACACCCGTGTGCATGTGCGCGCACACACCCAGCCAAAGCCTGTGTTCCACTCAGTGTATGCTCTGCAGTTTTTAAAATGATTCTGCAATAGCTCATCCTGCAGTCTTTTCATAAAAGCCAGGTAGGTGTTTAATCTGTTTGTTAAACACATATTTTGAGGAGGAGGAAGCATATAATTTTCTGACAATACATTATCAACAGTCTGAAATATACCTCAGCAGCTGCATTTTGTCAAAGCAGGGGCTATGCATGGACGCTTAGTGCTACTGAAATACCTGTGCTTACCTGTGTGAGTCCTGGAGACCAGAGGCATCCCAGGGCTTCCCACTGGGTGACATTCCCAAGATCTGGGGTGGGAGCTAGACTCGCAAGACCTCTAAATAAAATAACACACATGAAAAGTATGGAAGAAGCCCAGCTCCTGTTGCTATGCACACAACTGCAGCAAGGAAAAGAGATGAAGATTATTTCCCAAGAAATGGCACCTGAAAATCAGGAAACAGCAATGAAATGAAAGCTTTGCATGCAGGCCAAGTTTTCGTAGGGTGATCCGGTCTCCGACTTGACATAAAGTCTCCATAGTCCTCTGCTCTGGAGATCAGGCAGAGAACAGTTCTCTGTTTGAAAGTGCTCTGTAAATAAAGCAGTCAAAGTTTGGTTTAAAGGAAGAAAGCTGTAAGAAGGAAGAGCTTTCCATCCAGACTGAAGTCAGAATAGGGCATTCAGCTCCCTTAGCTCCCTTAGCCTGCTATGGTGAAACGTTTGAGGGGAGGTTCCAATACCTGGGGTGGTTTCACTTAAGAAGAATGTGAGCTGGGGAAGTCAGAGGTTTGTTGTTCCATGCCATCAAATCAACTTACAGCGAAAGGATGAACGAACAAACACTCCCCACGAAGGTCTTCTTGTTGGTGGCCCAGCTCAGCTCTTGTAAAACCAAGGTTGTGGCTTCTTCATGGAATCAATCCATCCCACAGTTGCTCTTCCTCCTCCTCTTCTGCTTTCAACTTGCCCAAGCACAATTGTCTATCTAGTGTCTCTTGCCTTCTCCTGGTGTGTCCAAAATTCAGCAGCTTTGGTTTCATCACTTATGTCAGGCAGAAAGCAACGAGGGAGACATTCTGCTCCATCTTTCTTTATAGTGCAGCCCAGTTGGGTGGACTGGTGCAGGATCCTTACATGTCCTCTCCGCATTTCTACCTCCTCCCCATCATCTCTGCTGCTCATGTTTTGGGCCTCCCCACACCCATGCAGAGGATCAGAGGTTAGGATCAGAGACTGGGCTTCATCAGATGTCCTACAATACCAGCATCTGAGCCTGGATCCAATATGCAGTCTTGCCAAATCCACCCCACAAACGGCCATCCATGATGAGGCTGTCCTCTTGCCCATGGCCACTCTGTTGCAATGCCGGTCATGAAATAAGGACAGCACTGTTTGCATCCACAACACACGCGGGCCTACAAGGCTTCCCATACACAGCCAGCCCTTGAGTGCCAAGCTAACTGGGGATGGGGGAACATGGTGGAAAAGTCTCAGCTGGATCACCCCCCCCCCCCCTGTTCCTGTCACTGCTGCCAGCAGCTTCGCCTGGTGTTTGCAAACCAAGAAGGTGAGTTCCTTGCTGGACCCATGCGATGTCCTCTAGCTCCCTATTGTTCCTTGAGCCTTGCAGCTAAAGCGTGATGTTCCCCACTGCAACACTTCAGCATCACCAGCCTCTTTCTCCCTAAAATTGGCCTGCTTGATTCCCACAGTGGATGTAATTGGCAAGTGGCTCTTGGCAACTGAAAGCACAAGTCTTTCTAGAGCAGCGCTCATCAATGCCTGTGCCGTGTCCTCAACTGCTACAAAGAATGGAGACAGGAGAAGCTAAAAGGGGAAATGGGGTAAAATCAGTTCCTGTGAGCACAGATACCTGCAGATAAGGATGCGATAACAGCTTCCAACATATTTCTTTGTTCATGCTGCTTTAGCTATTTTCCCCCTTATTGCTTCATGGTTTTTTCCTTTGGGGTCCATTTGGGGCTTGCTGACGATTCTCCACTTTCAATTTTCAGGTGAGAACTTCCAGATTTTGTGGAAAGTCCCTCAAAACTGTTCAGCTGTGTGAATAACAGTCTATCTTTTAAAAAGATACATTGTGTTTGGCCTTTCAAAATGTTTCTCTTTCTCTCTTTCCTGGGTAAGTCACATGGGTCATCCCACCCAATGAGGGACAACAGAGTGAAAGAATAACATCACAAAACTACATAATCAAGATGGAGATGTATTATTGTAATTAAGGGCCAATGACAGTGAGACTAAGTGGCTATAAGTGAGCATTTTCACTCCTCCTCACAAACAGAATTGTCCAAAAAGTCAGCAATGCTTCCAAAAAGCAGTGAACAATTTCAGCCCATTTCTGATTCCATTATAACCCCCTGTTAATCATTACTCATAATGTGATAAATTGAATGGAAAAGGAATATGCGTATACGATTTATTTGGAGATGGGTAGGAAAATAGTGGAAGGTCTTGCATACCTTGGCTCAATCATCAATTCAGAAGCCAAGGAATTAGAAGAAGATTGAAATTTGGAAGGGTGACCATGAAGGAATTAGAGAAGATAATTAAGTGAAAGGACATTTCACTGGAGATCACGGACAGCTCAGCGCTGGTTTGGCTTCATCTGGAGTCCTGACACACTTTCCAGCAGACAAGCTGGAAAGGGTCAGAGGAGGGGAACAAGGATGATCCAGGGATGGGAAACAAAGCCCTGTGAGGAGAGACTGAGAGAACTGGGCATGTTTAACCTGGAGAAGATAGAATGGCACTTGACACACCCCTGAAAGGCTGTCACAAAGAGGAAGGCCAGTATCCTTCTGGATCATCCAGAGTGCAGGACATTGAATAATAGTATCAAGTTGCAGGAAGCCAGATTCTGACCAGATCTCAGGACAATGTTCCTAACTGTCAAAACAGGGCGACAATGGAACCGATGACCTAGGGAGGCTGTGAACTTTCCCTGGATGCAAAAATGACAAAACAGGGGGTGTCATATTTTGGGCATATCATGAGAAGGCAAGACTCACTGGAGAAGACAATCATGTAGGGAAAGTCAAAGGCAGAAAAAGAAAAAGAAGACCAAATATGAGATGGATTGATTCAGGAAAGGCACGACCTTGAACTTAGAAGAGCCAAGCTCTTGAGAGCTTGAGAGCGTTCATTCATAGGGTTGCCATAATTTGGAGATGACCCGAATGACAACAGAGCAAGACAAATCATCATTAAAAAACAAAATGTACCTTCTATTAGAATGTACAGTCAAATATGCTACCAATGCACTTATGTACAGCAAAAACCCCACAGATGGATTATAACTGCATACCTAAATATGTGCGCATGTTTTGAGGAAAGGATTAACAGGAGATCTTGAGTTTCAATAGAGAAAATGTTAAAGAGTGTACACTGTTCCTGTGTCCCATAAAGGGAGTTAAGTGTGTTTGCTGATAACCACGAGGTGGATGTCAAGGAAAGTCAATATCCTTGCTTTCCAAACAAGCAATGCATATGTTCCTTGTGTCCCAAAACAGGAATGTAAATATCCTTTATCACTCTAAGTAAGCTAAACAAGTATGCCACATCAGTAAAAAAAGTTAACTAGTCAGGATAAAGAAAGTGTTCCAAAGATGTATAAAGAGTGTTACCTTTAACACTGTTCCTTGTTATTACCTCTTAATGGTAGCTTCTAGAATACAAGAGAATAAAGCTTCCTGTTAGTATTTTTGCATGGCAAATACTTTACTTTGAAAAGACCTCCCAGTTGAACCAAAAAGAGGCTTCAGTTTCTCCTGGAACTAATTTGGAAGTTCCATGACACATGAATGCAAGCCACATTTTGTCCTTTCAACAAATCTGGCTCATGTATCAGGCCTGGCACCCTCCCTGCAGGGACTGCCATCTGCTGCTGTCTGCTGCCTGTAACCTGGAGTTTTCCCTCCGCTGCAGGTGTCTGGTGCATGGGAGTCATTCTCCTGTTCCTTGCAATGTGGATTTCAGGTAAGGGAACCCATGACACAACCGTTCCAAGCTGCTGGCAAATTCTGCTAAGTGATCCATCTGTCATGTGGGAAACTTCACAAGGGGGTGTGAGTCTGATTTCCATTTTAAACAAAACCTGAAATGCATTCGCTCACACTCACTCTTCTTCACCTTCTGCACTGTTCCCATCTCTTTGTCATGTATAATGGTTGTGTGACATTTTTCCCTTCCTTGGCCAGATCATCTTTTAGATGTGAGCCAATGGCCCTCTTCCCTGTGGCCTTTTCCTCCTTGGACAGTGTTCCATTGCACAGAATGCCAAACCTTGGTTGGCAATATGAGAGCGAGCTTTGGACTCAGGCAGGTCTTTCCTTGCCTTCTTCTTCTAAGGAGATCAAGACAAAAGGCTTCTAAGTTACTGACTCTTGTGTTAAAATTAAAGGCTGGTTTTGCAATGCAAAAGGAAGTACTGCAGAAGCGATTGGCAAAAGATGCCAGAGAGCATAGAATACCACCTACTGGGGGAATTTATTTATTTATTTAAACCATTTTTATGCCGCCCCATTCGCAAAAAGCCTCGGTGTGGCTTACAACAATAATAAATAAACATAAATAAACAGTTTATACAATTAGAGTTAAAAAACCGGAAACATCTCGGCATGTACATAAAAATCCCATAAATACAATTCATAAATTAACAATTAAAATAACTTTTAAATAAAAAGGTCTTGGCCTGGCTCCAAAAAACAAATAACGATGGCGCCAGGTGGGCCTCTCTGGGGAGTACATTCCATAGGTGGGGCGCCACCACAGAGAAGGCCCTCCTCCGGGTACTCACCCTCCTAATATCTTTCACGGACGGTTCCCGGAGAAGGGCCTCCCCCGCCGATCTCAAGGGGCGGGAGGGCATGTATGGACACAAGCGTTCCTTTAGATAACCAGGTCCCAAGAATAACCAGGAATATGGCCTAATGCAAAATAGGTTCCAATCAAGATTCCCTTCCCATTCTCAACCAGTACTTCCCCACTGCTGGGTTGTTCCTGCTACTTGCTAGCCAGAGGGTGGGAGAACTGGAGTCTACTCCATTCATCTGCCCTGTTGATATAGCACTGAACCATGGAACTGATCAGCCCCTGCTCTGGCGTTTCCTACAGAACCAGGCATGGTCTTGTCCTGACCAATCTCTTGGCTTCTTGCTGGGCCTGCTGGCCATGGCATTTCAACTAAGAAGTCCAACCCCACCTCTTCTTCCAGTTCTAATTCAGATTCTGAAGTAAGAAGCATAGAAGGCTGCATAGAAGGGAACCCTCTGTGAAAGGTATTAGAAGGGGTGAGTACCCGGAGGAGGGCTTTCTCTGCGGTGGCGCCCCACTTATGGAATGCGCTCCCCAGAGAGGTCTGCCTGGTGCCGTCGTTATTTGTTTTTCAGTGCCAGGCCAAGACCTTTTTATTTAAATGATACTTTAATAATTGTTAATATTATTTATTGGTTTTAAAATTTTTAGTCAGGATGTATCCAGATTTTATATGTACTTATTTGTAAGATTGTTTATTTATGACGTTGGAAGCCATCCTAAGGCTTGTGCAAATGGGACGGCATGCAAAAATTCCAAATAAATAAATAAATAAATAAAATTTTAGGAGAAGCAGGTCTAGCCTTTGCAATGCTGTCCCCACATCCTCTCTTACCTCAGATGCTCAGATTCCATCTCTTTTGTGCCAAAGCAAAACATGGCTGAACACCACTTTCTTGGTGGAAAGGCAGGGTGCAAACTGACTCAGATAACCATGGTTTGCGACAGCTCCCAGAAGCAGACGAGCACAAGCCGTGCATTGCTGACGCATTTGTATTGGTACGTGATGATTTGCTGCAGAAGGAAATGCCAAGGAGGGCACATGGGTGGGCAGTGGCAAGGAAGTGGGAGCAGCGCTCTGATCTCTGACTCCAAATTCAGAGGACCATCTCTGATCTCAGAGCTGGGAATCTGAAATACCCTCTGGCCTCTGAGACATAGTCTAGGGGGCCACAGGATTTCTCTAGGAAGAAGTGGGAGGTTCTTTGGATAGCCGATCAATATATGAAATGTCTTTATTCGTTTTGAGCCATGGTGGCCACTTATGCCTTGCCACATGTGGAGGAGCATTACAAAAGAGTACAGAAAATAAAACTGCAGCATAAAATAAAAACCAAAATAAAGCATGGCCTCACTGAAAGAATTTAGAATACAAGACAGATTGCATTTATAATGACTTTAAATTTAAACAGAATTATAAATACATTTCACCCTACTGGCAGAACATAGCCAGCTTATGTATTCAAGTGCACTTATTAATTTTGTAGTTCAAATGCTAGCTTTGCTGAGCAGCTTTATGAACGCCGACTCTCATTTCATCCCCATCCCCTTCTCCTCACCCTTCTCCTGCTAAAGACATCTTACAAGAAAAAATAAATCACACACAACCTTAAGCCTTTGAAAACACCTAAAAACAATTAACCATGACTCTTTATAACAACAAAGAAGGTGATCCAAATGGTCCCTAGACATCATCTGGAAGGTTATCAGTTAATTTGGATCCCCAGATCCTGCCTCCTGCCTTCATTCTGATGTGAGCTCAGTCACACACACTTGGGGTAATTTGCATGCTTAAAAACCTGCAGATTGGATGCAAAGAAGTACTGAGGTCAGGTGTGGCTTTGCTCCTGGATTAAGTGTAATGTGATCAGCGTGTGTCTGAATTTGGCTGAATAGAGCAAAGCATCTGGAAATGGACTCCAGCTATTGAGTGGCATAGAAATGAAATCGATTAATTCATCTAGGCTTCGGCAAAATGGGGCGGCATAAAAATGTTTTAATTAGTAAATAGATAAATAAATTATGTTTTAATAAATCTAGCTGGCTAACTCCCCAGAACCCATCCCATTGTGAAAAATGGAGATTCCTCTTCTAATGCTTAGTTATTGACCATGAGAACCTGGAGCTCAAATAGGCTGGTTTGTGTGGTACATTGGACTCAGTTTCCTTTGCCTTTGGTCTGGCTGACCACCGGAACATGGCTGCTGAGAGATTTTCTGGGGCTGAATTTGGCCCTTAGGCTGAAAGATTTCCCCCCACTGTGGTGGAGCACATGCCTTGCCTGGAGAAGGTCTGCAGGGGAGGCTGTTGGAAGGCCTCCTTCATTGTAGTTCTCCATTGGCGAGTGAGAGGAGTGATGTGGGCACTGTCCGTGGTGCTGAATTCCAACCCAACATGGGCTAAGGGGATGGTTTTGCTACATGCGGCCAAGTTGTCTCTGACTTATGGTGCCCCTGCGAGATGGCCCATCCTTGACCGCTCTGCTCAGCTCTTGTAAACATAAGGCTGTGACTTCCTTGTGGAATCCATCCATCTTATAATAGGTCTTCTTCTTCCTCCGCTAACTTCAACTTTTCCTAGCATTGTTGTCCTCTCCAGGGAATCTTGTCCTTTCCTAATGTGCCTGAAATGCAACATCTTCAGTTTTATCACTTTTGCTTCCAGGGAGGGCTAGGAAAATACCCTACTGGAAGCCCTGGAGTGCTGCTGCCAGCCAGTGCTGGCAACACTGGGCTACAGGGACTGATGGTTTGGCTCCACCTAAGGCAGCTTCCTGTGTTCTTAACTGATCTGTCAGGCCCTTTAACCACAGAAGCTGAAGTCTGTCCTGAAGCTGCTGTTTTCTCCAGGGGAAGAGGGGAACACAGGTCGGATGCAACTTAGAAGGAATGTAGCTACGTATATGTGCTAAAATGTTATTCGGAGTCGGATGATTCATATGATTAGAGGCTGATGTTCAGGAGGGAGAGCCAAAGATTAAAAAGCAATCAGAAGAAAACTCATAGCGTTGTTTTGTTTCTAGATTTGTCCTTTCAGAAACTGTAAGAAAGTTGGACAATGGCTCATAATTGTGTGAGAAAGAAATCTATAAAGCGGAGAATGAACTATACATCTTCTCTTATAGTAAAAAGAGCCTATCTTCTTTTGTTGAAGTACATGCCCCCTGCAACTCGCTACAAATTATCAGGATTTCCTTTTGCTTGCTTGCTTCTTTTTTTTAGCTCTCAGGAAAATGAAATGCTTGGGAGTATGTCATCTTTATTTTTGCATCTGCTGCACCAGGTTCTCCCCTCTTGTCCTTCTGCCAGCATTCCTGTTCTCAAGACATGTTGAAATCTGCCATGCAGAGAGTCTGATTCTCAGGGAAGGAGGCAGGGCTGCAACATGCCACCTGGCTTTCTTCTAAACATGCCCTGCTTGAGTGATGCTTTGGGAAGAGAAACCTCACAGAGGTCAAGTCTTCTCTGCATGTTGGTTTGTTTCTACTCCAGGCAGCCACAGAATCATGGAGCTGGAGGCCCAGGTTCCCAGCCGAGAAAATGTTGGGTCCTTAGACGGTCATCCTACCCCTAGATGCTCCATGGATAAGCACATAAGAAGGGCCGTGAAGAATCAGTAAAGTGCCCAAGGAATTCAGTATTCTGTTCGCAGGGTGGCCAACCAGCATGGTCACAAGCAGGGTGCCAAGTGCAACCACACGCTCCTGCCCACGTTCCCCCGTGACTGGTGTGCACAGCCACAATGCTTCTGAAACTGGGGCATGCATGTGTCATGAGGACTAGCATCCACCAACAGGTGTCTTCATCAATTTGCCTACTCCCCTTTTAAAGCTGTTCAAATTGGTAGCTGTCAATGGGCATCCGTATGGTAAGAAGTTTATGAGCTGCTCCTTCCATTGTCGTTGCAGGGGGAAAATGTGGCTTGAGATGAGGCTTTTTGCTGGGGTTATAATTTCTCTGCTTTATATATATTCTATCAACCAACCCCAAGAGCAGATGAATAACTGCAGTATAGCAGATTTTTTTCCTTTTCAAGAGGCGTTTGTTCCAGTTTGTCATAGTTTAAAATTCAGTGCCAGATTTTTCTCATGCTAATAATAACAGCCGTGGAAAAGGCTGGGAAGCTCAACAGGAGCCCCAGAAATGAGGACATTATGAAAAGCCCCTGCAAACTTCCATGAGTAAGAGATCATGAGTACCTTGTGTAGAGAAGCCCTTTTACTAGTGTTATTCTTACATTTCTATACTGCTCATAGCTGAAGTGCTCTGGGCAGTTCACAACATTTAAGTCACCCATCCAGATTTCAACCAGGCCTGATTCTGCTTAGCAGCCAAGATGAGGCAGAGTCAGACACTTAAGGCTATACAGGAGCTTGTGAAAATTTGTGAAGAAGTACATCTTTTGGTGCCCATAAAGTTCCCTCTCCTAATTTTTATTTTGTTCTTTCTTTAAAAACTCTCTTTTAACTGAGAAGCTGTACTCCAACACCACCTATCTTTTGGCTGAAAAGCCTTGTGCTTAATTACTTTGCCAAGTTACTTTTCTTTTAGTCTTATGGTTTGCCTTTAGGAAAACTAGTGCTTTTGGACTTGCTATGCTCACCATAGCAGCCATTTTATGAATGGACAAGAGTTCCTTATGGACTCCATTTTGTGAGAGTGGCTGCATGAAAGGGTTGAGGATGCCTGAGGACCAGGGTGAATCAAGGGCTTGGAGTTAAGGAACAGAGCCAAACCAGGAAGTCTGCTGTTTCTCAGGTCCGGACTCAAATACGAAGCCTTTTGTACCTTTTTTTGTCCAGTCCAGAGGTATGTAGAGACCATCTTGGCTGACCAGGGCCATTTCAAAGAACTTTTTACTTTCCAGGAAGATGCCAGTTGTTCACCAGACTTATTTGTCTACTTCGAGCAAGGAACCCAAGCCTGTAGGCTGCATGGCTGCCAGGGAGCCTCAAATGTGAGGGCAGTGGTGAGAAATGCAGCAATCTGTGGTGGCCAACAGCTGCAGAAGCTAAAATGGCCAAATTAATCTGAAAAACAAGCTAGGGTTGCCTGCATCCTTCTGTACCAGTGATTTTTTTGGCCCCTTTGAATTTTGGTGGTGCAGCGATGATGGGGAACACACTGGCCATGTGTTGGCCTTCCCAGTTTGTAGTATTTATTCCCTGCTTTTCTTCTAAAAGATCCCTGAGGTGTTAAGAACAGGAACAATATGAACTTGTAAAAGATAAACATAGCCATTCTATCAATCAAACCATGACTGGGCTGTCAGTCCATGGAAGCTTGCTAAAATAGGAATGCTTTCTGCAGATGCCGAAGACAGAGCAACTGGCACATGTCAGCCATCAGTTGGCCAGGGAATCTGCAGAGAAGGCGGCAATCCATGGACAGCCTCGTCCCAGGCTCCCCGCCCCAGTGCATGTAAGCCTCTCACTCTGGCAACGCCAGTGCTACTCCAGTGCAACGTGGAGACACAGCAGGGACCCCCCTCACAGTGAGGGCCAGTTGCAAGGGCCCCAGGGCGCGGACTTGGCCTTTGGCGTCACAGCGCCTCAGAGGTGGGCTCTGGGAAATGCCATGCTCCTGCAAACCACTTTGGCAGTCCGTGGAATTGCTCCCTAAGGTCCTGTGGGCTTTAGGGCTTTGGGGGGGACTGTCTGGGCATGCAGTCCCATGCAAACTTCTGCAACTCCCCACATGCTTCCTGGAGGGAGCTGGGAATGTTATGATTATTACATGATTATTATCACATTGCACTTATACCCCACCTTTTTCCTCTTGAGAGGAACCCTAAAGAGCTAATGCATGTTAGGCTCGACCCACCTGGTACTAAAGTTAGCATAACAGGAAGCTTATCAGCTGCCCCAGGCATATACAGGGTGTTCTCTCAGAAGATGGGCAAGGCTTTTCAAAGGCGCAAAACTTAAAAGGATAGGCTAACCGCAAACCGTCCCGCTTCTGTATCATGCTCGCTCCCTTAGGCTGCAGATAACAACTTTCCATTTGTTTGTAACAAGGTACAAAAACCCCCACTGTTCCTCTACTGGGGGCCGCACTCATCCCATCCTTGTGTGAGAGTGCTGGTCCCTGCGCAGGTATTAAACTCCTCAAACCATATTCTGGTCGTCCATTGGTCTCATTCGTATTTGCAGGACACAACAATGCAGTTCTGTTTTTATCCTCAGCACATCAACCCAGTGAGGGAGGTTGAGACGAGTGCCTGGCCCAAAGCCACCCAGCGGGCTTCATGGCTGCGTGGGGACTAGAACCTGGATCTCCCAGGCCTCAGTCCAACATGGCCACCGCCACACCCCACACACTGGCTCTCTATGGCTTTTTTCTGTGAAGCACTAACGGGATTGCCTCTTAAGAGTCCTGCTATGCGTGATGGCAGCCACTGGCTCTTTACAGCCTCTGCAAAATTGAGAGTGTGCCCTGGGTGGAGGAATGACTAGCTATGGAGCTGTTGTCAGTCTCCCATTTGGGCAGAATCTTTCCTCAGCCCTCCCACCTTCATCACACATGGCCAGATAGGTGTCTTCATACCTATTCCAAGCACTTGTCCAGAGCTCTGACCAGGAAGAGGATACCAAGCACTACGTGGGTCCAACCCCTGCAGCCTGAATGCCACCTCTCTTCTATAATTGGCCACAGGAGAGCGCAGCATGCGAGCGCTGCTTGGGAAGATGCTGCTGCTCTCGCCATGCAGCCGCTGCCATTCCCATCTGCCGCTAGGCGCTGTGTGTTCTCACATCTCCAAGCCTCATGAATGATGCAGAGAGGAAGCAGGTGTCTACCGCAACAAAAGCCTGAAACAGGCACGGCACTGTCAGAAGCAGGGCAGCAGTGGTTTCTTGCCTGCCATCTCTGAAGTTTAAACCAATGGGCAGCCATGCTCCGGTCTCTGCAATGAGCTGGTCGAAAGAGGAAAGTCCCTTCTTGCTTAAAGCGCCCCTTCCTTTCAAGTCCTCAGTGACACATTTCTCTTGCAGTTCTGCAGTCTTCAGAACAAGCGTCTTTTGTTCTCCACCTACCACTTCACAGCAAGCAGAGAATGGTGCTTCGCAGTATAGGCATCCCAGCTGTGGCATTTCCTCTCTCCTCAGGTACAAGATGCCTCCTCTAGCAACACAGGGAGGCTGTGATGCTTCATGGAGTCAGGAAATCATGGGGCATCTTTGCCAGTCCCAGGCACTCCATCCTCTCTACGTGGAACAGTCTTTCAGGGGCACGGAGGGCAGGTCACAAGCAAGATATTTGCAAGCACCATCACATAGCCTGATTGCTGCTCCTGGGACACATCAGTTAAGGCATCATTTCCTGGCTCTGTGATGCTCAAGCCTTATGCAAGAATAAGGGGAGGCAGTGTGGTGTAGTGGTTAAGAGTATGGGACTGGGACTCAGGCGATCTGGGTTCTAGTCCCCGCTCGGCCATGGAGCCCACTGGGTGACTTTGGGCCAGTCACAGACACTCAGCCCAACCTACCTCACAGGGTTGTTGTTGTGGGGATAAGATGGAGGAGGAGAATGATGTAAGCTGCCTTGAGCCCTTTGTAGGAAAAAAAAGGCAGGACATAAATCGAAAAACAAACAAATTATTCGGGACCTCTTTGGACTTCGGCCTTTTCCACCACTGAAAAGCAGCTCCTAAGAGCTTCTCAATACTACCACAGCTACTAATTTCTTCCCCTTCCCCTTCTATCCAGGCCTCAGGCTAAGAGAGTTGAAAAGTCTGGTGTGACTTACAAAAAAGCCACTTTAAATAATGAAAGAGTGGTAACACAGCCTTTCAAAGAATCACAGGATAGTAGGGAAGGGACCAAGAAGCCACTGGTTTTAGTAGCATTAGAAGGAATGAAGCCAGATTAGAAGAGGCTGAAATTAACCCAGGATGCAATCCACTGCCCCCACCCTCCGTGCACACAACCCTCCAAACTTGGATGCGTGTGTGTGTTCAATGCATGGAGTGAAGTGTAGCCACACTAATCATCCCTGCCCCTGTGCCTCACACTCAGCTTTCTTTTTTCAGCCATCCAGATGTTTTGGCCTGGATGTGAAGGGAGGAGGAAGCGATACAGAAGGAAACAATCAAGTTGCAACATAACAAATGGGATGAGCAAGAATTGCAGCTGTTGATGCAAAACTCACTCTACCATCCCTTGGCATCTGGAAGTGTGCAGAGTTGCTCCTATTATTCAATAGTAAGAAGCATCCCAGCCTTGTGCAATATTGCACCGAGCACTTGTTTGCAAGTTACACTCCATACACCCACACAGTTCCTTGATCTTCTGGTCCATTGCCTTGCTGTGAGATAATGCAAGCCTGCTTGTGTGTGGGGGTGGGGGGGGGCAGGAGTCACTTCACAGAGATACCCTGAAATACCAGAGATACCCCACCAAAGCAAAATGTAGCATGTGGTTTTCATTTCATTCCTGCAAACAGAGGTGCAGCTAGGTAATTTTAGACTCTGGCATTAGGGCACAATTCTATGGCTGGCAGATACTGTCTGCTCAACCACAGGACAAGGCAGAGTCCCCACTGAAACCTTGGAAAACCCCTGGGGGACTCTGCCTTTGGTGGGCCCTGCCTCTGCCTCACACACAGAGCGAGCCTTTCTCTTCAGGTTGCAGTTCCAAAGACTGGCACCTTTGGAGCAGGTGCTGTGGAGGTAGGAGGGGTGGGGAAGCAACAAAGGAGGCACTGCCATTCTGCAAAAAATCTAGGCAGTGCTTCAGCATCTCTGCCCCATGAGAAGTGGGAGAGCATTTAGGTGAGCAAAATCAGCCAGTCCAACTATTTATTCTGGCATCTAGATAGGAGATGCAGGTATTTTGTTGCAGAAAAGGGCAATCTATTTGAGAGGGAAAAATAATAAAGTGAACATTGGTAGCCATGTGCATCCCTGCATGGATGCTCCCAGCACAAACATGCTTTTAAAGAAAGGAAAAAGGAAAGGGTGCTGGGGCAAGCAACTTTGCCCCAGTGGGACACAGCATGCCCCTGCCAGCGCAGGACCTGATTCCAAGGCCAGGCCTGTGCGCATTGTCTCTGTTGTACGTCACTTTCTGAGCAGTCACTGGAGAGGGGCGCCACTGCTGGGCCGTGGACTCTGGCCCAAGAACCAGCCCAGGTTGCACCTGTGCCCCCAGGTCAGTACAAGACAGCTTCCCATGGGCCTTTGTGCAGCTCTGGTGAGGCAATTCCTGTTTCTTTCTGCTGATAAATGAAAACATAATGTGCTCGCTCTCTCGCGCGCTCTCTCTCTCTCTCTCTCTCTCTCTCTCTCTCTCTCTCTCTCTCTCTCACACACACACACACACACACACACACACACACACACACACACATGCTCCTCTGAGCTGAGTCACACACTCTCAGTTTAATGCTTCCTCTTTATGGCTGCAGAAACAAAATCTGAACCAAAAAAAATCCAGACATAATTTCCGTGCCATTAAATGTGACATAACTAGAGCTGTTAATAATGAGCATTTGGATTGAAACAGCTGGAACGTGACAAAGACGTTTCACCCGCAGCAGAATCCAGTGGGCAAGATCACACTGGCTTGCGACACAACAGGTCACTGTCAGGCCAACCTGGCCGGTGCTTGTGCCCCAGAAGGCCGCACCATTCCATGAGCAAGCGACAAGTCTGGGTCTCTTGTTATCTGGCGCTGCTAAATGGGACACGGGTAAGTCAGCTTTGCTTGCCATGGCAGTCGACCTGGTTAGGAGAAAACCCATTACATCGATGTCAGTTCCTTGTCATGATTATCATCTCAGACAAAAACAATTTCTAGCTCATTTTGTCCTTCTGTTGATATCTCCTTTTATGCTTTTTATCTTTCGACCCAGTTATATCTTTAGTGTTAGAAAAAGAACCCAATTTTTGCAGTGACAAGAATGCACTGCCTGAGAACTGAGATGAGAACTGAGGCCAGTGAGAACTATCATCATTATAAACAAAAATGGGCTGCATTTTTCTCTTTTTAACACCAGCCTGAGCTGCAGAAACCCAGCAGGAAAGTTTCTTTGGCATGGGGATTTGTGAGAAAATTTTGGCTTGCTAAATTTCTCTTCACAGGTGAATGATATTACTAATATGGGCTGGAATCATCATCATCATCATCATTCTGGTTCCTGACTCCCAGCAGGGCAGAGCAGAGCAGAGCAGAGCAGAGCAGAGCAGAGCAGAGCAGAGCAAGCTGCCCCAGCTGGTCTAGGGCCCCTGGGATACAAGCAGCCAAGCTCCCAGGGAGCGAGCAGCCCAGGGTGAGTCAACAGGAACAGCAGTCAGGAGTTTGGCGAGGGAGGTCAAGGGGAAGGTCCCTAACATGTTTCCCTTTCTTTTCTCTTCTTTCCCCTTAGTTCCCCAACACCACCACCTTCACACACACACACACACATTTTTGCTCTCCCACTTACTAGCAGGACCATGTTGTTAACCTTTCGTGAAGACAGGAGAAAGCACCAGTTGTCACAACAGCCCCCTCAGACAGATTCACAAAAGCAGCACAAAGAATGAACTGGGAAGACTCCGAAGTTGTGGTGACCTGCAACAACTGTGCCATGTTTATTTTCTTACTGGAGAGCCAGTGTCCTCCACTCGCAACAAGCGCAGGCTGGTAGCCCTGTTAGAAGAAAAGGTGAGAGCGCTGGAGCAGTGAGTGTCCACACCAAAGATTAAAACAAGGAAGATGAAGTGTTTCTAGACAGAGTGGTAGAGCTGCAACAGCAAAGTGTGGTCCTGAGGCAAGAAGCGCATCAACAAGCTGAGATGGCAGAAGAGACCCTTGAGGGAAGGGGAAACGAGGAAACTTGCTGGAACAGGAACAGCAAGTCCTGACACGGAAGACCTGGAAAACACTCTGTACCAGTGGAAGCAGTGGGACCCTTGAACCACTTCAGGTTGCTAGAGGAAGGGATGTGTGAGAAACCCACCGTGAAAGAACTACATGACGCGCCGTGTAACTCTGAAACAAAAGGCCAAACAGGAAAGGAAAAGGACAAAAGGAAAAGAGAGATAGTTGTGGGAGATGAAAAAAAATATGTAGATTTTTCAGGAAATCACCAAGTATGCTGTCCACCTGAAGCCAAGATTAAAGATATATCCAACAGGTTCATACATCTCATACAACCCACTGACAAATACCCCTCCCTTCTCATCCATATGGGAACTAATGACACTGCCAGAAGAAGCTTTGACAAAATAACATCAAGCTTTGAAGCTCTAGGGAGGAAAATTAAAAAACAAACAAACCCTGGGACCCAGGCAGTCTTCTCCCCAGTCCTACTAGTATGAAGGAACTGATAGGGAAAGAGAAATCCTTCAGGTGAATGACTGGCTATGATAGTGGTGCCATTTAGAGAGATTTGGATTCTGGGACCGCAAGCTAAGGTTCCTGGAAGATGGACTATTGGCTGCACCTCACAAAGAATGGAAAGCTTGTTTGGTCGCTACATGAAAATGTACATCAAGAGGGCTTCAAACTGGAACATACCGGGGAGGGAGATGCGTAGCACAGCATGCCATCACCTGACAAAGACTTACGTATTTTAACTGAACAAAAGTCCTCAAGCAGGGCCCAACAACAGGCCAGAAATGTAGGAAGAAAACCAGGGCACAATGAGAATGAACTTCAATGTCTCTACAACAATGCCCAGAGTATGGGAAACAAACAACACGAACTTGAGCTCATAGTACTTGAGGGTAATCATGATCTCTTAGGAAGAACTGAAAATTGGTGGGATGACTCATATATGACTGGAACTCCACAATTGATGGATACAACTTGTTCAAGAAAAATAGAAAGGACAAAAAGGGAGGTGGAGTCACACTGTACGTAACCGAAACAAATATCTGCACAGAAATACAAGAAGAGGAACTTAGTAATTCCATTGAAGCATCTGACTTAGTTTAAAGGGAGCCAAAAAAAAGAAAAAAGTTATTGGCCTCTATTATTGACTACCCAGTCAAAAAGAGGACAAGGTTGCAACCTTTGGAAAGTAACTTGCCAGCATTTCCAAGAAGAGTGATGTAGTCATCATGGGGGACTTCAGTGTCCCTGATATATGCTGGAAGACCATTTCTGCCAAACATGGCCCCTCCAAGAGACTCATGACGTGCGTTGCCAACTATTTCCTCTAGCAAAATGAGAAGATCAGCTATCCTCAATTTAATACTAACAGGGTTGACCTAGTGGACAAAACAGCAGCCACAGGAACTCTGGGGGAAAGTGACCATGCAATACTCGAATTCTCCATTATAAAGAAAACGAAGGTCAGCTGCAGCCAAACACATGCCTGGACTTCAAGAAAGCCAACTTGGTGAATTCAGAATAATGATGAGCAAACTGCCACGCTAACTCAATCTTAGGGGAAAAGGAGTCCAAGAGGGGTGGGGAATCTTGAAAAAGAAGATTCTCCAAGCACAGCTACAAAGAATTCCAACAAGAAAAAGTGTAGAAGACAACAGGGAAAGCCAGTGTGGCTCCACAAAGTGACAATCTGAAAGAAAAAAGAATATGTACAGGAGGTGGAAGTAGGACCAGGCCACAAAGGAAGAAACAAACAGCAAGGAATTGCAGGGATGGGTTCAGGAGGACTAAAGCCGTAAATGAACTGAGACGAGCAAGGGATGCCAAGAACTACCAGAAAGCCTTCTTCAGATATATTCAAAACAAAAGAGACAGAGAAGAGTGTCCAGCTACTTGAAGTCTATGACAGAGTGACAACAGATGACAAGGACAAGGTGGAGGTGCTCAGTTCCTACTTTGCTTCAGTCTTCTTCCACAAGAAAATCTACAACCAAGAGGAACTACAAGCTGAAAGCGAGAGATGACAGCCCAAGATTGACAGACAAATGGTCAAGGAATATCTAGATGGAATAAGCATGTTCACATCTCCAGGGCATGATGAACTCCATCCCAGGGTTATAGAAGAGCTAGTGGAGGAACTCTCAGAACCACTGGCTATTATCATGGATAAATCTTGGTAAACAGGAAAAATGCCAGATGGCTGGAGAAGGGCTAGCATTGTCCCCATCTTCAAAAAAGGGAAAAAAGATGAACTTGGGAACTACAGACCAGTTAGCCTGACATCGATGCCTGGAAAAATTCTGGAGCAAATTATTTAAAAAATCAGCCTGCAATCACCTTGAAAAAAATGCAGTGATTAATAAAATCCAACCTGAATTTATCAAAAATAAACCCCATCAGATCTCATCTTTTGACTGGGTAACCTCCCAAAGAGACAGAGCGAACACTGTGGACATAATCTACCTACACTTTAGCAAAGCTTTTGACATAGTGCCCCATGATGTTCTGATAAGAAAGTTAGCAAAAACTGGACTAGATAGAGAAAATATTAGGTGGATCCAAAATTGGCTGCTAAATCGGACACAAAGCGTGCTCGTCAATGGCACCTTCTCGAACTGGAGGGAGGTAACTAGTGGGGTGCCTCAGGGTTCAGTCCTGGGCCCAGTGCTCTTCAACATCTTTATTAAAGATTTGGATGAGGAAGTACAAGGAAAGAGAATCGGATTTGCAGATGATACAAAACTGGGTGGAATACTGAGCACTCTAGAAGACAGGATGAAGATCAGGGCGATCTTGATAAAGTTGAATGGTGGGCTGAAAGCAACTGAATGAGATTCAGTAGGGACAAGTGCCAAGTCCTTCACCTAAGAAAAGAAACCAAGTACATTGATAAAAGATGGGGAATACAGGGCTCTATAGAACAGAAAAAGACCTTGGCATTATTGTGGACAACAGACTAAATATGAGTCAACAATGCAATGCAGCTACAAAAAGGGCAAATGCTATTTTGGGATGCATTAACAGAAGTATTCCAAATCTCGAGAAGTAGTAGTTCCTCTATACTCCTCACTAGTCAGACCACATCTGGAATACTGTGTCCAGTTCTGGGCACTAAGATATAAGAAAGATGCAGAAAAATTAGAAAGGGTCCAGCTGAGGGCAACAAAAATGATCCAGGGTTTGGAAACGCTGCCCTGTGAGGGGAGACTGAGGGAACTGGGCATGTTCAGCCCTGAGAAGAGAAGTCTGAGGGAGGACACGATATCCCTCTATAAGCACTTGAAAGGCTGCCACAAAGAGGAAGGTCAAGCTCTCCTCTTGCAGATACCAGAGTGTATAACATGAAATAATCGGGTCAAGTTGTGACAACCCAAATTCAGGATAGATATTGGGAAAAGTTTTGGGTTTTTTTTTTTTTTTCGCTTTCAGAATGATACAAAAGTGGATCCAGTTGCCCAGAGAGGTTGTGGGCTCTCACACACTAGAGGCATTCAAAAAGAAACTGGACAGCCATCTGAGTGGGATTGTGTAACATCGTGTCCTGCAACAGCAGGGGGTTGGACTTGGCCCCTTCCAGATCTACTATTCTATGATTCCATTATTCTGTGATCATCAAAACTGTTGTTGTTGAATGTCATTTCTGTACCACCCCAGAGCCAAGCTCTTCTGTGCAGCTTCTGTGCAGGCACTTCTTCACAGTGTAGCCATCACCTTGGGTGGAAGGGGCTGGGAGGTGGCCGCAAGGTGTGGGAGGACAGACCTATGTGCCACAGGGCCTGTTCTCTGTCTGCTGCCTTCCCTGCAGAGAAGGACACTGTTCCATCCTCAGTGCTGAAGTCCAGTGGGATTTGGGGGACAGGATCCATCTTGCTCTTTGTCTCGGGCTGCATAACAAGTGCTGGCATCCAGGCATCAGAGCAGCTGCAAATTGCTTCCTGCATCTGCAATCACAGCTGGAGTGAGAAACAAGTCCATTGCTCAGCAACCTACAAGCACAATAAACATCAGGCAATAAATCACTGTATTTGTCTTGGATCCATGCATGTTTTCACAAGAGCTTGTTATTCGTGGAAGAGAATTTTCATGCACATAACCTCATAGGGATTCTATGCCATTGGACTGCCGCTTTGATGGTGTGGTAATGTGTTTCGTGTGATTCCTGTAGTTTATCATTCTTCTGGCATAACTATATTCACACATGATGCTATTCATAAGGTTATACAAGAAGTCTAGAAGGTTATATGGGGACGCAAGTGCACTTTCTGAAAACAGCAGAGAAGTTTTCATGGCAAATAGGACCATGGTTTTGTGGTGAAAATAACCCTTGTTGATTCTGTTTGTAAAGTTTGGTCCACTTAACCCAAAGTTCTTGGATTGTGAGTCATCCTGCATCAGTTATTTGATCACTGAAGTTATGAATATACCAACAAACGCTCTTCTATATGCTGGGACTTTATGAGATCTAAGGGGTGACGACAGATGCTCACCACAGAGAGCCCCCCCCCCCGGTTTTTGGGGCACCAAGCAAAATCCCTCCTTTTTCTTTTCTAAATTCTTCTAGATCTTTGTAAAGCCATTTTGCCCGTGAAGCTCCCTAAAAGTTTACCCTAACCATCAAAATATATTCTATCATGTTTTTCTTTAACAGAAAAGAAGGGGGGAAGACAGAAGAAGGAATGGATGGGGGGAACACATAGGGAGCTTAAAAGCGGAGCCCACGTGGCATAACAAAGTAATATTTAGGGTAGTTTTCGGGATACCTGGGCTCTAGTTCCCACATGGCCATGAAACTCTCTGGGTGTCTTTCACTGGCTCTCAGCTGAACCTACATCACAGGGTTGTAGGGAGTATAATGTTTTTGTTGTGCGCCGCCCCGAGGCTTTGTTGCGATGGGGGCGGCATAGAAATGTTTTAAATAAATAAATAACTAAAATATAACAAGGATGCTTTGACCTGGAGTCTTGCAGTGAATAGAGGGCTGGATCTGATGGCTGTTTTGGTTCCATCCAACTCTACTATTCTATTGTGCTACAAAAGGAAGACTCCTCTGCTTGCAGAACGAGCTTACGAATTTCCCTGCCTGCAGATTTGGCAGAAGGAAGCATCCCTCAGTCAGTTATGCTGGGGCTATTCAGGGACATTTCCCAGAATCCATAAGTTCCACCTCTTGGCTCCCTACAGGTTTAGCCACATCAGGGTAACATAAAACACAGCAACCCTAACCCTATTAGGAAAGTGGAGGTTGTTTAATTTAGGATGAAGGCCAGTACGGGGCGGTGTATGAAGAGTTGCATGGTGTGGAGAGAGCGGATGAAGAGCCATTTTTCTCCTCCTTTCTTCATACCACAAGCCAGTAGGGTCATGCCATGAAGACGATTGGTGGCAGAGTCAGGCCAGATCAAAGGAAGTGCTTTTCTACATGGCACGTTGATAGGCTAGGCCTTTTACCCACGTCCATCTATTTGGATGTCTTTGGAAGGAGGAGGAGGCTAGCAGTGGCCGCAGCCTCTAGGATCAGAGGCAGTATAATTGGGAAGACCAGTTGCAGGTGCTGTCGCGTTAACATCCCGTTTATGCGCTTCCTGTGGGCAGCTGGTGGGCCACCGTGTGAATGGAAGGCCGCGCTGGATGGACTCCTGGCCTGATCCAGCAGGGCCCTTCTTATGTTCCCATGTTCACTGGTGCCTCACCACAGTGGGGAGCCAGTGGGTTCCAGTGGGCGCCAGTTTCTCATCTGCCCTCAGCCCTGGAGCCCACTGGGTGACTTTGGACCAGTCACGGACTCTGCCTAGCCTGCTTCATGGGGTTGTCGCCTGGATAAAATGGGGAGGAGGATCGTGGGCGTGTTGCCTTCGGCTTCTTGGAAATCAGTGAAATAAGTTGAAGGAGGCATTGCCCAAGTGAGTCGTCCACTCTGCTGCTCACCAGCTATGGATGGGCAGCTTCAGGATTTCTGCTCAATCTGTTCAAACGGAGAATCATTCTCTCTAGGACACTCGGCCATTCTAACAGTTTGAGAACAAGCAGGCACTGGAAACAAATTGTGTTCGGAATGCTGACAAAGCTGAAGAATGTCGTATTTCTTGGACTTCCGCTTCCATCAGCCTCAGGCACCATGGGCAATGCGTAGGGATTCTGGGGGCTGTAGGTTAAAGCATGTAGCAGGCAGCAGGTTGGAGAAGGTTCTCTCCCCTCCCTCCCTCCCTTCTTTTGCACACACACACACAATCAATTACCATCTTAGAAGTATTTTTCTTCCTTCTACTTTTAACTACAGTGTAAATCCTAATTTTCTTTTTATAGATTTTCTTTTTACTTTGGGGAGTCTCAAGCCATACCTGCTCCCACATTTCCATGGTGTTCTGCACAGGTCCAGCTGAACTCCACATAACACTGAGATTCTTTTTGTAAGAGCATTTCTTGGCATTACGACAGTCTGATTACTAATTCCTAAAAGGGGATTGGACTGGTTCACGGAAGAGGAGGCTGGCCATGGCTATGCAGCTTGCTGGCTGTGTGCTTCTTCCTTCACCAGGGGTGGGCTGCCTGCATGCACCAGCTGCTGAGGAGCTTGGGCGAGCAGAGGTCTTGCGCCCATCCTGCTGGAGGGGTCCTGTGGGCAGCTGGTTTGCCACTGTGTGAACGGAGTGCTGGACTGGGTGGACCTTGGGTCTGATCCAGCGTGGCTGCTCTTATGTTCAAAGCATCGGAAAGAAAAAAAGAATAAGTTGGTTTCAAAACATAAGGAAGAATTCAGATTTTAAAAACGCAATCTACAGCTTTTGAGAAGCAGCATTTAAAAAATATACTAAATACATACATTGAATTAGAATAGAGAACTGTGAAAGAAAAGCATTTCCCACTGCAATATTTATTGCAGGTTTTGGTTGTAAAATATTCATCCTATGTATGAATAGGAACTGAGAAATTAACCCTTCTTTGACAGCAAAAAATGGCAAAAAATAAGCTGCCAGTAGTGGAAGCTTATTCTCTTTTGCCCAGTTCTCCCTCTTATACACAGTAGCCCAAATGGCTGAATCCAGAGACTGCATAAGTTTTGAAACATGAGTGGTATGAATGATATGGATGGTGTTGCTGGGCCAAAAGATGCGGAGAACAACACTCCGGGTCTAAAAACATCCCTTCTTGCAGAAGAAGAATTCCTACAGAAGGGTTTCCAATGGCAGCTTTCGGAAGGTGATTTTTGTTGGACCCATGGCAGGAAGAGTTTAATTCCCCGTCTCCGCCCTCCATGGGTCCAACAGTCCCCCGTGTCACTACTGTATCCCAGTGAATATGCACTTTAATTGCATTCAATTCATATCATCTCCAATTCGGCCATTGCTCCAAAGAGACCTGTCTAGATTAGCACTCTAAGGGCACAATCCCTGGAAAGTTCCTCAGAAAAGTGGTGGTTACAAATCCAAATCCAGACTTCTATAGGATTGCCACTTAAAATTTGTGGAACGGTTTGTCTGTGGCACAGCTGCAAGATCAAAACACTTCCCTTGTTTATATGCAAAGTCTGATTCATTTATGAAAGAAAGCTTTCGCCATTTATTCCCTGGCTGGGGCCTAGTTGGATTAGATTATTTCCAACCTTGATACGTTGCTTTCTTCTCCAGCATCAACTTTTATCATAGGAATGGGCTCCCATGTGGCTCCCGCAGCATTTTCTTTGGATAAATAACATGAGCTGGTTTGGGTTTTTCTTGGGATTGGACTCAACTGCAAATCTTGGGCCAGGAAAGAATTTTCTCCCAGATCTGACTTGACCATTGGCTTCTCGTCTGTTTATTTCTTTGTTCAATAGCACAAATGAGCTGGCATGTGACTTGGCCCATATCTGTGAGTCATCTGGAATTTCTTGCTCTGCAAGCTTCTTTCTGCAATGCAGAAAGCAATACGGCAGTGGAACCAGCTGCCTGGAGAGGTGGGGGGCTCTCCCACACTAGAGACACTGAAAAAGAAACTGGACAGCCATCTGATGGGATGGAGCAACTTGGTGTCCTGCAACCGGAGGGAGTTAGACTTGATGGCCTTCATGACCCCTTCCAACTCTTCTATTCTGTGATTCTATGAGCTCCTCTCTGCTTTTGTACTGCAGGTGTTGATTGGTGCTCTATGAAGCAAAATGTATGTTATGTTTAGGGTGTGCACGTATTCTGCTTTATAGAGGACAGTCCTCTGTTTTGGAGATCTGACAGAGGATAGTCCTCTTTATGAAGCCATCCTTTCGTTGATGTTACATTCACTCACCTGAGTCAGTATTGTGGAGTCTGATGAGACAAACTGAATTTCTATTTAAATTACAGTTGTTATTTCTTAATTTGCACCTATGCATATACAAATACTATGTAAATTGGTGTGTCCTCTTTTATCCTCTCTTGTGGTGATATAGTTCTTCATTTGGCAATGGGCACGTGGCTACCCTAGTTAAACTTAGGGTGCAATTTGGTGTTGTTAAAGGCCTGGGATCAGGATGATTGGGGTTGAAATTTCTGCATAGCCATGAAAGTCACTGAGGATACCTGACTCAACAATAATACAAGCAAGAAGGATCTTGGAATAATTGCAGGTCACAAGTGTAAATCGAGTCAACAATGTGATCTGGCTGCAAAAATGGCAAATGCTATTTTAGGCTGCATTAATAGAGATATCTCTTCCGAATCAGGCAAAATGCTAGTTCCCCTCTATCAGCACTGGATAGGCCACATCTGGAGTACTTTATCCAGATCTGGGCCTCACAGTTTAAGAAAGATGCAGACCAACTGGAATAGGCTCAGAGAATGGCAACAAAGATGACCAGAGGACTGAAAAAAAAGCCCTGCTAAGGAGAAACTGAAAAAACTGGGCATGTTTAGCATGGAGAAGAGATGACTGAGGGGAGATAGAATAGCACTCTTCAATCTATTTGAAAGGCTGTCACAAAGAGGAAGTCCAGGACGACTTCTCAATCATCCCAGTGGTTGAAATTCCAGAGAAAAGCATTTGCTCAGGTTCCAGCAAGCCAGAGTCCTGCTGAACATCAAGAAAAACCTCCTGACTGTTTAGCTAGAGAAGACGATCGAACCAATGACCCAGGGAAGTTGTGGGCAATACCACAGTGGTGGCATTCAAGAGGCAGCTGGTAGACAACCATCCATCAGGGATGCACTGGGGAGGGTGGGGGGTGGGGGGTGGAGCTGATGGCCTTCTTCCAACTGTAGGATCCTGTGATCTTGAGCTGTCACTCTTTCTTGGCCAGGGCTGGCCCTACCAATACACACAGAGAAGTGACCACCTCAGGTGGCAGATGTGGGAAGGCAGCAGCAAAATGAGGGAGGAGATGGCTGTGCACCAAGAGATCTGCCCTAGGCTCCCCAAGCTAGTCTTCTGCCTCCAGATGTGGTAAAGGATGAAGTCATACCACCATGCTGGGGAAGGCTCAGTCCCCAGTCCAGCTGGCTTTGGGGCATAAAACGGGAGAGCTTAGCCATTTCACAGGGTCGCTTTGTGGGAATACAAAGGCATAGACTGTCCTTTACTTGGTGACAGCAAGCTCCATGGAACAAATGTAAACTATTTAATTATTTTAAACAAGCCTCTTCTCTTCTCTTCTCTTCTCTTCTCTTCTCTTCTCTTCTCTTCTCTTCTCTCTAGAGAACCCACAGGTGAAAAAGCACAATGGACAATATGAAATGTGTTCTGTGTCTTTCTTCTGTTACATTATGACCACATAATAGTCCCCCTTCCAAACTCTATGGCTTTCCCCCTCACAAAAAAGCAATCATTTCTGCCTTCCAGTGGATAACTAGCCAAACACATCAAAGATAGGCTTGTACTGCCTCATGCTTAATTTGTACTCTGTGTTCCAACAGCTAGAAGACCTCTTTCAAGCATCGCTCACTGAGAACGATAGCTGAGTCTTAATTACCTTTCTTAATTACCTTCCTCTGCGGGAGATGGCTTTGCTTCTTTCTGAAGTGGAGCTCATTTAAAATGCTCTGGATGCTTTTCTTCTTTTCTCTCCTGTTCCTTTTAATTGCAGTTCAAGCATCAGGTGTGCAGGCCAAGTTTTGTCTGCCACAAAGGCAATTATGTTGAAAACAGCAGCGCAAAGAAGCGAGATAAGGCTTAGGGTCAGCAGGTCCTCTCAGCTAAAGGCTAGTATTGATTTGATCAATGCAAACTATTTCCAGAAGCATTTGTGCACCGGGCTTCTTGAAATGCTCATAATTGGCTGGAGGAGATGGAAGACCTGGGGAGATATATATTTGTGTGTGAGAGTGAGATATTTAGCCTCTTACTGCAAAAAACAACGGTGTTGTAGTACTTTGAACATGAACAATCACTGTGACATGTTTTCATGGAGCGTTTCAACAGGGGAAGTGTAAAGTCGTTGTCAGGTGTGTAAATGCATGGTTGTGGGAGGAATGGAAAGAAGCAAGGTTGGAGTGGAAGGAATTCAAGAGAAACAGGCAATTATGTAAGAATAGATTAGCTACAGTGGGCATTAAAAAAGCCACACAGGTGATAACTCCAACTTGGAATTGTAGAATCATAGAATAGTAGACCTGGAAGGGGTCAGAAGGTCATCAGGTCCAAATGCTTACTCTTGCAAGACACTAAGTTACACCATCCCATTCAGGTGACTGTCCAGATGCTTTTTGGATGTCTCTAGTGAGAGGGACCCCTTCATGGATCACTGCCTTGTCATGGCGAAGGGGCTTGCATAGCTCAATGAAGCTATGAGCAATGCCGTGCAGGGCCACCCAAGACAGACAGGTCATAGCAGAGAGCTCTGACAAAAGGTGGTCCACTGGAGAAGGAAGTGGCAACCCACTCCAGTACCCTTGCCATGAAAACCCCATGGACAGTACCAAAAGACAAAAAGATATGACGCTGGAAGATGAGCCCCTCAGGTCGGAAGGTGTCCAATGTGCTACTAGAGGGCTAGTACTAGTAGCGCCAGAAAGAATGAAGCGACTGGGTCAAAGCCGAAAGGACACTCAGTTGCTGATGTATCTGGTGGTGAAAGGAGAGTCCGATGCTGCAAAGATCTATACTCCATAGAAACCTGGAATGTAAGATCTATGAATCAAGGCAAGCTGGATGTGGTCAAACAAGAGATGACAAGACTGAACATCGACATCTTAGGAATCAGTGAACTAAAATGGACAGGAATGGGTGAATTTAATTCAGATGACCATCAGGTAAGAATCTGATGGCAAGAATCCCTCAGAAGAAATGGAGTAGCCTTCATAGTCAATAAAAGAGTAGGAAAAGCAGTACTGGGATACAATCTCCAAAATGTCAGAATGATCTCAGTTTGAATCCAAGGCAAGCCATTCAACATCACAGTAGTCCAAGCCTATGCCCCAAACACTGGTGCTGAAGAGGCTGAAGTTGACCAGTTCTATGAAGGCCTACAACACCTTCTAGAATTAACACCCAAAATAGCAAACATTGGTCATAGCAAACACTCTTTTCCAACAACCCAAGAGACGACTCGACACATGGACATCACCAGACGGTCAACACAGAAATCAGATTGACTATGTGCTCTGCAGCCAAAGATGGAGAAGCTCTATACAGTCAGTAAAAACTAGACCAGGAGCTGACTGTGGCTCAGATCATTGCAAAATTTAGGCTTAAATTGAAGAAAGTAAGGAAAAGCACTAGGCCACTCAGGTATGACGTAAATCATATCCCTGATGAATATACAGTAGAGGTGACAAAAAGATTTAAGGCATTAGATCTGATAGACAGAGTGCCTGAAGAACTATGGACAAAGGTTTGCAACATTGTACAAGAGGCAGCAACTAAAACCATCCTAAAGAAAAAGAAATGCAAGAAAGCAAAATGGCTGTCTGAGGAAGCTTTACAAATAGTTGAGGAAAGAAGGGAAGCAAAAGGCAAGGGAGAAAGAGAAAGATACACCCAATTGAATGCAGAATTCCAGAGAATAGCTAGAAGAGATAAGAATGCCTTCGTAAACGAACAGTGCAAAGAAATAGAAGAAAACAATAGAATAGGGAGGACCAGACATCTCTTCACGAAAATTGGAGATATGAAGGGAACTTTTCATGCAAAGATGGGCATGATAAAGGACCAAATTGGCAGGGACCTAACAGAGGCAGAAGAGATTAAAAAGAGGTGGCAAAATTACACAGACTAACTATACAAGAAAGAGCTTAACGTCCCTGATAACCACGATGGAGTGGTTACTGACCTCGAGCCAGACAACCTGGAATGTGAAGTCAAATGGGCCTTGGGAAATCCGAGCAACAACAAAGCTAGAGAAGGCGACAGTATTCCAGCTGAGCTATTCAAAACCCTAAAAGATGATGCAGTAACAGCGCTACACTCAATATGCCAGCAAATTTGGAAAACTCAGCAGTGACCACAGGATTGGAAAAGGTCAGTTTACATTCTGATCCCAAAGAAGGGCAATGCCAAAGAATGTTCAAACTACCGCACCATTGCACTCATTTCACATGCTAGCAAAGTGATGCTCAAAATCCTACAAGCTAGGCTCCAGCAGTGTGTGGACCAAGAACTACCAGAAGTACAGGCAGGATTTCGAAGAGGGAGAGGAACTAGAGATCAAATTGCCAACATACGCTGGATCATGGAGAAAGCTAGGGAGTGCCAGAAAAACATCTACTTCTGCTTCATTGACTATGCTAAAGCCTTTGATTGTGTGGATCACAACAAATTGTGGCAAGTTCTTAAAGAGATGGGAATACCAGACCATCTTATTTGTCTCTTGAGAAATCAAGAAGCAACAGTGAGAACTGGACACAGAACCACTGATTGGTTTAAAATTGAGAAAGGAGTTTGGCAAGGCTGTATACCGTTGCCCTGCCTATTTAACTTATATGCAGAGCACATCATGAGAAAGGCTGGGCTGGATGAATCACCAGTTGGAATTAAGATTTCTGGGTGAAATATCAACAACTTCAGATAAACAGATGATGCCACTCTAATGGCAGAAAGTGAAGAGGAACTAAAGAGCCTCTTGATGCGGGTGAAGGAGGAGAGCGCAAAAGTTGGCTTGAAACTCAACATTAAGAAAACTAAGATCATGGCATCAAACCAGTCAGTCCTAGAGGAGATCAACCCTGACTGCTCTTTAGAAGGCCAGATCATGAAGATGAAACTCAAATGCTTTGGCCACCTAATGAGAAGGAAGGACTCCCTGGAGAAGAGCCTGATGCTGGGAACAACAGATGGCAAAAGAAGAAGGGGACGGCAGAGGATGAGGTGGCTGGATGGAGTCACTGAAGCAGTTGGTGTGAGCTTGAGTGGACTCCGGGGGATGGTGGAGGACAGGAAGGCCTGGAAGAATGTTGTTCATGGAGTCACAATGGGTCAGACACGACTTTGTGACTAACGGCAAAAAAAGCGGGGGGGGGGAGCCCACAACTTTTTAAAAATCTCTTAACTGTTGCATTTTAATTGCATTATTTTATTTATATTGCCTTTTGGTAATTTTATTGTAATGGCCACCCATTATGCTAATGGTTGGACTTTGAACAAATTTAATATAATAAATAAACTTCCCCAGGCAGTAGGTTTCACTACTGTACTACTGTGGTAGTGAGGACATTCTTCCTGGTGTCTAGTCTAAATCTGGTTCCTTTTAACTTAAGTCCATTATTCTGTGTCCTGCACTCCAGAATGAATGAGAAGAGATCTTGACCTTCCTCTTTGTGACAGCTTCAGATACTTGTAGAAAGCTTTCATATCTTCCCTCCATCTTCTTTCCTTGAGGTTGAACATGCCTAGTTCTTTCAATCCTTCCCCACAGGGCTTTGCTTCCAGTCCTGAATCTTCCTTGTTGCCCTTCTTGGTACTCTTTCTAGCTTTTCTGCATCTTTTAAAGCAAGAGTGCCCAAAACTGGACATAGTACTCTAGGTGAAGTTGGACTAGGGCTGAATATAGGGGAACTAATACTTCATGTGTTTTGGAAGTGATACTCCTGTTATTGCAGCCCAAAATAGTGGTTGCCCTTTTTCAGCTGCATCACACTGTTGGCTCATCTTTAGCTTGTGTTCTACAACAGCCCCAAGATCCTTCTCATTTGCAGTGTTGTTGAGCCAAGAATTCCTCATTTTGTAGCAATCCACCTCATTTCTTGTTCCTAAGTGGAGGACTTGGCATTTATGCCTACTGAATTTCATCCTGTTTTCTCTGCCCAGCATTCTCTAGAGATCACCGTGCATCTGTCTCCCAGGATATTTGCTGTTCCATCCAGCTTTGTGTCATCTGCAAATTTAATTATCTTTCCTTTTACTTCCTCATCCAAATCATTAATAAAAAAGTTGAAGAGTACTGGTCTTACTTGTCACCTTTCCCCATGTCAGCAGTGTGACACGGTGGTCAAGAGGGCGAACGCCACCCTTGGATGCATAGCCAGAGGCGTGGCTTCTATACTGAGAGAGGTATTACTGCCACTCTATATGGCTCTGGTGTGCCTGCAACTGGAGTATTGTGTTCCGTTCTGGGCCCCTAATTTCAAGAGGAATATAGCCAGGTTGGAATCAGTGCAGTGAAGGGCCGCTAGGATGGTGGCTGGTTTGCAGGGAAAGCCATATGAGGAGAGACTGAAGGAGCTGGGTCTCTTCAGCCTGGAGAAGAGGAGACTCAGAGGGGATATGTTGGCGACATAAAGGTACGTGAGGGGGTGTCACACAGAGGTGGGTAGAGACCTGTTCTTCCTGCAGAGGAAGGCAGGATGCGCTCCAACGGAGCAAAGCTCAGGGAGCCAAGGTTCCATTTGGATGCCAGGAAGCACTTCCTGACAGTCAGGACCCCGAGGGTGTGGAATGGGCTTCCATGGGAGGTTGTTGAGGCCCCATTGCTGAGGGTGTTCAAGGATAGGCTGGACGTGCACGTGGTGGGCATGTCGTGAGCGGAGCCAGCTGGAGCTGGGGGTCAGACTAGATGGCCTGGGAGACCCCTTCTGACTCATT
>NW_025335941.1:59381986-59404822 GCF_004798865.1 Varanus komodoensis | reverse complement strand
TGCTTCCTGGCAGTCAGGACCCCGAGGGTGTGGAATGGGCTTCCATGGGAGGTTGTTGAGGCCCCATTGCTGAGGGTGTTCAAGGATAGGCTGGACGTGCACGTGGTGGGCATGTCGTGAGCGGAGCCAGCTGGAGCTGGGGGTCAGACTAGATGGCCTGGGAGACCCCTTCTGACTCATTCTGTTTCTATGAATATATGATACACAAATACTTACCAATGTAAGAAATTCAGCTACAAACTTGATGTGATGTGTATTTTCCACCTGACATTTTTCAAATCTATGGACAGTCTTGAAGGCTGGGTTTGAACCAAGGACCGGCTCCTTGTGCATGTGCCATCACACAGAGGGTTGTCAGCCTCTTTCAGCATGAGTGCCAGATTCACTGTTGGAGAAGCCCTTGGGGCCAGCATTCCAGTGATGGGTGGAGCCAAAGGCAAAGGGGTGGGGCCAAACTACCAGGGTACTGCAGTTCAGAGTGTTTACTGCCAGTGACTAAGTCTAGGAGAAGCATTTCAAACTTTGAGAACAAGGCAAAAGCTGCCCCAAAGCTGGGGATTCACCCTATGATCAAAGGGGGCTGAAGCCATGGGCGAAGAGCAAGGTCACCTGGGAAACCCCAGAATGGCAGAGGCCAAATCCTTTGCAAGCTGATAAGCAAGTCATTCAATGCCACATCTTTCCAGATGGATTGTCTCCCCTGTGGAGCTCAGAGACACACCATGCATATGGATGGCTGCCTTAAGGACAAATGTAGTTGTTTTATATGAAGATATTCATTGTACCAGATTAACCCTAATAATAACAGTCTTAAGTAACAGCATGTCTTAATAATTAAGCTGTCCTATAGTTGAAGAAGCTAGCAGCATTTAGTTCTGAGCTTAATTAAATTTCCACATATGTTCTTTCCAAAAAGTCAATGGAACTGAGTTTTTGCCAGCATTGCAATCACCTGAAGCTTTCAGAGAAGAGCTATTTTCATGTAAGATTATTTTTCCCATTAGAAAAGCCTTGAATGGTTATTTGAAAGTTCTCTCCCACCCTTTGATCAGTTTTTGCAGGTTCACCTTTGCTTCCATGGGCCAATATCACCATCTGCTGGACACCTAAATTATTCTGAGAAAATGAATCCTAGTGTTCACCAGATTTCGGAGAACAGAACAACTCACTCTTGCCTTTCTCCCATTCCAAAAACTCTTTTTGGGGAATGCAGGGGAGGAGACCTGTTCAAAACCATTCAGTGATAGTTGAAGGTGGATTGTTGTTGAACCATGGGTTGTTGTAGAAATGTGGGTTATCATATGGTCTGAACCCAGCGGTGCTAACAAGCCATGGCTTGTTTACCATCCACAACCAGTGAAGAGAATGCAAGATTTGTTGTTGCACTGTGAACTGTGGGTTTGAGAGCCAGTGTAGCATGACGGTCTGAGTGCTGGACTGGGGACCAAGGAGATCTAGGTTCTAGTCCCACCTCAGCCATGAAGCTTGCTGGGTGACTTTGGACCAGTCACTGTCTCTCCGCCTAACCTACTTCACAGGGTTGCTGTTGTGAGGATTAAAGGTCTAGAGGAGGGCTATGAAGGCTGTCCTGGGTTCCTCAGAAGAGGGAAAAGGGCAGGATGCTGATGCACTGCTATAGTTTGTTATCACAACTGAGTTCAGGCAGCATGATAACCCACAGTGCAGTAACCATTCACACTGAGCCCAGTGCTAAGCCCCCAGCTGTGGGTCATCCTGTTGTCTAAAGCCAATCCCATTGTGAGAGCCTCAGTGCCCGCTCCTTCACTTGCCATAGCAAGGGTGATCCATACTTACCGTGGTGCTCCAGTGGACAGGATCACTGCTCCGACGCTGGAAAGAGTCCAGGAGTAGCGCTGCCTCTCAAGCATCCCGTCTCCATTCGTGTTGTTGTTCTGTGCCATCCAGTCCTCTCCAACTTATGGTGACCCTATGATGGAAGCCCTCCAAGATGCCCTGTCCATGACAGCTCAGCCCTACTCTTCTAAAGCTCAAGGCTGGGGCTTCTTGGATGGAGCCCATCCATCCCATAATTGGTCTTCCCCTTCCTCTTCTGCCTTTGAATGTCCTGGCATGATTCTCTGGGAAGACTTGCCTTCGCATGATATCCACAAAACAGAACAGCCTCAGTTTTGTCACTTTTGCTTCCAGGGAAAGTTCTGGCTTGATTTGCTTTAGGACCCCCTTGTTCATCTTTCTCTTGTTCCAGGGTCTTGCAAAGCTCTCTCCAGCACCATGTTCAGAATCATCCATTTTCTTCCAGTCAGCTTTCTTCACAATCCGGCTCTAGGCTTTGGATCAAATTTGTTCATATATGCAACATATTTCTGTCCCATTGTTCAATAATTTAGTCTCCAAGGTAGCCAATATAAAACTCAGAAATGCCAAAGAATACAATTGAGGATGCAATTGATTAAAACGGAACTGTGGTCCCAAAGTCAACATACCATCGTGCATCTCTATAATTTAATGTGTGCACATATTCACTTTTTAAACAGCCAAGATATTTTGCCTGCAAGCAAAACCCTACTGGAGCTACCCAAAATACCAGCCATGGCGATTGTATGCGGGGGTGGGGTTGAAATCTTCCACAGCACTATAGAAGATTTGAAGGGTTTCCTTCTGCCCCCAAACTGAAAGTTTATTTTGTTTGGCTGGTGTTAGCATCAAGTTCTTCTGTTCTGAAATGAAATGGGAACAAAGGAAGTGAGTGGGGATGGGGAGAAACTTCAAAAGTAGTGTCGTGGCCCCTCTTTGGTTTTGTAGGGACAGTGTTGCTTTTATATGGAGATTCCCACCTCCACCCCAACA
This sequence comes from Varanus komodoensis, assembly GCF_004798865.1. Lineage (NCBI taxonomy): Eukaryota > Metazoa > Chordata > Lepidosauria > Squamata > Varanidae > Varanus > Varanus komodoensis. Next base: position 59,401,993 of record NW_025335941.1, on the reverse strand, counting down.
GCTTACCAAACCACTTGCAATCCACTGGTTGCTCAGGGTCCTTAGATTTTCCTCCGTTAACTGGGGGTTAACTGAATCTTTTGCAAGTCTGTAGACGCTTTCTGAAAATCAAAGTGATTCTCACTGCTTGCTCCAGTAAGCCTTGAAGAGCTGGCTGGCTGGCTGGGTGTGGGTGGAGCACATTTTCTTGCTGATCCTTCTGTTGTAATTGCTTTGCTGAGACCAGATTTTTCTTTTCAAGGGCCAGAAAAGAAATGGGTCCCCCTATTTTAAAAGGCTCATCAGTTTGCACAAAAGGCACAAGAAGGAGGATTTTAAAGGAGTTCATTGGTACTTTTAATGGACGGGGCAACTTCTTTTCTTCATTTCTTGTAGTCCTGGATTTGAGGCCAGGGTAGGGATGGTGAAGGCGGGAAAAGATTAACCACGTCTTAACTTAATGCATATTTGAGGCCTTAATCAATGGCAAAGGTAGCATTCATCCATGTTCCCCCAAAGTGAGCACTGGCCTCTAGTTTAGCCAAACCAGACTACTTGAAACCCATCTCCAGCATCCATGTTCTTTCTATTCTTTTAAATATACTATAGGCGCATATGGCCTAGTTCGGGTCTTAAAAGCTCCCCTAAACCATGCCAGGGTCCTGCCCTAGAAATCCTTCACCTACTTTTGGAGGGAACGTGGGATGGGGGAAGACTTGGCTGCTTGATGAACATTTAAAGTAATGGGTGTTTAGCCTCCAGAGGGTTCCCAAGGGGACCTCAATACGTTCAAGAAGGAGGAGGGGCTTGGTGGTGTCAGGACCCTGTGAGAACAGCTTTAGACTTAAGGTGGGATTCCTGATCTGATTGGGAAACCATGTTGCAAGTCTCGCTTCCCCGACCTGGAAGGCCTGTCCTTTGGAGGCACACTGCTCATTGTTCACCTGTCCAGAAGTTTCTTCCCTTTGAACTGTCCCAAACGCATTCAACCCTTTTGCTTTCTTCTCGAGTACCTTTGGTAAACTGCCTAAGAAATGTCAGGAAGCTCTGATGGCAGCTGCAACAAGGATAACCAGGTTCAGTCAGGAAAGACCCCTTTCACCTTGAACCTCAGCAGACCCCTGCAGTTACTTGCAGCAGCATGCTACCAGGTGGTGGTCCCCACCATCAACTACAAGCTTTTAGAACATACACAGAGTGTTTTATAGATGCTGAGTCACATGGGCCAGCAGCTGGGCAGTTGATGATGAAATAAGGTGATCACAGTCAGAAGACAGTGAGAGGTCTGCAGAGAGGACTCAATACCTGGATACCTAAAGGAACGCTTGCTCCCATATATGCCCTCCCGCCCCTTGAGGTCAACAGCAGATGCCCTTCTCCGGGAACCCTTTGTGAATGATATTAGGAGGGTGAGTACCCGGAGGAGGGCTTTCTCTGCGGTGGCGCCCCATTTATGGAATGCGTTCCCCAGAGAGGTCCGCCTGGCGCCATCGTTATTTGTTTTTTGGCGCCAGGCTAAGACCTTTTTATTTAAAACTTATTTTAATTGTTAATTTATTTATTTAACTAGGTGTTTTTAATTTTTAGCCGAGAATGAACTGAGGTTTTATCGTACTGGGGTTTTATTGTATTAGGTTTTATTGTATTGTTATTTATTGATGTTTTGTGAGCCGCCCCAAGGCTTTATTGCAATGGGGCAGCATAGAAATGTTTTAAATAAATAAAAATAAATAAATACAATGGCATTTGATTGCAGGAGATTAACAAAGCAATCACTGAGGCACAAGGATTACTGTGGATCTTGGCAAGCAAATGAGGGTGATTGCAATGCTGTTAACTTGGCTGCCTCATTAGTTCTTACTGATCAGCAAAACAGTAGCCCTGACAGCTTCCAGGCAAACTATCAGTCCCCACTTCTTAAACCAGCAACAAATGGAGTAGCCGGGCTTGGAAATCAGGTGCTTTCTGAGAAAGGGGTACAGATTTGATTTTATAACGCAAAGGGACATATAAGCAACCCTTTTCTGCCGGGATTTATCTGAATTTTCCCCCAGCCTCTGCAAACTTTCTGTAACTGATAGCTTATAAAAGCATCTTGTACAGACACCATCTTGGTGGTCCCTTGTGGGCTGCCTACATGCCACATGTATTTTCTGTGCATTTGAATAAACCGGGGGTGCCCTTCTGATTGTATATCCCCAGCAGAATCTCTCTGGCCAGTGGCAATGAGCACATGGGTCCCCAAGTTCTGGAGCTGAACGCCACTGGATGCCCATTCCGGGGGAGAGTTCTCTTGCCTCCAGACAGCACTGCTGGGCTTCTCAGGAGCCTCTGGCCATGAGGGAGGCAGCCTTCCCAGGTGGCGGGTGCCAGGGGTTGGAAGCACCCGCAAGGTGTTGCAAGGGACAGGCCATCCTTCCCTTGTTTCCAGAAATAAAAAGAAAGCCTCTTCATGACCAAGAACATTTCTGTGTCCAGATTCTCTGAGCTAAAACAGTTTGCTTCCTATGAAATTCAAGCTGGGGCAGAAGAATATGGGTCCAAAGGTGCTTTTGTGTTCTGGAACTAAACTCAGCTTGGCATTTTTTGAAGGTGGGTTGGGGAGACAACTTCTCTTTTGGTCTCATCAGTTTGTCATCTGGGAAATGACCGGCCATAGGATTTTGCGAATGGGCAAGCCCCTGGCAGCCATTTTGTGCAAGTGCCATGATGCCCTCTTGATGTTCTGTATTTGCTCACTGACTCCAAAAGATTGGGGGTCACCTTTTCTAGCATATTCAAGCTACTACAAAACAGAGGAAAGGGAGTCTATAGAAATGGGCTATATTTCTGCCCTGGGCCCTCTTTATGGTATTTCTCCCTTATTTCAGATAGCTGGTAGTAGTAAATTCCTGCAATGCCCTGAGACATGACTGATCCGGAGCCCTGCTGCTTAGTCTGGGGCCCAGTAAGGTAAGACCAGAGGCCCTTTACCTGAGTCTCCCCCGACTCTGAAGTTGGCTTGCTCAGAGGTTCTGATGTCACTTAGAGGTTTGGTCTCCAACCAGCCCAGGAGACGGGGCACGCAGGGGTTCGGCAGCTGCAGAATGGAAGCCCGCAGGAGTTTCCAGCAAGAGGCCAAGAGAGCTGCGGGCTTTTGCTGATGCAGAGAAAGACATGAGAAAGGAGTGGTCAGTCTCCATCAGCAAGAAACTGATCTTGGATCAAAGGAAGGGGGAGAGAGATGACAAGCACAGATTTTCTCCCTGGAAGGCAGAAAAGGGGAAAAGGTCTTTCCAAACTGTTTATAGGTCCTAGGAGGGGCAGAGTCGGACAAGTGTGTTTGTATTTCTCTTTTGGGAGTGTGTTACTGACAAACCACTGTGAAGGCAGAGGCTCACCCACTCAGCCACATCACATCCAAGCCCTGGACCCTTTGCTCACTTCTTGTCAAAATAAAGAAACCAACTCTCCTGCTGTGCACAGAAATGTGTGCTTCGGCCTCTCGACTGTTGAGAGCATCCTTCTAGATCCAATCTGTGACCATAAATTATTTTTCTTACATTAACATCCTGCCTTGATTTAGGGCTGACCTGGCCAGATCTCAGCCCGCTCCAATCCAGCAGGGGTGTGGCACCGTCTGACTCTCCAGCCCTCTTCTCAGTGAAGCATCTTCCCGCAGATGTTTTGTGCCTGATCCTCCCAGCAGCACCGGTTTCAGGGGCAGGAAATGCAGATGACTGCTTTGGGGGGTACTGGGGACCCCAGGTCAAGGACATTTGACCTGGTCTGCATGCAGAACATCTTCAGTCCATCCATGAGTGCTCCTGGTAAGCTCGGGAAAGATTCCTCCCCTAATGCTAGACAGTGGCTACTGCCACTCGATAGATGGCCACCAGTATTGGGCTAGATGGACCCAACAGTCCCCTCGGGATAAGGCAGCTTCCAATTTTCCTATTTACTCAACGACCCATTCAGTAGCAGGAACCATAAAGGCAACCCATGCATGCAAGGGAGGAGGCAACCCGGGTCTTTCACATCCATGTATGGGGAAGACTTGTGCCCACTCCAGAGATGCCCTGAGCATGTTGTGGTTGTCATGACAGATCCGTGCACACAAATATCTTTCCTATCTTATAAGCAGGGGAAGGACTTCAGTATCCTGTGTCAGTGGGGTCCCTTATCCATGGCAGCTTTTCTCTTGATATTTATAGGGGCTGCTCCAGGATGGTGAACTGAGACTCTGGAGACCTGGGTGATGTTCCCCACTTGGCCACGCAGTTCATTGGGCCAGTCGGTCTAACCTACTTAACAGGCTGTTGCTGTGAGGATAAAATGAAGAGGAGGAGGAGGAGAACCGTGTAGGCTGCCTTGGGTTCCTTGCAAGAGGTAGATAGATGCAATAATGCATCGCAATGGAAGGGCTGCTCCTGGATCCAGCCACCTGTCACTGGGAGCCCAGCAAGCTGCCCGATACGATTTTTGCCTCTGGATTTCCACCTCCTTCGGCCCACTTCAATCTAGGACTCAGGAGCAGTACCTGAACCTACCACTAGATGTCACTAATTTCTTGTGTAATATCATAACATCAAGCACATGGAAACAGACCTTTGGCGCTTTATCAATTTCCCTCCAGAGAAGAAAAGGTTCGGTTGTCACTTTAAAAGCTGGAAGAAATCCAGCAACATGTTCCAATGCCTTCTGCTATATAGAAGTTTGGGCACTGCCCATCTTCATGTTGAATTCAGGATGGTTCACACATGTGTAGATCCAGTGAACCCATCCTCACTTGTGCTTAAGTTGATTAACTGGATCAATTAATTACCAGCAGAAGGTTGTTCCAGCAGGAACAACGTGTGATTCTCCTTGTTAGGATCTGCAATGAGAAGCAGCTCAACCCCAAAACAGGCTCGCTTCATTAGCTAGATGAATAGTATATGTGGGTGAGTGCTTTCTACTTCTGCAAGCACCTGCTTATGCGTATTATGCCATCGTATGATGCAATTAGAAGGGGAAGGACCTGAGTGGCACAGCCTTCCCAGTGGTGGTCCCAGGATTGTGGAACACCCTCCCTCTTCGACATACACAGGCAGCACCTTCCCTTTTTGCCTGGAGGCATTTGATGGAGGGTCTTTCATGTTAGCATGGACAGATCAGCGGAATTTGCTTCTCTGAGCTCCTCTGACCTGCTCCAATCCAGAAATGAGCATTTTGGTTCATTTCCCATTCTGCTGTGAAGTTCTAAGTCCCTGTTTTTATTCTATTTCTTTATTCTATTTATACCCCACCTTTTTTCTTCCAAGAAGCTCAAGGTGGCTTACATATTTCTCCTCCTCCAGGCCGTTTAATCCTCACAACAGCCCTATGAGGTCCGTTGTGTGGAGAGTCTGTGACTGACCCAGAGTCATCCACTTGGCTTCAGGGCTGAGTGGGGACCAGAACCCAGAGGGATTACAACCTCCATCACCTGATACCCAGTCCCACACGATTAACCAGAACACCCCAGTGGCTTTCTCCTGACACTTGACACACACACGCCCCCAGCACATGGTGGATGTGTGTCAGGGAGCCATGGAGAGCACACATCCAGCCCTAATAAGGTCATGGAGCCGTGCAAAAAGAACATTCATTCTAAATTGCTCTGGGACTGAAGATCGGTCACTCTACAACAAGGTAAAGGTAAACTTTTCCCCTTGACATTAAGTCCAATCATGCCTGACTCTAGGGGTCGGTGCTCATCTCTGTTTCCTAGCCAAGGGAGCCAGCGTTTGTCCGCAGACAGTCTCCGTGCTCATGTGGCCGGCCTGACTAAACTCCGAAGTGCACGGAACGCTGTTACCTGCCCACCAAAGTGGAACCTTTTCATCTACTTGCATTTGCATGCTTTCGAACTGCAAGGTTGGCAGGAGCTGGGATATACATATATTTATATTTAAATACTTTTGAAAAATAACCTTATTTTCATTCTGTTGATCCATTTGATTTGTACCCCATTTTTCCACAAAATAAAATGGCACTCAAGGCAGTTATTTTCTCCAGCTTGCTGATATAACTGCTCTTTCAGAAAGTCAAGAAGCGTCAGAGGTGATCAGGTCAACACCCACTGCTACGGATGTGCAAGCTTTTCGGCATCACAGGAGTTTTCCTCGGGGCAAAAAGTGGATATTGTTCCAGTAAAGCTTTCTTTAAAACCTTGGCACGCCTTGCTCTATCTACTTGGCAACTTGAATACAAAGGCAGATTTTCAAGCTAATTTCAGGAAGGATGCCTCTTTTCTTTTGAATAAAGTTTCGGAAATAGGAGGAGCAGTCGGGAAATTGGCTAAAGGCTAACATAAATATGCCAAACTTTCTCTTAGCAGGCATTGGCTGAACATGGTCACTTCTTCCCTTCGAAGCAGAATGGCACAAGCTGTTGGGCGGAGGCATATGGTTCAACTCTTACCTATAAAAGTGTCGATGAGGCCAGATGCTTCGGTGGCCAGAAATCCAAAGCTAGGCTCAGCTCGGACGATTTCCCCAAAGAGCTATGTCTACGTGATGATCCTATGGGTACCTGATGGGGCATTTACTCCAGCCATTTAACATGGCCGATATGTCTATTAAAATGACATTGCTCTGTTTAAGCTTTGCTGGCTGGGCAATGCTGGGTGTTTTATCATTCTGTCTGAACATGCCTTAGATGGTGCCTCACATAGCTTTGTTTGTGTTATGTGCCATCATGGGATCCCCAACTTATGGTGACCCTAAGAAGGAAGTCCTCCAAATGTCCTGTCCAGGACAGCGCTGTTCTTCTCTTCCACGTTCAAGCACGGCCTTCTTTTATGGATCCAGTCTATCTCATAGTTCCTCTCTTCTTTCAACTTCAACTTCCCCTAATATGATCATCTTCTCCATGCAGTCTTGCCTTCTCATGATGCATCCACAGTACGACAGCCTTGGTTTTGTCATTTTTGCTTTCATGACCCCCTTGTTTGTCTTTCTGTTGGTCCAGGGTACTTACAAAGCTCTCCTTCAGCACCATGTTTTGAAGGCACCTATTTTCTTCTTGTCACCGCCCATAAGTGGAAATACAATAGTTTGGATGATCTTGACTTTGGGCTCCAGTACATTGTTTTATCATTTGTCTACTGAAACTTGTATGGACGATTGTAGCATTCGTCTTTGCCGTTTGCTGCTTTACGGATTGCCTTCACTGTTCAGAGAGCCTTGGCTATTGGGTATGTTGAAATGTAATCCATCAATCAATGCACAAGCCTGTTCTGGAAGGACCACTTAAGAAAGCTGCCACTTTATGGCAGGGTGCAGAAAAAAGCAATTACTTTGGATACATAGCAGCTCAGAAGAAGGGGGAAACCAATCTGGAGGGGGACCCTTGTTACAGGTGGGGGGCCCATTCCAGCAGAGGGTTAAGGATCCCTAACTCACAAGTAGACCCCACGCCAGATCAGGTCCTTCAGACTTGTGTCTGAAGAAGAAATAAGCACTGCTGGGGCTGCCTGCAAGGAATGAAGGGTAATTTCACTTTTGGCCCTAAGTTCACGGCACATTCCAGCCATGAATCCTAGAGGTGGTCCTTGGCCAGGGTCCAGTCCTTTGGCCCCAGCCGCCACAACCCCCAATATGGGGAGGTATTTTGATTTTTTTTAAGCAGCTGCCTCGTGGCCCCCCACTGGAGACACTTGAAGCAAGGGCTGGGTAGGTGAGCTTGGATCCTTTCCATTTCTCTCCTTCTCCCATAATACTGAAACCGAGGTCAGCCCATCAAACTAAAATTTAGGACTGATAAAAAAGTGCGTCTTCACACAATGTATAGCTAAACTATGGACTTTGTTGGCAACTGGATGGCTTTAAAAGGGGATTGCACAGATTCATGTGGGAGGAGGCTATCTGTAGCTACTAGTCCTGCTGGCCCTGTGCTACTTCCTTTACCAGAGGTGGCCTGCTTGCATATCCCAGCTGCTGAGGAGCTTGGGCAGGTGGAGGTCTTGCACCCATCCTGCTTGGGAGATCCTCTGGGGAGCTCTTTTGCCACCATGGCTATGGAGCGCTGGACTGGATGGGCCATTGGTCAGATCCAGCAAGGCTTATTAAGGTTGTGTGTGCTATGAACAAGGGGGATCTGAGCTGCAGAACAGAAAACCATGTTTTGAACCCAAAGAAAGTTTGGTGCTGGACCTCTGAGGAGCCACATTGCAAGATCCCAGCCACCCAGTTGGAAATCTCTTTTGGAGTCCTAATACAATATAAAAGAGGAGGGATTAGAAGTCTGGTGGATACCACACTGAAGACGCCAGCCTTTCTGGGCCATGTTAAGGTTGTCTGTGGTGACGTATGGCAGGGTGTTAACCACTCGAAGCTCCTCAATTCTCACCATTTATTATGATGGTGGGAAAGAACCCATGACCACATGACACATTTTAATAAAACAAAAATTTATTTTGATACAAAAATTAAATAGTAATGTTTTGTTTTGGGTTTTGTTTTTTTGGTTTTTTTTACAATGATAAATTAGAATTTTACAATAGACGTAGATACTCTTCTGTACAATCACCAACAAAGGAAAAATATAATCAGATCAGTGTCCTTTTACCTTACAAAGGTTTGGGGATCTGCAATATTGTCCTTAACATAAGTAACATAGAATATGTACCTACGTGTGGAAGGGCGTTAAAAAAAAAAAAACCTGCAATGTAGAAACAATTATTATTCTGGTTGTGAGGATAATTGAGAAGTGCCAGGAATTACTGTGGAACTGAAGACGGGTTTATAAAAGTGGGGAAAATAGCAAGACAAGAAAAGGGCCTACAATTCTATATTTGCATAGGTTTTATAATTGCAATCCTATGCAAAGAGAGAACTGTAGGTCCTTTTTGCCTAAACTGGCACAGGATTGTATTTGAAGTCATTTTGACTTCGCTGTGGATGGAAGATCAGCCCTATTTTGAAAAATACTAAGTCATAAATGCAAGTTAATCCCACAAAATCTTGCCTAGCTGTCCCGTGTATGTGCAGATGAATTAGGTTGAGTTCTAGGGTGGAAATATTTGCTTATTTATTTTCTATACTGTGTGTACCCCTCTTCTCAGGATTCTGAGCACCTCATTCTGTAGCCTAGTACTTCCAGGTTCAGCTGAACTGAAAAAGGAGAGGCTGCATACAGGTTGTCACTGAGGCCTGGATTGTCCTTGAAACATGGGTTGTCATGTTGTCTGAACCCAACCAAGATAGCAAACAGTGGTGAGAAAACCCTGGGTTGTCATGGGTTGTTCATGGGTAGCAAGATATGGCTTGATACTGCAGCTGGGTTCAGACACTAGCAGGGACATACCAGCGCCTTAGAGGATTCCCCAGCTCCAGTGAGCTGGACGGAAGGGAAAGAAACCCAGCAGAATATTGTCAGCCAACGAACATCAGTGTCTTTTAAGAAGCCTGGCGGCCAACAAGGACACTTGGAAGAGGCACTTGAGTACTTCTGGAACAGGAAGGGGACAGTATTTGCTGCCTGCCCTTCAACTTCTTTGAGTCAGTGGTCTACACAAGGAGCTGGGCCACACAGTAACCTTCGTGCATGGCAGCACTGGAATGAACACACAAGCAACGTGGGAGGTCCCGCACATGGGTTGTGTGCAAGCACAGAACATCCCTTCTTGCACAGAAAAAGCAGATCAGTGAGGCTTGGAAAGAGGTGGCGTGGCTCGTGGCACACAAACTGTGGGAAACTCCAATGGGAATGTGTCCTTGGTGTGCCTGAACACAAGGCCCATGCACAAGTTGTGGTCTTAAAGTGACTGAGGGAATCCCCCAAAAAGCAACTGGGCCCACTCACAGAGCCAGTTAAAAATCTTTGTTTATACACAACTAAAGGCACAGTCCTGTGGGGGTGGGCAGCAAAACGTCCCATGAGCATCTGGATGAGGAACGCTGGTAGTTGTAGGACTTTATCCTGCCTAAACCTGCACGGGTTTGCAACTTCAGTGACTGATGCATATTCCCCGAATGCCAAACCCAACCAAGACCACCCAATTCCCTCTGGCCATGATAGGGTTAAGACCCCCCCCCCCCTCCAAGCTTGTCATTTTAAGGCTGCTCTACCCAGGGCATTTATTATATGCTTGTGAACCCTCACTCACAGGAGGGGCATTGTATCCAATGTTTGCATCCTCACCTGTTGCCAGCCTGTTTTGCAGCTTTTAACAGGAAGGAAAATTAGCCATTAAATTTCAAATGCAGAACAGAAGAGGATGGAAGGTCCCGGCATTGTTGCAGTCCAGTTATACTGCAGTGCCGCCATGTGGTTAGAGAAAGAATACACAGAAGGGCTCAGAAAGACAAACTCTGGAAAAAGGATGCATCCTCTATCCTGCAAGAACGGCAGGTTCAGCACCTCAGGGAGAGAAGTCCTTACTCTTAAAACAGCATCATTCATCAAGGAGTAGCTATGTTTATTCTCTTTGAGTCCTTTAAAAAGGGAGGTGTGTGGGAGAGGAGGGAGAAATGTTCCCATTTTTTCTTTTTTCTTTTGCTAACGATAACAACAAAAAAATGCACCCACATTCTTAGACTGATAAAGAGGTCAAACAGCACTCTGGTTTTGGTTCAGTGGGAGTCAGCAGTACCCGGCTCTCACGGCTTAAGGATGTCCTTTTAATTGTGACTGGCACACAAAGTGTGCAACTGATCTGTGTGAATGCAAAGCTGCCAAGGAACTTAACATTTCAGTTCACCCCAGACTGGCGTCTGCACAGATGCAATCACTCCAAGAGGACTATATTAACCCTTAATTGCTGGATTCAATGGGTCTCTGGGGAAGGACAGATTAGCCTGCTTGGAGGGACTGGGAGGGGAGAGAAACCAAACCAAACCAAGCCAGACTTTGAATAAGCCAATTGTCAGAAATGACCCCCGATTTGCTTTCCCTCATTAGCCACATGCTGCAGACTATAAAAATAAAGAAGGAACTTTCTTAGACATTTGGCTGGGGATTACCTGCCATTGGGAGAAGTATGGAAATTGCAGAGTCACATATCAAGACTGGATAAAAAGTTAAAGAATTGGGGAACTGGGAGGTAGAGAGGGGAGAGAAGAGACCAGATCTGGCTGTAAGGAAAGGTTAGGCTGCAATTTCTAATTTGCTTCTTTGATAAGAGACAGGTGGGTGCAGCCAGCTGGGAAGCTCCTGTGGAAGCTCCAGGAAGCAAGACAGAGGCTTTGCAGTGGATGACACAGTCTAAATTCCACTAAAGCCAACAGTGAAACCCCACTGGCCCAAATGACCGAGTAGCAGCATTACAGCCCTGTTAGATGGTAGATCGGAATGGCAGAACCGAAGTTCCCACATATTTAAAAGCAATTCTTGCATGGAAAAATGAGTGCGACCAAAAGAGCCTTCTTGATGTCCTAGTTGGGGTTTCTTTTATACATGCAGGGTATGTGCTGCTGCGTTTGACCATAGCAACTCACTCCCCGTTGCAGCTTGAACGGATAATACTCAGCCAGGGCTGTACCATGCCACTCTTCAGAACGTGGTAGATAAACTCTGCTAAGGTTTAAATAGTGGGTTCCTGAACACCGTAACTTCTGGAACGCAAACAGGCCTCCGTGCACACGGGGAAGCAGCTGGATAATTTTCTGGCTGTGGAGTCATGAATTCCACAATTTGACCTTGTGGCCGCTTGCTTTCTTTGGCTGCCTTTTCTTATGAAGGGCTTAGAGGAGCAACCACCTTCCATGCGATGCCGGTAGGCTCTGCTCCACCCTGCGCAGTTGTGAACCCCACCAGGGGCCTGGCACAACGCACACGGGTCAAGATCAGCTCAGCCAAAGGGCACTTCCTCTGCAATCTACAGGAGCTGAGGAGCATCACAAACATTTCTTTAAAGAGGTAGCTAGCAGCTTTGCCATTTTCTTTCATTTTACTCTTGAGTAGGCATAGAGGCTTGGATCGGGATCCTAATAGGGCTGGGGGAAGAGGGGATTTAATACTTCTCCACACCCTCCTCTCCAGGCCTACGTGATCCACACCGGCAATTTCTGTTCTCTATACGTTTTGCAAAAGAGCGATCATGGTTATGCTTCGTAATAAAAATTGCAGGCCTGAAAATATGGGGGTGGGGAGGCAGAGGGGTGCATAGTTAGGAAGAAATGGCCCAGTCATCACCCCCATACCACCTCAGGAGCCAAAATGAAAACTTTAAGACCATTGCTGCTAGTGATGCCTTTAAAGCAGGGGTCTCAAACTCGCAGGCCAATTGCCGGGCCAGGCGGGGCATGGGGAGGGGCCCTGTGGTCTTCAAAGTGCCGGCGGCACCCGGGCCAGCCGCCACCACCACCACCACGGTGGTGGAATACTTGATGCAGCCCAGCCTCACCCAGACTCTACTTCCAGCGGCCCCCAGGTAAGTTGAGTTTGAGACCCCTGCTTTAAAGTAACGTTTGCTTGCCTCCAAAGTCACAACGCATTCATCCCACTGACTGCACTGGGGCCAGTGCCCCATTCTCTCTTATTTCACATTCGAAGCAAAGTCAGAGAGACTCAACAGGACATCAGTCTGATTCTTCAGTGCAATCTTCACAAGGTGAGGAGCCCATGAAGTAGCTGTTTGCTGTAGCAATTAGAGAAGGCAATGCTTGGAGTTCCATGAGCTTGACCAAGCTTGTAACTTTACGGAAGGGGTGGTCAACTTCAGGCCAGGATTCCAAACTACCCTGCTACAGGCCCCTAGATGGTCTCAAGCCCCATTCTTCAGACTATGGATCATCCTGCATCTTCCTGGCTTTTGTGTGCTTTATGTTTCCCCTTTCTAAAAGGCTGAAATGGTTCTCCATGGAAGGCACAATGCTATGCAAGAAAATCCTATGCAGAAAAACGACTGAGAAATCCCAGCATGCCCCAGCTGGCATAGCCACAAAAGAAGGCCATCAGACTGAGAGAGGGCCTGCACCCCTGCTTTGTACTCTAAGCCAGCCTGTCCCCCACTCAACACCTCCGTAAGTGCTTCACTTCAACTCCCATCAGCTCTAGCCAGCATGGGCTATCTATCATCAGGAGGCTGGGAATTGTACTTCAAAGCTTCTGGAAGAGTCCTGTTTAGGGAAGGCAGATCTAAGATGTAAGAATTAAATATGGACAGCCTTTGTGTGGGTTGAGATACCACCAAATATTTGTGTGACCTGGAAGGAGAAACTTGGGTACCATCCAAAAACTGGTGCTGTTTCTCTAACTATACATCCCCTCCAGTTGCCCAGTGTGGCCACTAACTTTAAAACAACATTGCGTAACACCTAAATTACCTCGAGCTGTGTTAAAAACTGCCTAGTTTCTCTCTGTTTCTGTTTTATGCCTACCAAGGAACCTGCTTGTTCTGCCCAAGGATGGAAACACATCTAGGGAACAGACCTGTGGGGATCCACCACTGCTTGTTTCCTCATCCTGAGAATCCTGCGTGGAATCCTAGATGGAGCCCGATGCTCTCTCAGCACCTTATTCAGCATGCTCATGTGCCAGCATGCTCATGCGCAGAATGCCTGCTCCCTTTGCTCATGCGCCTTCTTTTCGCTGTGGCCACACGCATGCCCTGCAGCTTCAGTGCTGGCCAGCTTCTCCTCCTTCCTTGGTCCAGCCTGATGAAGAGTTCCAGGAGCCCCCTGCACACAGTTCCATGACATTTTGGTTAGCCCAGTCTAAAGTGGGCTTGGGGACCCATGCCCAACGAAATTCCCAGCACTTGGTGGCTGCAGACCTCTGTGTGACATCCGCCCCCCCCCCCCCACAAATCTCCTGAGGTCATTGGCTTCACTATTTGGAATAAGAGGTGCCTACACCAGCAGAGAGACTGGCCCTTGGCATTCTTCCTCCCACTGCTTAGGCACAATTAAAAACATGGCGGGGTGAGCAAGAGAGAGGTGAGCAAGGAGAGAGCAAGAGGGGCAGAGAGAGAACACCAAGGCACTTCACATGTGCTTGCACAGTCCCACGATTTCCAAAGACCAGAGGGTGCCATTTTTTGACAGAGGTCCAACAAGTTCTGATTTCTGTTTTCACAGCTTGTCGAAGCCACTGCAGGCTCTCGTCTTTCTTGCACTGCAGAGGCTCTGCTCTGTTCTGTCACTACTTCAGCTGGTTTCTTAAGGCCTTCTCTGACCCAACCGGCAACTTCTGCAGAAACGGAAAGACAGGGCAGAGTTTCCTTTCTGCGGCACGTGAGCCGTGATGGCACCCCCACTACAGGCGGGTTCACAGGCACTCCATGCTTCTCGCAGGTGGGGCAGGCAGAGAAGAGGGGGCAGTGCCATGCTTGCTTGCCTCGGGCTTTTGTTCACACGACAGTCTCATTCCCTTTTGGAGGCGTCACCCAACTGTCAGCCCTTTTCTCCCCCTGCTTCACCCTCCCTGAGTTCACCAGCCTGTTGGAGCACCTCTGCCAGGTGTGCAGTGTTTTGGCAGACCAGATCCACATGCCCGAGGTGATGCCCACCAGCAAGGACATGAAGATCTTAAGCATTTCCACAGCCATGTTGGAGTCATCCGCCGAGTAGCGAAAGATTGTCCAGTTGGAGATTTCATAGAAGTAGCAAGCGATGACGCAGGTGGCTGGGACCGTGTACAGCACGGAAAAGACACCGATTTTCACCATCAGCCTTTCCAGCTTGTCTGTTTTGGTCCCGTCCTTTTGAAGGTTGGACCGGATTTTAAATAAAGCCACCAAGCCGGCAGCGATGAACAGGGTCCCGATCACCAAGTAGGTGAAGAGGGGAGCCACCACGAAGCCCGTCAGAGCATCCAGGTTCTGGCTGCCCACGTAACACAGCCCGGTCAGCTCATCTGCATCCACCAGCCGCATAATCAGGATGACGATGGTCTTGACAGCAGGGATGGCCCAGGCCGCGATGTGGAAGTAGGAGCTGTGCATCTCAATGGCCTCGTGACCCCATTTGAGTCCGGCTGCCAGAAACCACGTCAGTGTCAAGATCACCCACCAGATGGAGCTCGCCATCCCAAAAAAGTACAGCAGCAAGAAAATAATAGCACATCCTGTGTTCTTGAGGCCCTCTTGAATGAGGACAGGTTCTGCCGCCTCTTCAAAATCGCAGGAAATCCTTTCCCGGCCTACGGTCAGCCGGACAATATAAGCAATGCTATAAATATTGTAACACATGCTCAGAAAGATAATGGGGCGCTCTGGGTAGGAAAAGCGGGAGGAATCGATCAGAAAGGTCAGAACCGTGAAGGCGGTGGAGACGAAGCAAAGGCTTGCCCACACCGCCATCCAGACATCCGCGAACGCCTTCGCCGGCCGGCTATAGAGGCCAGCGTCGTAGCCGCACTTCAGAACGCAGTTCAGGCTCCGCTTGACCCAGATATACTGGTCCGCGTTGGCACCGACGGTGTGGCACTCCTCTCCAGGGTGCAAGGAGGTTTTGCTGTGAAGGGGGACCTCTTCGTCCCCTGGACCCTCCATGCACATGTGATTGTGGTCATTCTGTGGGGGAAACTTGCTGCAGTTCAAGCTCTCTGGCCAGGAGAAGCCAAACTCCTTGAGGACCGGCTCACACCTCTTCTTGACAGACAGGCACATTCCGCCGCAGGGGCCAATGGGGATGTTAATCTTTTCCGTGCACATGGGGACCGAGACTGAGCAGAGGAAAAACTGGAAGAGAAAGAAGACAAACAGCTTAAGGTTGCTCTCCTTCCACAAAGGGTTTGACTCTCCCCAGCCTGGTGTTCTCCCATGGCTATGCTAGCTACAGATGATGGGAGTTGTAGTCCAAGAGATCTGGAGGACACTGGGCTGGGGAAGAGCTGCTTTCATCTTTTACAAAGAAGAACTCACGAGGAATGGATTTGGGAATGTAGGATCTCATTTACTTAAATAAATCGAACCCCAAAAGATCCAGGGACACTTGCAAAGTTCACCATATATAAAGCAAAGATTGGTTCAGGAGAATAAAAAATCCAAAATTCGAAGCTGGGCAAAGCTTTTGTGAGGATGAAGTGAAATGTCACCAAAGAGGTACAAGTTTTGATTGGGTCAGTGCTCTTTGTCAGGATGAAGCGCTCTGGAGAACTCAAAAGCTTGCACAAGTTTTTGTGAATTCTGGTTGGTCTGAAGGGAAGCTCCTTCTCTGCATAAGCTTGCTCACAGCTAACCTGGCCATGCTAATACTTAAGTAATTTCCAACTCTAATTTATAAGCCAAATCAGAACATTATTCTTGAAGGCCAAATCAAAGGGCATTTTTAAAAGTATAAACTCAAAATAGAAAATCCAGTGCCGGAAGAGATATTGAGCAGAAAGGTCAACATAACCCACTGCCTTCACCCCATCCGTATTACAGGAAAAACCATTCTTACCCTTAAATCCTTTCAAGATTCGGTTCTCATGACCCATCAAGGGTCACTCTACATATGCAATGAATCAAGTAGCCAAGTTTTTCCAATACTTTTCTATTTGCTGCAGGTGTGAGAATAACATCGAGTTCACCTCTGTGTGTGTCAACCTTCATTTATGAAATTATTACAACAAATTTAGACTGACTTTCTCCCCAATATGCCGTCTTCCTCTAGGCAGGGAGCTATTTTTCCTCTGTGCACAAATGCAAACTCTCAAAATGCAATATGAAACTTTAGGATCTGTGAACATGTCATTGCCTGGCTCTGAAGGGTGGGGAACCTCTGAACCTATTGCAGGCATTATTTATTATTTATTTATTTAAAGTTTTTATATGCTGTCCCCATTGCTACACAGCCTCGGGACAGTATGAGCTACTTGGTCCTGGAGACGAGCTCAATCCGGATCACTTCGTCAATAGTTTTATGCTGGCACCAGAAGAAAACAGGATTGATTGATTGTTTGTAACGCTTAGTGCCAGCCAAGACTGAAGCATCATACATGTGTCATGTTGGATGCATAGCACAATCTGATGTGTTTTCACTCAGTCTGAAAAGTTTCACGCCATTGAAAAAGAAACTGGTTTTGGTACTGTTAGAAATAAACCAGCAAAGTGCTTATTATTCCCATGTTACAGATAGGAACCGAAGCCAAGCGGCTGTGATTTGCCCAAGCCCGCCCAATGAGTCACAGGGCAGAGGTCACATTTGAACCCAGGTGTCTCACATTTAAACTGAGTTCTTTGTTCCAGGATCACAAAGAAGTTACCATCTAGTCTTTTCTCCAAACCACCCAAGCAAAATCAGTGCTCCAGTTACTAGACTTTACAAAAACAAACAAGCAAGCAGAACACGGGGTAAAAATAGCCATTCGCTCTGGTTGCCAGTGGCGAGTAAGGCAGCTTTCTGGGCCAGGAAACTAAACTTTAATGGGGGTGTGGGGACAAATTGATTGTGCAAGCTAGTAAAAATATTTGTGGGCCAGCTTTTGCCTGAAAGTATTTGCAAGCCTACTTTATGCTTGCATTTATTAATTTAAAGAGAGAGTTTCTTTGCCACTGTCCCAGCTCTGCAGTTGCCCATTTCTTTGGTACATTCCATTATCATGCTTTCAGAAGCCAACACAAAGATTCTCTCTTCACTGGTGTGAAAATAACTGGCATACTTAAGACATAGCTGTTGCTGGTTTTGTTTATTAACTCCGATCCAGAGCGTACTCTCTGGTGTGAGCTGCTGTCCAAATTCCAGAGCTTCCAGAGAGAACATACACTCGAACAGGGATAACTTGCCAATCTGCAGAAGAGGTTTTGGGTTCATTGCTCCAAGCCAACTGCTTTTGACTTCATGTGTAAATTAACCTCACGCAGGAGGGAGGGAAGAGGCCAGAAAGAATACAGGAGAGTGGAGCGGAAAGATCCTTTGCTATTGCCTTTCAGTAGAGCCAGGAATGCAGACCCTCCTGGATTTAGATATGATTATGACTCGGTTTCTTATCTGTAGATTCACACCTGATGGAAAAGCTCTGGGGACCATACCTTACTGCTTCTCTGCATGGTCCTTCAGGCTTCTCCCAAGATTAAGAGAAAACTGGTGTGATTTTATTTTTATGATTAGGCTGGACTCTGTTGAGTCTTCATGCTGCAAGGGGGAGTCCTCATGGCCTGTCCGGAGTGCCACAGGATAGGACTGAGTCCCAACTCCAACCGCAGAAATGCCTGCTGAGCCCAGAGCCAGTGCTCCAACATTGGAAGAAATCCCTTCTACCCCCACAGCTGCTGCGGCTTGTTCCACACCAGCTGAGCACCCTCAGAACTGATGCAGGGGGGACAGGGCATTCTGGGAGGGAAGGACTAAGGCACCCCCATCTTCCAAGGAAACCTGGCAATGTTCAGCCTCTCCTCCTGGCAAGGAGGGAGAAAAGATGTAGCCATCCTGTTACGACGGGATGAAAACTCTACTCTGGCATAAAGCTCATCAACCTTGGGCCGCTCTCTCGCTCTCAGCCTAGCCTAACCCACAGGGTTGTTGTAAGGATAAAATGGTTTTTAGTTTATCAAATTTAAAGATGGTTCTGCATCCATAAAGGTTCCTACAGTAACAAAAAGGGAGGCAAGAAATTAAGGACAGCTCCACACTACAAAGGGATAAGACAACTTAAAATAATATTATACTGGTACAACCTTGGCTGGACTTTTATTCACATTTTCAAGTATGAAAGTCCTTGGAGGAAAGTCAGGGTATAAATATAATTCATCTCTGTTTAAACACACACCAGGGCAGGTGCCACTGTGCCAAGGAGCTGCGCCAAAGAGTACAAAGTTTTACTTCTGAGTGGGAAGCTG
This sequence comes from Varanus komodoensis, assembly GCF_004798865.1. Taxonomy (NCBI): domain Eukaryota; kingdom Metazoa; phylum Chordata; class Lepidosauria; order Squamata; family Varanidae; genus Varanus; species Varanus komodoensis. The sequence continues at coordinate 59,383,305 of NW_025335941.1, read as the reverse complement.
ATTCTGTTCTGCAGTTGTACCGGATAGATTTGGGGCATTGATTTGGGGATACCATTGAGCCTACAATCTGCCACTGGAACCAAATGGGATCAGTTCCCACCTCCCCTGCAGTGTTGGCCAGTTGGGCAATGCGTTCATGAAGACCAGCCAAGATGCCCCAAAACTGTGCCGAGCTTTGATCCTCTCCAGAGACCTTAACCAGGCCAGGAAGAACACAAAGCAGGTCCCGAGGTCCAAAATTTGGCCTTCATGCCCGGCCAGATGTTTGCACTTTCTTTCCTCCCCCAGTCCCTTGCTTTTTGAGCCGTAGAGTCTGATGCAGAGTTCTGGAGAAAGCAAAAGCTTGCATAGTCCTGTGGAATGTGAGGTATTGCCCAACAGTGGATTTGGGATTTTCTTCTCATGGACCAGCCTGGCTACTTTTTGTTTTGTTCTTTACCTGCTTTGGAGAAGGCTCTTCACTGAATCAGCACACCTGATCCCCCCAAAGCCATCTGTCTGGAAACACCCACGAGTGGATTAGACTTGCCGCCCCTGCCATGAACACGTTGTGAACGGCTGCCGTAGAGGAGCTGTGACTTCCTCGGCCCCACATGGTGGCTTGCAAGGTGCCCCGGGATCACTGGGGCTGGCTGACCCATTGTGCTTCAGCAAAGAGTCCGGTGCAAAAAGCAAATAGCAAGAGAGCAGAAACTCTAGGCATGTGCAGAAACCACTGTCTCAACCTGGGGATCGTTGCCTAGACAGCAAAGGGAAGCACTAGATTTCTGGGTAACTTTAAAGCACGGTACACCCTCAATTTATGAGAAGCGATTCAAGGCCCACACCTCGCCTGCAACAAGAATCCTGGGCATTTCGCGCTGACTGGGGCTGCACGGTGGTAAGAGAAAAGCCCTTTGCACATGCCCCAAGACCATCTTCGTTAGTACAGCGTTAAGGCTGCCTTCTTAAAAGCGTGTTTACCAGCGAGTAAGCCTCGCGCGCTTAAGCGTGCCCCGTTCGTTCAGGGCTCCCGCTCCGCGGCTGGCGAGAACTCCGCCTTGGAGAAACCAAAGCCCAAAAGCCGCTAAGCCCGCATGACGAATATATTTTCGGCCGCCTGTCGCTCCGGCGCGCGCTTGCCCCGTCGCCGCATTCCTCCGAGTTGCACGGGCTCGGTCCGAGGCCGGCGCGGTGCGCAGAAGTGGACGGGTCGCGCTGGCGCAGCGGCATCCCCGGGACCGCACCCGCGGCGCGCGCCAGGGGAACGCCGCCCAGTGTGGGCACGGGCGTGCGAGGGTTCTGCGGGAAGTGGCCCGGGAGCCGCCGGGGGGGGGGGG
>NW_025335941.1:59244097-59381886 GCF_004798865.1 Varanus komodoensis | reverse complement strand
CGTGCGCCCTCGCAGCGCGCGTCTGCCTCCGCCGCCGGCGCAGCGCGGTGTGACACCAGGCGAGGCGGCCCCGCCAGGCGAGAGGGAGGCGCCGCCGCGGCCCCTGGCCAAGCAGGCGAAGGGGCGGGCGAGCAACCTGCCCAGGGGAGGGGCGGTGGCGCCTCGGGCCGCCCCTGCCGAGGGCCAGAGCCGCGCCGGGCGCTGGACGCTCCCGCGCCGCCGCCGGCAGCGCCTGGCCCGACCCGGCGCTGGGAGGCGGAGGAACCTCGCGGGGAAGGCGGGCGCGGGCCGGGAGGCTGCGGCGCCCCCGGCCGTGCTGGCCTGCGGGGAAGCCCGCCGAACTCCGCGGGGCTGGGCTGCCCCCTTTCCGCGGTGGCGCAGGAGTCAGCGCCGCCGACCCTGCCGTGACTTACTTCTGGGTAAGCACGTGCGCGGCGGCGCTGTGAAAAACGAAGGCGGCGGGCGCGGCGCGCTCCTTCGAAGAATTTGGGACCCGGGCCGGTGGGAAGCAAGCCCGGCTAAATGTGCAGATGTGCATTTAGATCTGTGTGTCCCCGTTGAGAAAGGATGACACGGGTTGCTTGAAGGTAGACCAGGAAGTCAAGCCTGCATTTGAAGTTCACAACGGAATGGTCTCAAAACCAGCTCTTTCAAATCATTTCCTCCTCGCCTGGATCATCTCGAAGTCATGGGGAAAGGTTTTGTTGCTCGTTTTTCCTACGCTGAATTGATATGCAGGGTGAGGATTCGCGGGGGGCGGCGCACAGTGAAGGGGGTGCGAAAAATCTCACCCTCCACTAAAGCCCCCCCCCTCGAAAATCACTGTAGGGCTTTGGGATCGTAGCCCTAGCTTCATCTCCCACGGATTTAGATCTGTTCTTCAGAGACCAGTGTACCAAACTTGCCCCCCTCATCTTAAGTGATATGCAGAAGGACAATTTTACGGCGGGGGGGAGATTTTGCCTGCCTTCTCAGATATTGCAGTGTCCCCCGCACCCCATGGCAGTTAAGCTTAGAAAAAATATTTCTTTTGCTGCCACCCAAGTTTTCCCCCCTAACTATAGCTGGATGCGGGGGGGAGGGGTCCAGTGTGACTGGGAAGGGCCACCTGCCCTTCCCTGTGTGCTGTTGCCCCTCCAGACTGCCCTCCCCATGGCAATTAAGCTTAGGGTTAAAAAAAACAAACCTACCGATGGAAAGATTGGGTTCCAGGCCTTTAAGTGCCTAGCAACGCCCGTGCGTGTAGCCCTAAACATGTTTACTCACAGGTCAGTGTGCCGCTGAACAGATGAACAGCCAGGTCTTCATGTCCTTGAGAGGGTTTCAACAAGTAACAGCAGCCTAAAAATAATTTTAAAGAAATACAAATAAATATGTGGGGTGAGGGCGAACTTTAAGAGCGTAAAGCGGGCCAGCCCGAGCCACCCTGTCACCTAAGACAAGGCCAAGAGGGTGCCTTGTTCCCCTTCCATTCCATGCACAGAAAAACATGGAGCAGACCTGGTCCCACCTGCCCACCCACCACCCGGGGCAGTGCTAAGAACTGGGCCTGTCCACCCTCTGGGCCTGCGGACTCAGGCGCCAAGGCCTGACACCACCCCAAAATGACTGCCGTGGCTGACGTGGCCAGTTGCAAAGGACAAGTCACCTGCCCAAAAGTTGGGGCTCAAGGTAGTGTGTGTGGGAGGGGGCAATCTGAGCCCCCAAACCCTGAGCAACCCCTTGAATCTGGAATATCCCACCCCAGTAGTATTTTTTATTTTGCAGAATGCCAACACCTTTTACTTCTGATACCAACTGCCAGCCAGTTCCTTCCCTCCATCTTTTTTCTCTCTTATGCTGCTTTTTTTAGACCCCCCCCCCACCCCACAACTGACTGGACAGAAACAGCAGCAGTCCCTCTTATTCCCCCTCACCTTTTTCCTTTTGACTGGGGGTGCTGCGGATGGTGACATCGCCTTGCAATTGCCCGTCATCTTTATACCCAAACACTGACTCTGAGCCCCATCATGTTGTCCAGGGGCATTCAAGGGAAGCCACTGCTTGCTAGCAAGACTTTCCCCCCTTAAATAAAAAATGAGGGGTGGGCATCTCATCGAGCACTAAGAAAGGGTCCTGGGATAACAATGGTGTCCACAACCCCTCTCTGTTGCCTATCCCTCGTTTAAATGCCATGCAATTTGCAGGACAAATTTGCAGGACAAATTGCATGGCATAGATATGTCTGTCTTCCCCACAGCAACCCCTCTGCTCCCTGCCTCCCATCATCCGCTGCTGAGGTCACGGCCTCCCTCTGCCCAGTGATAAGGCTGGCCCTGCACAGAAAGCAGCACAAATCAGACTGTGGGTCCCTCGGTCCAAAATATCTGGAAGGCTCCGGGTTGCCTATTCTTGGTTTACTGCTGACAGGCAGGGTTCTTCAGACTTTCAGGCAAGGGTCTTTTCTTGCCCTACCTGGATATGCCAGGGACTGGATGTAGGGACTTCTACCTGAAAGCGTGTGCCCCAGTACTGGGCTACAAGCAACTTTCTCCTAGGGAAGCATGCATAGGATTGCAGTCTTACTGTGCTGTTGCAACTTGCAACTTCCCCATTAGACACACGAACTCTGATGTAGAATCAATGTACATGGAGATGGAGAAACAAAACAAGTAAAACTAAATATCGACTCCTTCAGCAGGTATAGTCTATAATATTTGTGTTTGTGTTGTTTTGGACTCATTGTTTACGTATTTTGTCGCTCTGACTATCCAGGGATATTTGCCAATCTAGGATAATATTTTAGGCACCTGGTGGTTCATGAAAGCTGAGGACACAATAGGGGTGCAATCCGGACAGAAAAAAGGCCTGCAACTTGCAGCATTGTCCAGGGAGCCATGCTGTAGGAGTCTTTACACTTTAAATTAAGATTGCACCCTCATTCTGTTCCCATGCAAGTTGGCCCAGAAGTCTCTCCCACTGTGTTCAATAGGCGTACTCCTCACAAGGGGTGCATAGGGGATTGTATTCTAACAATGCAGTGGTACGAGCATCTAGTCAGAAGGGAGTCCCACTGAGTGCACTGAGACCTTTCTCCAAATTAACCAGGTATAACATGAGTATGAGGCGGCTAGATGGGGCCACTGAAGCAGTTGGAGTGAGCTTGAGTGGACTCCAGGGGATGGTGGAGGACAGGAAGGCCTGGAGGAGTGTTGTCCATGGGCTCGCGATGGGTGGGACGCAACTTCACAACTAACAACAACACCATTAGTATGTAAAATGCTACAGGACATCTTAGTTTTTGCTGAAATGGCTTTATATGTGCACCCCTCTGGAATTGGTTGGAATATTCTAGGTTTCTGTAACAAGGTATCATCCAAATGGTTTGGCCTACAATAATCCCCTGCAATTGACTATGCTGCTTAGCCTGCTGGGTGTTTTGTAGGCCACAAGTTTCCACCCCTACCTTACGTGTGTGTTGTCTTAAAGAACTGCTATTCTTCTGCGTTCCTTTTCAGTTGAGCAGGCACAAAAGCCTCACCTGCTGAAATTCTTCCACACAGGTGCCGGAGGAGCCTCTTCGCCTTTTGCATCTGGCCAACCTACTCTACATCTCCGAAATCTTCCCACACCTCTGCTATCCCTGCACACCAGGGAGGGACAGTTACCTAGGAAAAACCCATCTGCTGCCTAGATAAGAGAAGTGCACCCAATAGATATATTACAGCGAGCCTGATAAGATTTGGGCCAAGACAAAGAACCATTGTTTATTTCCTCTCTAAGTGACATACAAAGAGTTGTGATCTTATACCAGTTAAAATAAATTAGAACTGTTGTGTGCAGATGAATGGGAACCAATCCACACAAGTGAACTAGATGATAAACTCATATGCTAGGATATGTCTTCTTAATTCCAGGACATCTAGCTGGCTTCCATCTGTTTCTCAATCAGCATGGTGGGGAGGAGGAGGAGGAAGAAACACATCCATCTCTACACTCGTATGTGTGGCAACTCATTCAGACATGCAAGTCTACATTCCTGGAGGATAAGGCAATCAGTATGTACTCATCTTACATTCTTACCTGAAGGTGCACTCCTTAACTGACAACCATTTATGTTTGCACCCTGCTTGAAAAGCATCGTCTTGGAGGCAAATGGGATGCTTTTGTTATTATTAGTTGCAAAGTCACCTCTGACCCATCACAACCCCATGGACAACACTCCTCCAGGCCTTCCTGTCCTCCACCATCTTCCAGAGTCCACTCAAGCTCACTTGACTGCTTCAGTGACTCCATCCAGCCACCTCATCCTCTGCCATCCCTTCTTCTTTTGCCATCTATTGTTCCCAGCATAAGGCTCTTCTCTAGGGAGTCCTTCCTCCTCATTAGGTGCCCAAAGTATTTGAGTTTCATCTTCAGGATCTGGCCTTCTAAAGAGCAGTCAGGGTTGATCTCCTCTAGGACTGACCAGTTTGATCGCCTTGCGGTCCAAGGGACTCGCAGGAGTCTCCTCCAGCACCACAAGATGCTACTGTTCCCTTTATCTCCAATGTTCAAGTACGAGTGCCGATTTTTTATGTAGAAAAAGTGGCACCATTCACACATGAGGAGGAGGCATCAGCAGGCTTGTGGAAGGTGGCCAACTCAAATCCAACCTGAGCAGGGTTTGGCAAACGGGCCATCTGGCAGCAGAGAAATGCTGTAGGTCTTGCCTAGAAATGCGATAGGTCACACATGTAACCACTGATCGAATTACTACTGCACATGGGTAAACACAGATTTACTTATGGACAGATGCATGTGCTAGTTCTGAAGTTACCTGATCAAGTATGATGCAATCACCAGCAGAGGCAGAAAAGCAAGATGTTCTTAACTTTTGGAAAGGGCTTGGTTTAGAAGGGGCACAGCATTTTCCAGAGAGGTTTGCCCACCCCAGATCATTCTCTTTTGCATTTGAGTTAACTCTGAATAAGAATGATCCGAGCCATATTATTTCAGCCTGGAACGGTCAATGAAGCTACCAGGGAATCCTCTGTGGCTTTGCCCGATCATTTATCAGACGCATGTGTGCTACTGAAGCTGGACCTCGTAACCAGACAGAAATGCCAAAAAACACACGATAAGGTTATCTCAAAATAAAACTATGTTCTAGGGAGGAGGCTACACAAAGGTCTTTGGCAGAAGTGCAGGTTCCATGACTTTTCAACAAAGGAAGCAAGAATCAGGATCTTTGGCCTCACTACGCACCAGAAGCAAATGGTACCGGGGTCTCCTGAAGGTCAGGAACAATTAGAATTTGAGCCCTGGCTTTTTGGAGGCTTCAGACAAAAGGAAACATGTTTCTGGACAAAATGAATAATGGAAGAAGACTACTTTTGACACATCTGAGATCCTTGGTCCAAATCTGATAAAACAGGGTTTTCTCCATGCGCGCTGTCCTTAAAGGCAGGGCTTTCTGCCCCTATTTGTCAATAATTACGCAATGCTACAGGCATTTGTGACTCTGCCTGGACTGTAGTTGTGCTTATCTTGCAATTAATCTGCCTTAATCCAATCATGAGACATTCAATTTTAGTGTGGTGATTGGGTCACACTGAGTCCTGAGCATGTGACCAGAAATTCCTGACCTTATGGGACCACTGCTTGCCTGGACTTTTTCACTCAGCTCAGGTGGAGATGCACACCCACCAGCCTTGTTTGCACACGAGGCTGAACTTCTTAAAGTTGTAGCATGTGTCACGAAATACAGGGACAAAATGCCTCTTGGGTGCCAAAGCACGCAGCTTGCCCACACAAAAGGCAGCCCTGACTTCTTCCCCTACAGTATGGGGCTTCCTTTGGGTTTCCCAAATTGGCCACACCCCTTCCCTTGGCTCCACCCCTTTCCCCAACCATGCTTTCCCAGGGTTCATGCAGTCTTTTCCCTGTCCTGTATGGCTGAAACGCCTCTCTTGAAGTGTAGTCTCTTGCAGTAAGAGCTTTACACTAAACAATGCGTTCTTTGCTGCATTTCGCCTGCTGCCCCTCTTGCCTTCAGTCCTCCCCACCATGGGACAGCAGCCCCCCAAAGCTTCTCTAAAACAGAATACAGTTCCCAGGCTGAAAGAGCGTCAGCATCACCTTGTGATTGCTGTGTCCAAGAAATGTGTAGGAAGAAAAAGACAGACTTCCCAGAGTCTGCTCTGGATCCAGGAGCTCCATGAAGAGCTGTTTTTCAGGGGCTCCACGCTCTGCCAATATGCACATTTACAGGGGAATGGGCTTGCAAGTGTGCCCAGTACGCAGCTTTTAAGGCCAGTGGTATGAAATGTTCTAACAGGGTAGATTTAGGCAGGTCTGCTCAAAAAGGAAAGCCCCGTCAAGCTCAGTCGGATTTAGGGCACCAAAATCTCCGTACTTCATTTCAGCAGAGCCGAACACTGCAGACTGAAACTTGGGCTTGAGTCACGTCGCATGACATGTTGCTCCCAAACTGGCCCTTTTGTGTGTATGTGTGTGTGTGTGTGCGTGCAAGCGTGCATCTGCCACGCTGCTGCTGTTTGCACAAGGAAGGGGCAAAGTCTGCACTGCATCCTGCAACCTATCATTGCTCTCTGTTTCTAGATTCTCTTGTACAAAATATGCACCTTACTGAAGAGGAGAAATTTTACACCCAGCTGATTGCCTTCTTGCTCCATCTTTGCGGTTCTTGCCCTTCTCTCTGTCTTCCCCTTTGGGGTCTTAATGGGGGAAATCTGCAGCCATCTGCAGGAGTGTCATTTGCTAATCCCACAATCTTGAGCAGGTGGTCAGAATGTCTGGCGTCCTGTATTTACTCATTTTCCTGTGAAGATCCCTTCTTGCACCATTAAAGGAACCCGTTGTTATTCAATAAATAAATTATTAAACGAATTAATTTATTAAAATTAAATAATATTGGTATTATTAAAGGAGCCTTGTGTATGGGTTGGAAAGCATGACAATTGCCCTACGACCTATTATAAACAGTTCAAAAAGTATGGCATGACAGCCATGCCTTTAAGAAGAGTCCAAGAGGAGTCGCAGCGCTGGCAGCTGTAGCCCCATTCTGGCATTCACCGGCACATGCGAAGGCTTAACATTGATGGGACACTGGCATGGCGGAAGCTGGTCCAGCAGCTACATTCTGGCTGGGCTGGTCCCACCCCTTCAGTTCAGGATTCTCAGTCATGGGACAAGCTCTACTCACATTCAGATGAACGTGAATGGGAGATCTTGCTCATTAGAACACAGCAAGGCCTGGCCTGGCCTGGCCTGGCCTGGGAGTGAGGTAAACCTTCACTGTCTCAACTCACTGTCTACTCGAAGCCCTTACATATTTGGGTGTGTGCCTGAACACATCTCGAGTTGATATCTCTTGTTTATGACACTGCAAAGATCAGCAGTACACAGATGGATGCTCAACTTACGGACAGTCGAAGGATACTGAGTTCGCAATAACAATGCTGTGGCTGGTCTTTGGCTGAAGAGACCTGAGCTTAAATGGAAGAAGAAAGAGAGGGACACAACGGCTTGGTGAACACCACATGACAAGCCAGAGTACAAGCTGAGGATGAGTTGTCATGCAGCCATGAGCTGTTACTGAATCATGGGTTATTGTGCTATGTGAGCTTAGCTGTACTTGGAAACCATGAATGACCTACGAAGAGCTTATTGGGCTTATGGGTGCTTTTTATGTTTAAATCATGGTGTATTAGTACAGCTGGATTCACACAACATAATAATCCTTACCTAGTCCGTAAGTAACCCATAGATGGCTTGTCAACTTGTGTGAAATGGGACATATTTACCCCAAAGCATAAGGTGGCTAATGCAACATTTTCCAGGATTTCCTGTTCTTAGCACCAGAGAGAAGCTTTCATTCTCAAAGAAGGCAAAACAGTTCCAGCTAGTTTCATTGCCCTGGCCAGTAACAAGTCTTTCAAAAAGCGAATGGACTTTTATTGTCTGTTCAAGACCAAGACTTCAGCGGGGATAGTGCAGAACTGTTCTTGTTGGGAAAATCCCTCCCCGTTCCCAGTCTAATATCAGGATTGCTAAACTCAGCGGAAAGAGGGAAGCCCGAGGGAGTGGCAGATAATTTCAGCCACCAGCTAATCAAAAAGTCGGGGCCCTTCAATCCTCTGAGACCTTGCTCTGCTACACACTGGAATGGGCAACCCTCTGTCTGCCCCCACTGCTTCCCTTTTTGGGTATCGAGAAAAAATGCAAGAATATCCCACCAGGAGTTTGAGTTTTCAAACAGGAGCCTAGGGAGAAAAGTGGCAAGCTGAACCAGTGATCTCAGCTGGAAAGGACAGCAAATACTTCATGCATATATTAACAGGGCTTCCATAATACAGATAAGCACATGCATAATTGGTTCTTTAAATAGATCAAAGTAAGAAAACGCAAGGAGGGTGAGGCTAAGCTGCTGGGTATCAGTGGCAAGAAAATGCCCTGTGTTCCCAGCAGCCCACGACCCTTTTAATGAAAATGGGCTCCTGCTGTAATATCAGGAAGATCACAGATAACAGCCCAAAGGCTCTGCTTGAATGACAGAGCTAGGCAGGGGCACTGATTGATTACTGCTTATAAATATAACCTTAAATCCTTTACTCTCCCTGTGTGCCAGAGTCGGCATTTGTATCTAATCTGCAGATAGAGATATGCACACAACCACAGCTTAATTATTTTTATACTGCACGGTACAGTACGTGATGCCTCTGGGAGCTGCAGGACTGCAAGAGAACAGCTTTATTACCTGAGTAGCACACATTCTTCCTTTCCCACCACCCAGCCTTTGGCCTTCATTCATGATCTGTTTGCTTTAAAAGTTAAAATTGCAGATACTCAGAATCCCACTTACTGCTGGTTCTCCTTTTGTTTAGCATTCAGTGCAGGGCTGGTCCTGAGACAGCTAATCGTCAAAGGGCACTGCTTTGGAATGATTCACTGCAGAAGTGGTATGCGTGTGGATAATATCTATATGGACTTGGCTGGAAGGATCTGCATGTGGGAGGTGGCTTGGCAGATTTCACTGGAGCATTCATGGCCATGTTGTGCCGTCATTTGCAGGGAAGTTGGAACCCCTGCCCTGGCTACTGGGAGCTATTCAAAGCATGGGATGCATATAGGTTGTTGTTGAATTGTGCACTGTAGTTGAATCATGGGTTGTTATACATGAACCTTGCAGTATGGTTTAACTATGGGCTGTTAGCCGTGAACAGCCCAGCAAGAGAACCCCTGTTTTGATGTTGGTTTGGGAAATCTGGATTGTTTGTGATTAATAACACAGAGTAAAACCACATGCAATGAAAATCTGCAATCCAATAGCAACCCACACTTCACCCATACTCTATGTTGCATGTGAAGGCAACCCAAGATTCAGCAATAGCCCATAGTTCAATGACAACCAATACTCAAGCCATACAGTGGGCTACTATTGCATGCTAAGCAGAGCAGTGTGTAGCCTAGCCTTTACCACTTTAACCCAGCTTTATTATAGTTGAACTACCTATGAATCAGGAAGTAGATTTTATTTTGCCAGACATCAACATCTATTGAATTTTTAACTCATTTCCTCTTTCAGTATGACTTTCTCTCCTGAGTAGGGTTGGTAGGTGTCCAATTTTATGGAAAAGAATAAACTATTTAAGGGATTCCTCTGATTTATGAATTGTTTTGTTTAAGGATAACTAACAAGTCAATCACACATGTATTCAGACAACATGGGTCACAGTTTCCCCTACAATATTGTATTTCAATTTAAATGATAATATGTATACCTAAATTTGTATCTCTTTCTCTTTAAGCATATGCAAAAGAGTATCTTCTTTTTTGATGATGCATAAGAGGCCGCTCTACCTGGTGCAGGAGTGGTACAACCTATGGAAGTCTAGGATCTTACCATTGTAGTTGAATACTATTTCCAATTAATGAGGGTGAATCTATTTTTCTGAATTCTGCTCTAACTTTGGGTTTCATTTATTCACTTTACTGAATTTTGGTCATCTCCGTTTATGCTGGATCTTTCATCTTGGTAAGTTTTGGATTCTGGTCTCCAAACAAAGCACTCTTATGATTCCTCTCTCCAAACTGACGGTATTAGATTCTAGGCATTCAGGACTGTACGGGCTTCCTTTCACAGTTTCTATTAGAGATGTGTGGCAAATAATACCACTTTGACCCATTTCTCATACTAAATTGACTTTAGAGTTATCCAGTTTGAAAAACTCACAAGAAACTGTTTTGGTGCCAGAATTTTTAACTGGTGAGTGCTGATCATGAGTTTTAGTCATTTTCTGCCTTGGGTGCCAAATATGACTTGGCAGGTACATCTGATTGGCAGTGTTTGCAATTGCAGTATTTTTTAGCATCTAGGTTTGGTCTTGCTGTTTTTACAGCATCATGTCTCTGTTGTTATTGAGAGCACTGATTGAAGCTCTTCAGGCAAAGCGACCCATGATCCATGTCTATAAATGCTTTTGAATAAATGCTATATACAGAATATGAGTTCAAACAAAATTGTTGTGCTGCGATTCAGCGGTGGTGAAGGGCTTCTGTCCCCCCACCACACTGTATCCCCTTTTGATTTGCTTTTAGCTGTGGCTCTGCAGGGTTTTTCAGCAGAAGAAGGAAGGGCCTTCCAGATACTTTTGTATTTTAAAGTGGATTGGAATGGAGATCTTCCCACCTTGAGGCCCGGAAAGCTTTGAGGGAGGAAATGATTTAATGCTTTTGCTATGCAGATAATGACCCACACAGGAGATGCTTTCTGGCAGCATCAACCGGTGCATGATGGAGAAGTCATTGCCCTTCAGCTTGGAAAGCAACTGGCAGGAGGCAGTGTCTGTGCAGAGAGCTGCAGCCTTTCCTTCTGCCGCTGAAGGAGCTTGAAGTTGGATTAGGTTGTGGAGATTCTTCACGGACTCTGAGGACTACAAGATGAAGCTTCCCTTCCTGTAGGTTTGCCAATTTCCCCCCATCTGCGGCCACCATTGCTTTAGCAGACCCTTGATCTGTTGATATCGGCAAGCGGCAGTATGGAAGTCCGTGGCTCAAAAAACTTTCTTTACAGACTTAGAAATGGCTGTTCAGTGGCTCAGACTAGTTGTCTGCCCATTTAATCCAGTATTGTCTAGCAGCAGCCCTCTAGGGTTTCGGGCAGAAATCTTTCCTCATTGCCAGGTTCTGCAGATTAAGTGCTGGGCCTTTTCAACTTGGACAGTTGGCAGCCCTGCTTTACCTAGAACTTTAATATTACTTCTGAGCAACCATGCCTTTTCCAACATGGTGCCCTCCAGATGTTTTGGACTACAACCAAACCATTCCAGACCACTGGCTGGGGCTGATGAGAGCTGAAAACCAAAACATCTGGATAGCACCCAGTTGAGGAAGGCTGGGCTACAGTTGGACTATATGCATTTATTACTGAATTTCTCTCCTACCATTTTTCCTCCAAGGAGCCCAAAGTGGCTTCCATGGTCTTCCTCCTCCTTTCCAGTTTGTCCTCACAACAACCCTGTGAGGTAGATCATTCTGAGAGTAGTATGCAATGCCAGCCTTGGAAGTTGGAGGAAGGAGACAGCAAATTCCAGTTTGAAAGAGAATATGGTTGGGACAAGAGAAGAACTGGAGGCAACAAGAGACTGAAGGTGGAAAGCTGAGAAGGAAATCCGGTTTATCCAACTGCACGGTGAAGAAAAGAGTACAGCCAAACAAGCAACCACAACACGCAGTCAGAATACATGGATTTTCCATTTCTATTGGACAGCTAAAAGAGTGATACTACAACACTGGAAGGAGGGGTGTTCAGCTCCTACAATGCAATGGACTGAAGAACATAAAAGACTTTCAATATTTGAATGGGTGGTGTTTTAGATTCCACACTTATCGCCAATTCTTCAAAAGCCATATTTTCATACATATATATTTCCTATGCATGCATTGAAATTGATCTGTTTATTTCTGTGTAGCTACATTTTCTGTTTAGTTCTTTTTTGCTCTTGTCTTGTTGACATTTTACAGTAAATTGATATATCATTAAAACTTCCTTTCGCTAGAAGAACCAGAAGAACCTTCACAAAAAGGGACTGGCAACAAAGGACTGGAGGACCTTACCAAAAATTCCAGAGTTAAGTAACTACTGAAAAATATTTGTCTGTCTCTGAAGGGATTTCAATTCATTAGAAACTGGCCCAGAGTCAGTCTGGGAGCTTCATGAACAAGGGGAGACCCTGGAATCACCCAAGTTCCAGTCTGACACTCTAACCACTATACTACCTTGCCTTTTTACTAAGTCCCATGGTCCACAGCTCTCTTACCCTGGTGCCTTGGATTCAGTGACATGAAAGGAAGCATGAAAGAATGATTAGCAACCACGCAGAAAATGAAGTGTGTCTCTCCTGATAGCAGCAGAGCTTGGACTTTCAAGAACCACACCCCTCACAGACCACACTTGCAAAAGCCTTGTTTGGGATGGACCAAAGAAACTGCTGGAGGTCTCTCATGGGCAGTGACCAGACCTTGGGGACGGCTACATTCCTACAGGACCAAACCACAAGCCTTCCCCTAGACTTCCATCTGCCACAGTGCCAGCTCAAGATCAATATCTATTGATTTCTCAATATATTTACATTTCTGTTCCTCAGCAGATAATTAGGTTAACGGGTAAGTCATATGCTCTACAGATCTCCGGACTACACATGAGGATGTGGTACCAGGTGCCCGACTTGGGACGGGTGGAAAGTTACAGGTGGAAATTCTCATGCCATGACTCTTCTCAAGAGAATGAGCATGTGACGGTCTCACTCACATAAAGAGAGTGGATACCTTTGCTTCCTTATACTGTTAAGCCACTGGACTGGGGCCCAGGAGGCCTTCCCCACAAAACCTCTCCCAGCGGAGAAGGCCTTTTCTGAACTCCGCATCCATCCTATTCTTCCTCATCACCCACAAAGAACCATCACAGTGTCACGTTACATCTCCCATTCTGTACTCCCGCATTAATTTTAAACCTTGGTGAACAGCCACTACTGAAATATATCAAAATAGTGACTCTTTCTTGCATACTATTAAAAGGTTATATTAAAAAAAAAGCCCTGAAGTCTTTGAGGTGGTCTGACAATTCTTTCAGGCCATGTCTGTATTACAGATGTTTTTTCCCATAGTGCTGGCAACCCTCAGCACAGGTGCAGTGAAATCCTATATCAACACAGGTGGATGGAAAACCTTGCCCCTTCTTTTCCCACTGTTTTCTGAAACAGGCCCCAACCTCACAGTGCATGGTTACTGGCACCATGTGGATCCTTATTTGCTGGCTGGGATTGCCCATCTTGATACGAGCCATAGATTTTCGTGGGTGTTAGCAACTCCAATAACAATCTGAAATGGAAAACATTTTCCATGTAACTTTATGTGTGGCCAGTGAGATGGAGTTTCCCTTTCTTAATAGAGATCCTAAAAATGTGGGTTCCATGGGTTCCTCAAGATTGGACATCTACAATGTCATCAGCTCTTCTATTGTTCATAGTTAAGCTGACCACCATAACTTCATAAACATGTACCTTCTGATTCTCATTCTTTGAATATTCCTGGGTCTCTCCCTTTGTCTTTCCTGAGACATTTCTTCAAAATCTTTCACTTCGCAGTGATTTCTCACCCTGAATGTTAAAATATTTCCATTTTACTTTTTCTTCTGTTCACCTTTCTTAGTCTTTCACCTCCTGTCCTTCCAACCAGACTCTCCTTTGCTGGACCAAGCAAGTACTCCCCTCTGCCACCACATAGAAAAGCTGAGCAGCAATGCTGCAGGAGAAACTATCGTTCTCTTCCCTGAGGAGGCAGCTCGTCCTTTGTGGAGCTCCACCCCTCCTTCCTATTCTCCCTCCTAACTCACACAGAACCTTAGCAGTGTTGTGCTACAACATTGCAAAATCTTCAGAGGAGAAGGGGAGAATTCTCTAAGGCCCAATCTAGGGTATCTTCCAGATCAACGCTACAAACAAAGCAAATGAAACAACCCACAAACAAAGCAAAAGCATTTGCTAGGGTTATTCTATTCATTATTTTCCAAGAATATCTCATCATCACCGAGAGTTGTCAATGCAGATCAGAACATCACCTTTTGTTTCCCTTATCCAGTAAACTCAGTTTTAAGGCCTCTGACTTTGCTTCCTCATTGAGAAGCCATTTTATTTGCAATAGTCAGCACAGTGCAGGGGGAAAAATTAACCAGGGGATACAAATAGGGTTGCTGGATTTTTAACCAGTCAGTGCCTGTGTGCCCATGGCTACTCATGCAGTGGGTCTTTGGCACTCAAGAGCTTTGCTACACAACACATTTATTGCGGATGCCAAATCCTTAGTCACTGTTGTTTCTGGGTTCCTTATATGCCATTGTGATCCTCCAGTTTCACTTGCATTTTTTACAAGCACTTCCCTCTGTGCATGTTTGTGTTCTGAGCAGGGAAAACAGAGTATTATTTCCAACCGCAAAAGAAGAACCGGTACTTTTCTGCTTGTGTATTTGTGCAGTTCTGGCACAGCACGGTGTCAGACAGAGGATGTATTACAAAAAAGCAGGAAAGGTCTTTGTATAGAGCCCAGATCACAGCTCTGTAACCAAACTGAGAACAGATTAAACGATTAACAGAAAGCAATAAAACTCACCAAGTTGAGCAGAAGCCCCTTCTTTCGGAACGGGACAATCGAGTGGAGTGTCCCTGTGGCAGCTCTGCTGATCTGGAAATCTGATGCTGCTTATTTCTGGGAATGCTTTTTAGAAGCTGCAGGACTGTGCTGGGCAGGCAGGATGCCATGAGCTCAAGGGAAGTAGGAGACGTTTGCCCTGTGTCTTCCGAGTCCTTCGGATTGCTGCTTCGTCATGTCCTACACCCATAAGAAGCAAGCAAGTCTTCAGGCCTACAATGTTGGGAAGAAGACGTGGGGAGTCCAGTGACATCTTGATACACTTAAAAGATTGTGCAGGCTGGTCTTATTACCACTGTTTGTCAAGGCCTGAATGGGTTCCACTTGGGATGCCTCAACATGGAGTGTTTCTCTCTGTACACGTACCCAGATATTTGCATAGGGCCTTTTCTCCTGTTTGTCTAGCACGTGATGTATGACAGCTGGACATGAGCATTGTGGATGTAATTAACCTCTGCAGCTTGTCACACCCCTCCACACATGTGTACATGCATTTGGGCTCATTTATGGCAGGGATCCCAATACATTTGTGTCACTGGAGAACTGGGAATTTGTCCTGACAAAAATGGCAACTGTGGGGGAGAGCCTGCCATTCATAAAACGGCTGCTGGAGTTGCATGGTGAGTTGCAGAACAAACATTTCCAAGAAGGCACGCTGGAGAGACCAAAAGAAAAATATCGTGCCCAAGAACCTAAGTAACAAGGCGGGGAGGGTGAGGATCCAGGCTCCAAAGCCCAAGACCACACTATTGAACCCTAGTATAGTGCTGGAGGGTTTTAAAAAAACTTAAAAATCTTTAAAAGATGAATAGGGAGAGGCAGAAAATGAGGTATTTGCAGGTCCATTGGTACCTACAGGTATCGTGTAGGAGATTCTAGGCAGATGTCATACAATTTTAAATCCTGGACAGGAAGGGCAGCAAAGAAATGAAATCTGGCAAAAATGAAAATGGCTTAGAGATTTTACTAGTAAGTGGTATAAATGTATAAATAACAACTAAGAATACTCTTTAAGGATATTCTTCCAAAAACGCTCTCCTACTCACTGGCAACAACAAGATGGTCACCTCTTTGAGTGGATCTATTCCTGTAACAGTCTCACATTGTAACAGACATTAAATAAAACTTGGCATAGGAAAAAGGATGCCAAACTGCTGAGTTTCTGTAGGCCGGGCTGGTATTGCAGGCATAGGGGCAGAACCTGGAAAGAGAAGGGGGAAAAAAAAAACCAGCAAAAAACCCAAAAAGAGTTTGTGTTTAATGACAGGAGGATTTCCTGGAGTCCTGTTTCACCTGAGATTAGTCAAGTATGCCCCTTTAACACAGCTGGAAGATATCTTTAAAAATACCCTGACAGGAGACATAATATTACTCATAATCTTTATGTATTCAATTCAATTGTCTGGATTAGGAAACAAAAATCCACAATGAATATTTGTACTCCTCCCTTGCCTGTCACCTTTACTTAAAAAAAGTTAACAGCGTATTCCTTTGTAAATTACTTTCAGGTTCAATTAGGGGCATAGATCTTTGCAAATAGCTTGGTTTTATAATGTTAAATCTGGCAGTCTGCGTGAAGCTATGCCTTGTTTGAGTGGAAATTTCATTTGGAAATACCCGATGAGTCTAGAAATGTTGAAATAGGAGACTAATTATGTTTAGGATGTTATCCTGTTTTTTAAAGGTTTTGATGCTGTGGTAAGTGCAGAGAAGAATCAATTTGCTGCAGTCCTGTGCAAGTTTAGACAGAAAAAAGATGGATAACTTCAGCATGCCCCAGTCATTGAATTGGAGTTCTTGCAAACCGTGCCAAGTGGGGAAAGGCTGGTTGAAATGATAAAGCAGAGATGGAGAAGCTTCTTCAACCTGAAGACCAAAATCTATTCGAAGAAGCTGTTGCTGGCCACATTCCAATGGTGGCTATATGGGCTGGGGAATGCTGAGAGTTTTGTCTGCCCCCTTTCTTTCTAAATTTTCATAGGATTGTGTCTTTAGTTTGCTAAGGGATTTTGACACACATCTGTTTTGTCTTGGATGAAATAACTCTAAGAAGCACACGATGGTGGGTATGGCTTGTACACAAGGGGCACAGTCTGGCCCAAGTTAAACACTCCATTGATTTCAGCGGAAGAGAATGAAGCATGTACTGGGAAAGCAATGGAATTTCCCAGTGGGATTGCCCAATGAAGGTTGCAATAGACCAACAATGTTGCATCCCTGGTCTCATGCTTCTAGGGTTACATTTTTTTTAAACTGCACTATTCTTAAGTCCCTTAACAGAAAATAAGCTAGTAAAGTTTTTCCTTGGTCTGAAGAGGAGTGATACCAGAAACTTAACCTCCTTCTCCCCCCCCCCCCCTCATCTGTGCAGGCATACATGCAAGGCTGACAGTTCTGTGCCAATTTAACCAACTATGATCTATGTCCGAGAGGTGTGAAACATTTCCCAGGAGAATGGCATAACACCTGTTTGTGTTAGAAGAACTAGAGCTTCTAGTCTTTCCATATATTAACATAAACCACACTCCACTGGAGCATGACACATGAATTTCCAAGCGTTTGCTGCAAGGATGCATTTAAAGAGTTTCCTTTACTTTCACAGGTATGCTCTGGTCCATGTAATGGAACAAAGCAACCTTTAAGCCTGTGTAACCAGCTTATTCAGCTGGGTTTTATGGCTGCTCTGCATCGATAGAGCAGTGCAACGCACCTGGAGCAAAGCAGTGAAAGTTTACTGTTCTTTTTTTTTTCTTTTTTTGAGGTTTACTAATATACAGCCTACCAAGGGCCTACTAAAGAAGAGCCCTTGCTTCAAGGGGTTTCTGTCTCGATGCAGCTTGATCTGTAAGAGCCTGGTGGCTTTCAAACTATAACTGGAATACTAGAATGGAGTTAAGCATAGAACCCCTCCTACAACAACTGTTTATAAATATCTTTTGGACTGTAGTGAAGTAGATGGTCAGAATGTTAGAGAGAAACTGAAAAGGGAACTGGGCACTTTCTACATTCTAATCAATGGAACGGTGCCCTAACTTCCATATGGACCTTTTCTGCAGATGTAAAGTTGAATCCAACTCAACAAAAATGATGTTTTGTCTACATGAGACACCACAGAGGCTTATTAAGAAGCTGGCAAGCAAGGCAGAAAATGCCTTGTTAAACCATATGACATGGGCACGTCCTCGCTTTCTTTTTGTTGGAAGTTATTGCTTGCATAACTTTTGTTCTTGAAAAATATGTGATAATTGTGGCTGTCCATGCACTTTTGAATTACATCCTTGTAATATGGGGATTAACCGATGGACATAAAACGTGAATCCTGAGACCCCTCACAGTTGCAAAGAAATCTGCCTACAAGCCTGGAAGGGTTAAGACCCCACCACCTGTCATTCTCATGGCCTAAAGATCTTCTTCTGCTTGCATTTAAGCACGTATCCTGCAGTTGTCAGTTTCATCTGGATGCTTATTAAAATATATCAACTGTTTCTATATTTGAAATAGAAGTGCTGAATTTCTCCCCATCTCTTTTTAAGTAAGTTGCAAATGTCGTCCTTGCAAGGGGATATGCTGCCGTGTCCTTTCTGTCTTTTCCCCCCTCCTCTTTTGCTGCACATCCTCTCCCCCTTTTTTATTTCTGGTTTTCTTATGTTTGCAAATAATGGAGAAGAAATATGGAAGCCTCGAAGTGTCTCTGTCACTGATACGTGTCAGCTTAAAGGTACCAGACTGGGGGCGGGGGGGGGGTTGTTTAGTACTCAGCAGGACCAAAGCCATTTTATCCATCTGGTGAGGGGTTGTGATTGACACCACACACCCATCCAAGTCAAATGTGTGGTGTCCGAGGCTGGCCAAATGTTTGCAGCACCTGAAAATCCCACTAATACCCTGTCTGGTCCTAAAAATAGCCAGATAATAAAATAAATAAATAGTAGCTTGCTGCTCTTTCATAACCCCCTAATTCTGCTGGAATCATGAAATTTAATGACTTGCCTTGTTACTTTGCTATTTTGGGGGAAATGGGGGTATTTCTCCCCAACTGGCACAGTTTTTGGAAAATAGTTTTCCTGAACCACTGCTGTATCTTTCAAGCTTTCAAGTAATTGACATGATAAAAGTAAATCTTGTAGCAATCGTCTTACTTTTCTAAGGCAGGTTTATCACTTTATGGTCTTGATGGGTTGTTACTTCATGTTTTGCTTGTTAAACAGAGCATGGTAATTGGGAGAAACACCCATGGCTGCCAGCCACAACAGGTAAAGAAAAAGAAAATAATGGGTTTGTCATTCTGAAGAAGCTCAGAAATGCAACCATATTCTGGATTTTCAATCACATGCCTTGCAGTTTATTACGACTGTACTGTATTATGCAGCCAAGTTTGCTGCTGTAACCAAAATATCTAGGGTGGTTAAAATCAAAAAGGGTTGAAAGGAGCTGCAAAGGAATCCCTCCAAGCTGGGAAAGGGGCATCAAATGGCAAATGCGGTTGAGTGTAAGCAAGTGTAAAGTAATGATTGCGGAGGCAAAATATCCCGATGTTAAGTGTAAGCTGTTGGGATCGTGGATAGTAGTGAGTGACCGAGAAAGGGATCTTGGGGTTGTGGTGGACAGCAGCAGGAGAACGACGACCCTGTGTGTGGCTGCTGTGAAAAAGGCAAACTCCATGTTAGGCATAATTAGGCAAAGAATCGGAAATAAATTTGCCAAGATCATACTCTTCAAACCATTGGCGTGATCACAGTTAGCATACTGTGCACAGTTCTGGTTGCTGCAGTTGAAAAACAGCGTTGTTGAGTTGGAAAAAGTGCAGAGAAGGACAACTAGGATGAGCAAGCGGTTGGAGGGGCACCTCTGCGAGGAACCACTACAAGAGACGGGATTTTTAGCTGAGAAAAAAAATGGTTTGATAGGTCCTGACTCTCACACCAGTCAGCTTCATGGGTTGACTCCACGTTTTAGTATTATGGGAGGTGGGGGAAATGGCTGCCTAACTACTTTCTCCACACTAGGCTTAACTGTGTATGATTCTATTACTTCTTCCCTCACTTGCTGTTTTTTAAGCCAGACAGTTCCAGCTGTTATAACCATTTCTTACTGGGGTAGTGTTCCCGTCCCTTCTTCATTTGATTTGATTTGATTTGATTTGATTTGATTTCATTATTTATTCAATATCTATGCTGCCTCAGTAGTCATAGACTCTCTTACACCATATTAAAATCCAACCCCGCCCCCCCAAAAAAACATAAAAACAATATAATGAATTCACAACTACAAAGGGTCAGTAATGAAATCTATGGCTAAATTATCAAAATTAAATAAATCCAAAATAGTAAAATTAATAAAATAATAAATAGAATACACACACACTCCACAATTAGAACATGAACCATTAAAATTTAGCATTTTAGTTGTCCTTTTCTGTACCTTTTCCAGCTCTACAACAGCCTTTTTAGGTGTGGTGACCAGAAATGACCTTTGTCCGTTATCAGTGTGGAGATATCCATGTATTTATTTATTTATTTATTTAAAAGCTTTTCTATACCATCCTTTACATTGAGTCCCAGGATGGTGTTACTTAAGTATCCTTTTAATTTCTTAGGTTTCCTCCCATAGGAATGTCCACGCATGCCATAGACTCCCGCTGCGGTGGGGGACCAGACGGGAGGTTGGTTTCCTCACAGGCCACCTACAGAGAAAGGCCAGTCATGGGACACAGACTGAAATCTGCTGCTTGAATTTCTCCAGTCATCACCAGAAACCAGAGGGAGGGAAGGATTTATTATCTCTATTGTCTTGACTACTGAAGGATTACACAACTTACTGTCAATTGAAATGGTGAAAGGGTTTACATATCTTGGCGCAATCTTCAATTCAAATGGAGCCTGCAGCCAAGAAATTAGAAGACTGAGACTTGGCATGACATCAGTGAAGGAAAGAACAAGCGAGTGTAAGAATGTTTCACTAGGGACCAAGATCAAGATCATCCTCACTATTTTATTCTTGGTCTCTATGTATGGGTGTGAAAGTTGGACAGTGAAGAAAGCAGCCAGGAAGAAAATGGATGTATTCAAAGCATGGTGCTGGAGCTTTGCAAATACCCTGGACTGGCAGAAAGATGGCCAGGTGGGTCCTAGAGCAAACCAAGCCGGAACTTGCCTGGCAAAAATGAAGCTGACGTACCTTGGGCACATCATGAGAAGGCAAAAGTCCTTAGAGAAGACAATCATGCTAGGGAAAGTTGAAGGCAGAAGAAGACAAGGAAGGCCAAGAAGACATGGAATGCGCTCCCTGGAGAGGTGTGCCTGGTGCCGAGTTTATATTCTTTTCGGCACCAGGTTAAAACCTTTTTATTTAATTGCTATTTTAAAAATTTATATTTTATCATTAACCATTGCTTTTTTGTTTTTGTTTTTATATAATTTTATGGAATTGTTATTGTTTTATTGGCTTTAATTGTACGTTTGTAAGATGCCGAGGCATATGGTGATGGCATATAAAAGTTTTAAATAAATACATAAATAAAATAAACTAAGAGATGGAT
The DNA here is from genome assembly GCF_004798865.1 of Varanus komodoensis. Classification (NCBI taxonomy): domain Eukaryota; kingdom Metazoa; phylum Chordata; class Lepidosauria; order Squamata; family Varanidae; genus Varanus; species Varanus komodoensis. Next base: position 59,360,660 of record NW_025335941.1, on the reverse strand, counting down.
AAATTCCATAAAGGAAGCTTGAGTTAACAAAAGCGGAAAAGGGCTTCCAAGGACAGGGTGGGTTGGAGGCTTTTATTCGTGAGATTGCCACAAGTGGGAGATAATTTGATGGCACATAACAGCAACATTGGAAAATAAAAAAAGAATAACGTGCTCATTAAAAAGACAAGCAGGAGGAACTTCTGTACTATCTGGGAGAATTTGAGGGAAGAAATGCATGTGCCATACAACCCGACCAACTCACCTTGGATCAATGGTTTCAGAGTTAAGAGCATTTCTGTTGCCTGCACTACTTAACAGCTTTTTCTTTGTGAATGAAAATGTGACCAGGTGTTACCAGCACAGCATCAGGGACAAAGTAAAATTGCTTTGTGTGCCATGTATTAAGAAGCAGGTAGGGTTCCTGGGCCATGACCTGGCAACCCTATATTTCTTTGACAGGATTAACTATGCCTGATCTTCATGCAACACAAACCTAAGCATGGTCCATAAGAAGTTGGAGGGTCTTATTCAAATTTGTATTGCTTTCCATGAAGGTATCTCCTACTTGCTGCCCGGATCCATTCCACCACCCACCAATTTTGTGATATAGGTGATATCCATGGTGTTCCGTGGGGGTGAACCTATTCCGGGGGTGTAGTTCAGTAACTGTGCATAAAACCTGTGATGAATGAGTAAGGAGTCCCACTTCATACAGGAGTCACCTGCCTCCCCTGGGTAGTAGCAATACTGCCTTCAAACCTCACACGAAAGCTACACGCTCCATTAGCAGCTTGGGTCTTTTACTCTGAATCACCCTTGACTGCCTTGCCTGATAAAAATCAACTTTTCCCGAAACTGCTGTTAAGGAAGCTCTTACTGGCTCCAATGGGAGTTCCTGTTCTGCATTTAAGGGCCTTGGGGGGGCGAAAGAGCAGCCTTGCCAGTGGAGAGTGAGGTTTTCACCATCTCCCTACTCACCATGATCCTGAGCAGCCAACCTGCCAGGTTTGAAACTCTGGGTTTTGCTTCGTTTTGTTTTTTGTGACTTCCAGAATTTACACTGATGCAGTTTGCAGCCTCACCTTCTATCTGACATCAAAGCTGGGGAATGTTCGGATTACAGCTCCTGGAGATGCTACCTGGAGATGATAGGAGTTGAGAGTCCAACAACATCTGGGAGACTTAGATTCCTCTTTCCTGTATAATACACCATATATGTAGCTGGTATGTTCCCCAGGAACAGTTTCAAGCCTTTGGTGAGGCGTTGAGAGTTCTTTTAACAGTTAACCTTTTAACAGGAAAAACAGTAAGTGTCAACATTGCACTGTTGTCATCTGCGTTGCAATTCTGAATAATCTCTCATTTTGAAGGGGGCTTTATTTATATCAGCTCATTATCAAAACATTCTGTAAGCCTGCCCAGGAGAATGGCGAATAATACTGCTGGTATACGTGAATGCTAGTGTTTGTTTTTAATATTTCTCACAGGAATGTTGAAATCCCCTGCGACATACTTTTGCAGCCAAAATAATATGGGAAGTGGTAAGCTAGGTCCTATATGGTGGAGTCCCTGCCAGATACTCAGTTCCTTAGTTACTTTGGCCCCATAAACACATCTCTGGGGGGGTTTTTTTCTAAAGAAGCCTGGGAAAGTTGCACATACAAACACTGAGAGTCTGCGATTTGTACACTGAGGTTTATTCAGGACATAAAACGTGTTATGTATTAACCAACACTGGGGCCTAGTTCTCAACATGAGGGTAGAAAGGACTATCTGAGACTGTGCTGTAAAACTTCAGATTGCAGGTGGGAGATCTGTAATTCCAGAGCTAAGAGACAGCATAGTGCCAAATGCTACTACTATGGAATTATATGTATACCAGCCCTTTTCTCTCTTGGAAGAAGTCCAAGGTGGCTTCTATGACCCTTCTGTCCATTTTCTCTTCACAACAATCCTGTGAGGTGGGTTAGACTGAGAGTCAATGAGCGGCCTGAAGTTTCCCGGTGGTCAAGAGGGGCCTAGAACCCAGACCTCCTGAGTCAAAGTCCTATACTCTACCACTATGCTACACGGGCTTTCAGCCTCTGTTGTGATAATGAACAAGTCAAGATCATTTCTGAAGGAAAACAGTTTCTGGAACAGAATATAGGTCAGTATTTGGCTTCTGTGACATTTAGTGTTGCCTCACTTTTTCCCTTTTTCCATCTGAAATATGGCTATTTGGAACATCTAGCTCCGTGAGTCAATGGCCCATTTGCACAGAAAAGGGTTCCCTTATCTCTGAATCAGATCTCACATACTTGTGCTCTAATTGTTCTCCTGCTATTTGGGGAAGGCAGATAAATAGCTGAACAAATTATTTCGTCCCCGGGGGTTCTTTCTTAACTTTCAATCATTTGTGGAGTAGGTGAAAAGTATTTTACCAGTTTTCGAAAGTGGAAAAAGTAATGATCAATTGAGAAAAAGAAGCCATCACAATCTCTTTGTAAGAAAGGATACACATTTATTGTTGGAGAAAATCCAGTTTTCTGCAAAACTACAGGATATTGCTGTGAATAACAATTCACTCGTTATTTATTTTGGAAAAATGACATGTGGAAAATGGGAATAGCTCCAGCTAATTCCCATACCTTGAAATATCAGTAGACACAAGGGTATTTTGAGATCACATTCTACTTTTAAAACAGAGAGAACAAATAACATATAGAGACATATGCCATAAAAACGGCTGCCCAACAATGTGAAAGGTCTTCTGTACTTAATGCTATGGTTTGGAGAAACTTCAGAGCCGAGTCTGAATTCTCGTATTCGCGGGTTTCCTGAACGCACCACTTCCACTGATTGCTACACGAAGGCTCACAGCCATGAAAAGCCAAAATAGCTTTGCACAACTGTTGCAAAATTAAAACACTGGATGGGGTCCTAATTTCCTTGGGCTATGGGTTTACTGTAGGTCACATCAGCATGGGTAATTTAATTTGGCAAAGGTCTTTCCTCGCCCCTGCAGTTCCTGGCAAACTCAGCAATCATGGCAGATTCATCCATCTGACACCCTATTCCTTCCTTCCTTCTCCCCTCCGCCCCCCACCACACTTGCCTGGGGAGCTGTGGGGGAAGGACCTACAAATCTTTGTGGAGACAATTTTGATGTGATACAAGAAGTGGTGTTCTAGTTCTTTTGGGTTAAACTGTTTGCTTTTTTAACAGAGGGGGAAACCTGTAATCTTAGTGCTACCCTGTGGTTTTCAGTCCAATTTTATGCAGCTCTTGGTCTAATTTCTAGATCTCCGCAATCACCTCAGAGTAGGGATGTCAGAGAAATCAAGTGGGTTCAGATTTCTGTGAATTTGACATGTGAATTCTGCAGCATACCAACTTTGTCCAAGTTACGCAGATTCCGTAGTTTTGCAGGCTGGTTTTGTACTTTTGGGGGCATTCATGCAAATTTACACTTGCACAGGTGGAATGAAATTCTCATGCATATTTTAAAAAATTACAAATGAAATTCTGTCCATGAGTGACTGATAAAGAAAAGACAGCTGGCAGTTCATGAAACATAGATGGAACAGATTTAACAAAATGTCTACATTTTAAACTTAGAATTCTGGTAAGAGTTATTTGTTCCTTTCCTGGGAAGGGAAAAAGAAGTGCAGTGAGAATGAACATGATGTCAGAGAGACAGGGAAAAGGAAAAGGGAAGGTCATCCTTTATTTTTTCCTGGAGGCTGCCTGTCAGTGACTTTGGCAGAGTCCAGGTCCAGCATATGCTCTTGGACATATTATCCTAGAGGATATCCTAAAGGAATGTCGTCCTCTACAGAAAAAAGTTCCTCTCCCTGGCTTAATTTACCAAGACTTATTTTGAGTAATCATGCTCAGGAGCAGGTAGGTAGAATCACTCCCCCCCCGCCCCCTCGCACGTGCTTTGATCTTCTCTCCACCCCCACCCCGTTGGTCTTGTATGGATTGTTTGGAAGAGCCCCTGGGCCCTTTGTGCTGCCTCTCCGCAACCCCTTATGACACTCTTGGCACTGCCAGCATGTCGTAACATTGTGAGTAGCTGCAGCTGTGTGGACCATGTTTGGAAAGATGCTGGTTTCACAATGTAAAACTACAGCTGGTTGCCTTCTCAGTCTGTTACGGCAAAAGCCGGTGAGCCTTGCGGCACCCGAACGTCTAACAGCACAATCCTATGTTAAGAAGTAGATTCCACCGTGGCCAGTGGGGTCTGATCTTTTAAATCCTGGGTGGTAGCCTAGCACAGGGCTGGAGGGTTGACCCAGGTTGGCTCCAAGCCAGTCCACTGGGGCTGCTTGTCAGCAGTGGACGGGGCGACAGCTCTGTGCTGGCCTAGGGCCCCCTACAGGAGGGGTGGGACCGAATGTGCCCCTCTGGAATCCCAGCCCGAGCTTCTGGAGTTCCCCAGATGGCCATGCTACCAAACCCTGGGTAGCTCCTTGGCTTTTGTGCACCCCCTCGTTGTAATATAATGTAACTGCTTTTCTAAAACTTAGTTCAGCATCCCCATCTTTAGAGAGAGAGGAGAGAAAGAGCAAAGCTAGAGGCTGGGAGTGGAGAAAACAGCATGGTCAAGCAGTGGGGAGGGACATAGCAAAATTAGGGTATGTGGGGGTGGGGAGAGAAACAGTGAGACAGAGGGGAGAGGAAGAGCAATGCTGGAGACTACCTTAACATTCCCCAAATACGTTATTAAAAGTATTTTTCTGCAGGGTGCAGGGACTTGAGAGCTTTGTGGGCACCACTGAAGCCCCACAGAGGTGCCAAAGCCAAAAAACCTTCTCCGCTCCAGGCTTGCAGGATTGTCTGGATGCTCGTGGATGCACACTATCATTCCCCCATGGTCCGACATGCACTTCATTCTTGCTGTTTCTCTTGAACTGCAGTGGGAACATGTAAGAATAAATAGCTAAGCAAGGGCAAGCTTCAGCTGCATTAACACAAGCAGAAAATCCAGACCATGGGAAATAATACTTTGTTCTGCATTAGCCAAACCACATGGATTGTACTCTGTCCAGTTCTGAGTGACCCATTTGGAGGAAAGTATTGACAAATTGGAGTGTGTCCAGAAAACAGCAACGAGGATGTCAAGGGGACTGGAAACAAGGTCCTCTGGGGAACAGTGGAAAGAGCAGGCCATGGTTAGCCTGAGGAAGAGGAGGATGGGGGGAGAAATGTGGTCTTCTTGTATCTGAATGACTACCATGCTTGAGTGGGTGGTGGCTGAACAACTCCAAGCACTCTTGAATGACACTGATCTCCTGGATCCATTTCAATCAGGCTTTGGGACTGGTTTTGGAATGGAAACTGCCTTGGTCACCCTGTAAAATGACCTTTGCCAGGGCAGAGACAGGGCGAGTGCAACCTTGATGGTTCTTCTGGATCTCCCAGCAGTTTTTGATACCGTCAACCACGGTATCCTTCTGGATAGGCTGGTTGGGCTAGGCATAGGAGACACAGCATTGCAGTGGCTCCATTCCTGTCTGAGCAGCCAATTCCAGGTGGTGGTGCTGGGAGATTATTTCTCTGTGCCATGGGGGGTACCGCAGGGCTCTCTTTTATCCCCTCTGCTATTTAACATCTACATGAAACTGCTGGGAGAAGTTATCTGGAGGTTTGGGCTGAGGTGCCACCATTATGCAGATGACACTCAGCTCTGCCTTGCTTTTTCAGAGTGAGGCAGTGGCTGCTCTGAATGACTGCCTGGGAAAGGCCTGGATGAGGGCCGACACTGGGGCTTGGTCCAGGCAAGATGGAGGGGTGCTGTGAGAGGGTGCTTCGTCCGTCCAGCTGGGTGATAGTCAACCTGTTCTGGATGGGGCTGCGCTCCCCCTCAAGGGCAAGGTTTGTAGTTTGGCGCTGCTTGGAGTTGTCATTTGGTTGTGAGCTGCCCTGAGGCTTCGGCGGATGGGGCGGCATAGAAGTCTCCTAAATAAATAAATAAATAAATAAATATTTGAGGCCTAAGTGGACTAGGTGACATGGAGCAGCTTTTATCAGCTTAAGCCGAGGACCCTACCTGGGCAGAGAGAGCCTAGCACCAGTTATCCATGCTCTAGTAAACTCTTGCTTGGATTGCTGTAATGTCTTGTATGTGGTCGTGCCTTTGAACATGGTCTGGAGACTTCAACTGATCTGAAACAGGGCAGCTAGCCCTCTTCCAGCTGCTCTGGCTGGGGTTGAAGCCTGGGCCCCATTCAAAGTGCTAGTACATTCAAAGCCCTAAACAACTCGAGGCCAAGCTATCTGAGGGAATGCCTCCTCCCATTTGTACCGACCCAGACATCTCCAGGAGGCCCTTCCAAAGGAAGTGAGGTAGGTGGCTTCCAGGAGAAGGGCCTTTTTCGTTGTGCCACCCTGGTTTTGGAATGAGTTCCCCAAAGAGAGGTGCTCGGTACCGACTGTGTTTTCTTTTCAATGCTAGATGAAGCCTTTTCTATTTTCCCTGCATTTTAACAGTTTAATTTTGTTTGTATATATTCCATTTTATTCTGCACTGCTGCTATGTTTCTATGATGAATAATAGCAATTGCTAATATGGATTTGTTCAATTTTTTTTTGGTGAATGTCTTTTGAACTATTTTATTTTTAACTTTTGTTAACTGCCCATAGTATTTTGGCTATTGGGCCATATAAAAATGAAACAAACAAACAAATAACGATGGAGCAGAGTTATTCTCTGTTGCTCCAGAGGGCAGGATTAGAACCAAAGGGTGGAAACTGCAGGGAAGAAATGTTAGAGGAAACCTCCCAACAGTGAGAGCTGTTCAGAATGGGAACAGACTGCCCGGAAAGGCAATCTTTCCTTGGAGGTATTTAAAAAGAGGCAGGATGGCTATCTTGCCAAGGATGCTGCAGCTGGCCCCGGCATGGAGCAGGGATCGAACTAAATGATACCCAAAGGCCCTTTCAGCTCCATGATTCTAATGCGACTTAATGCATTTATTGTAAATTAGAATCCACCTCATGAGATTTCCCCCCTTTAAACTCAAGATGTTGCATTTGTTATGTACTGCTGTTCTGTTTTCACAGATGCTATTCTGTTGGTATTATTATTCCATTGCTGATGATGGATTTTGCTATGCACTTTTGGCATTGCTTTTCTAATCTGTACGGAGTACAAAAGGTATTGCACAAATAAATCTGGTGGTGACGCATTAGTATCGGGTGGCAGATATGATATCACATCAATCAGCTGAGCATAATACTTGGCTGACATATTTATACAAGCCTTCCCAACCCTGGTGTTTGTCAGATGCTTAGAACTTCAGCTCCTGCCCACATGGCCAATGGCTTGGAATGCTGGGAGCTGTGGTCCAAACACCTGAAAGGCACTGGGTCACAGAAGGCCACCTTCAAGGCAGTGCCAGATCCAGAAGGCTGGACAAGTCACCATCCATGTCCCCCTGTCTTTTCATCAGTATTGTTGTCAGTTGTTCTTCAGCCCCATCCTCTTTCTTATTCTTGCTAGCACTTGCTCGCTTGACAGGGAGGGAGGTATTGTTTCCCTTGTATTCTGCGCTAGTTCAGCCTCATCTGGAATACTGCAACCGGTTCTGGGGTCCACAGTGGAAGAAAGATGCAGACAAGCTGGAAAAGGTTCAGAGAAGGGCATCAAGGATGATCCAGGGACTGGAAACAAAGCCCTAGAAGGAGAGATTGAAAGAAGTGGGAACGTTTACCCTGGAGAAGACAATACTGAGGGGAGATAGGATAGTGGTCTTTCAACTGCATGAAAGGCTGTCATGCAGAGCAGGGCTAGGATCTCTTCTCGGTCACCCCAGAGTGCAGGACACGGAGCCATCAGTTCAAATTCAAGGAAGCCAGGTTCTGGCTGTACATCAGGAAGAACTTGCTGGCTGTTCCGAGCAGCACAGTCACGGAAGCAATGCCCTGGGGAGGTGGTGGGCTCTCCCACACTGGAGGCATTCAAAAGGCAGCTCAGCATGCTTGGACTTGCTGCACTGAGCACTGGGTTGGATGCGATGGCCTTGTAGGCCTCTTCCAACTCTACCGTTCTGTGATTTTATTCTACGAATGGGTAGGCAAATGGCATTTCCTGCTGCTCCTTCTGTTTGTGTGGGCTGAGCAACAGCCAGACACAGGAACAAGTCCGGGGAGCAATGTCGGTGGGATTCTGAGAAGGTGGGCCCTGGGTGGGTGCCCCAGCATGCTCCTCCTTGTACAGCAGCTCCTGGGAGGCACAGGATTCCCCGCCCTGGATCCTTTGGACTATGTCATTCTGAGGAAAGGGGGCAGTTATGCCCCCTTTTATTCTTGACTGTAGCATCTTTCCCTCCAGCCCATACAGCTGTCTGGAAAGGAATTTCCTTGGGACCTGAGACTGCAATCAGAAACCCCTGGGGAGGAAAGGCAGATGAGCTTACACACTAGCACCAGCTCCAGGTTTCAGAGAGTCACAGGCATTACATCCTTTGCACGCTTTGGCTATCAGTGGTATAAAAATACACAGTACAATTAAAATCGCACCTCCTCCCTCCATCTGTGAGTCCATGTTCCCAGTGCCAGCAAACATAAGAGAACGTTTTGTTCTCCATCTCCTGCTCCTCCTCTTCACCACCAATGCCCGGGGTAAGTGGGAGAAAGCGTGTTGCAGCGGAGCGACTCCGGGGCTTTTTCCAGTGGGCCCCGTTGGGGTGTGGACTTCAGCAGGTCCCGCACCAATCCTACCCGTGGATGCTGGCGCTGCTCAGCCAGCGCACACAAGGGACTGTTTTGCAAGCTAATGCAATGCTCGCTGCTTGCGAAAGCTAATTGTTCCTAGGCAAGAACTGCTAAGTACCTCAGTGAACTATGACACTCCCCTACATACACCCAAGGCAGGGGCTGGGACATAACGTTCAAGGCAGTGGGTTGCAAGGAGGCCAGGTGCTCTGCCATGGTGCAGCACCTGCAGATACGCTCCAGGGTGATTCCACCGCATGGGCTGCTTGCACCGCGCAGGCCTCGCACAGGCTGCCTCCACTGAGCGCAAACCATCTTTTGAGCCTCCTTTGAATGACAGCCCAGGTGGGCTGGACGGGGCAGCAGGAAGGGGGCCGCTGGTGCTGCTGCAGCTGACCCCTCTAACGCCTTCTCCGCATGGGGGGGGGCGGTGTTAGGGACGAAAAAAAGGCTCAGGTCCACAGGACCCAAAAAGACAAACGAAGAGGACTGTGACGCACGTGCTAATTCACATCCGCTCGAGGCTCTGACGGGTAACCCTATCTGTAGAAAGGGATGCCGCAGGAAGCGGGAATGGCCGCAAAGGGATCGGAGGCTATTCCCGGCTACTAGCCTCGCTGGCTGTGTGCCTCCCCCTTCGGCAGGGTGGCCGTGGCTGCCTGCATGCACTGCTGCGAGGACCCGGGGCAGGAGGAGGTCTCGCACGCATCCTGCTGGAAGGACCCTGTGGGCGGCTGGCTCGCCACCGTGCGTACGGACGAGATGCACCTTGGGTCTGACCCCGCATGGCTTTCCTCGCGTTCTCACGACAGCAAAGGGGCAGGCGTTCGCCTCCAGGGAGGAGGGCCAAGCAGAACCCCGGGCAGGCGGGGAGCAGCCCGGGGAGCCCCCCTGCCGGCCCCCCGGGACCCATCCCCGCAGCTCCGTCGCAGCGAGCGCCCGCGGGGGCAGCAGGGCGCGGGCTCCCGGGGAGGCTCGGCCGCCTCTTCCCACGCCTCCGCTCCTCCTCCGGCCCCCCCCCCCCCGCCCCGCTCCTGCCTCCTCCACGGCCCCGGGGCGAACCGGCTCCGGATTGGCTGCCGCGGCTCACGCGAGCCGAGCAGAGCCGGAGCCGGCGAGAGGCGGCGGCGCGCGTGCGGGCGCGCGCGGGAGGAGGGGACTGACCGCGAGTAACCCCGGCGCCGCGGCCGCCCCGCGCGACCTCTCTCCTGCGGCGGCCGCGACGCTCGCCGGACCCCGCGCCGCCCCCCCCCCGCCGCCCCGCGCGCGACCGGCCGGGCCAAGATGGCGGCGCTGAGCAAGTCCATCCCCCACAACTGCTATGAGATCGGGCACACCTGGCACCCCCACTGCGGCCGGGCCTTCGTGCACATCACGCAGGGGGCGCTGAGCGAGTCCCTCCGCATCTACGGGACCCTGTACCTGGTGAGAGCCCCCCTCCCCACAGATGATGGCGGGGTGGGAGGCAGAGGGCTGAAGGGGCGGCTGGGAGGGGGAACGAGGGCTGGGAGACAGGGATGCCCTGGGGCAGGAGGGCACTGAAGGGCTTCCCGAGGGGCGGGGTCCCTTCCGAATGCCTCAGTCCCGGGGCTGCTTCAGGAGGGGGGTGGTGTGGCTGTTGGAAGGGCAGCCAGCCAGGTGAGGGTGGAGGGGTGCTTTGGGCGTTCAGGGAGGGAGAGGGGGCTCATGGCTGCGTGAGAAACACATCAGAAAAGTCCAGAGACTGGATCAGACCAAGGTGAGCCCCCCTTATGCAGCATTCTGTTCACAGAGTGGTCATAGGATCATAGAACCATAGACTGGTCGAGTTGGAAGGGCCATGAAGGCCATCAGGTCCAACCCCCTGCTGTTGCAGGACACCAAGTTACACAATCCCACTCAGATGGCTGTCCAGTTTCTCCTTGAATGGCTCTAGTGTGGGAGAGCCCCCCACCTCTCTGGGCAGCTGGTTTCACTGCCTTATTGTTCTGACACTGAGGAAACTTTCTGATATCTAGCCTGAATCTGGGTTGTTGCAACTTGACCCGATTATTTCATGTTATACACTCTGGTATCTGCAAGAGGAGAGCTTGACCTTCCTCTTTGTGGCAGCCTTTCAGGTACTTACAATAGGATATCATGTCCCACTCAGTGTTCACTTCTCAAGGCTGAACATGCCCGGTTCTCTCAGTCTCTCCTCATAGGGCAGTTTCCAAACCCTGGATCATGTTTGTTGCCCTCCTCTGGACCCTTTCTACTTTTTCTGCATCTTTCTTAAATGTTGGTGCCCAGAACTGGACAGATGAGGTCTGACTAGTGAGGTATATAGGGGAACTACTACTTCTTGTGATTTGGTAGTAATGCTTGTATTAATGCATCCCAGATTAGCATTTGCCCTTTTTGATGGTTAGCATTGCATTGATGGTTCATATTTAGCCTGTTGTCCACAATAACTCCAAGGCCTTTTTCTTTTTCTTTTCTGTTAAGGCACATACTCCCCATCTTGTATCGATGCATTTGGTTTCGTTTTCCTAGGTGAACGACTTGGCACTTGTCCCTGTTGAATCTCATTCTGTTGCTTTCAGCCCACCATTCAGCTTTATCAAGATTGCCCTGATCTTCATTCTGTCTTCTAGGGTGTTCACTGTTCCACCCAGTTTTGCATCATCTGCGAATCTCATAATCTTTCTTTGTACTCCCTCATCTAAATCATTAATAAAGTTGTTGAAGAGCACTGCATCCAGGACTGAACCCTGCAGCACCCCACTAGTTAACGCCATCTGATTTGAGAAGTTGCCATTGATGAGCAAGCACTCTTTGTGTCCAATTTAGCAGCCAAGTTTGAATCTACCTAATAGTTTTTCTATCTAGTCCAGGTTTTTCTAGTATGCTTATCAGAATGTTATGAGGTACCATGTCAAAAGCTTTGCTAAAGTCTAGGTAGATTGCGTCCACAACCTGCTGCCCCACAGGAAACCTACAGGTCAACCAGTTGCCTCAGGAAACCCACAGGTGGGGCACAGGTGCAACAGGGCTTGGAGGGTGTGCAAGTTTGTGGCTTCTGTTTGTGGCTTCTGACAGAGAAGATACTGGCCATAGGAGAGAAGAGGAAGGAAGGTGAGAAGTATGGAAGAGAAATCAGGATAGATTTATTCCCAATGTTATTGTTTATTTTATTTATTTATTTTTCGATTTATATCCTGCCTTTTTCCTACAAAGGGCTCAAGGCAGCTTGCATCATTCTCCTCCTCCATCTTATCCCCACAACAACAACCCTGTGAGGTAGGCTGGGCTGAGAGTCAGTGACTGGCCCAAAGTCACCCAGGTGGCTCCATGGCTGAGCAGGGACTAGAACCCAGATCCTCTGAGTCCCAGTCCCATGCTCTGAACCACTGCACCACACTGGCTCTCCTGTTAAAGCCCCCTGAAAACAGGCTTATACTTGTTTCAATCTTCCCTGAATGAATGTGTAGGATTATATTTATTACATATCTACAGTGTCATTGCAGCTACAATTACTATCATTCCTGGCTGTGTTGTGGCTGAGGCAGATGGGAATTGTAGACCAAACATCTGGAGGGCATGGGGTTGGGGAATAACAATGTCGCCGGTATCTGCATGGATCTCTCCTCTACCCTGTCTTACTACGTAGCCCCCCCCCCCCCAATACACCTATACGCATACTCACAGAGGGGTCAGGACAGCATAGAGTTAGGGGTGATGGATTTTGGGAAATAACTGGTTGTAGGAGGGAAGGTAAGACCTGTGGGAGGTAGAGAATGGCCAGTGTGTCCCAGCTGCCACTCCAGAGGTTCTGTATGCCTCATTGCCCCTTTTTCCTTCCAAGGGCAGTGCATCCATCTGCTGAATTTCCCTTCAGTGGCTTGAGCCTTTTGGTTCTTTAGCCCATGTGGCCTGCACTGCCCCACCCCATCAGGTGCACCTTCTTCCCATTATTCACATCCTTTTGCTATCAAAAATAGTTGCTGTCTTCATGTTACTACCCCGAATTATAATAGCAAAAGGCAGTGCAATTTTCTGCTCACCCAGCAGTTGAAAAGGGGGAGGATGTGCTAGGGGGCTATTTCTTTCATACTCATTAGCTTTCATTCTGCCTTGATATATAAGCTGCAGTTCCACTTAATCTTTGTCTGAGAAGATATTCAAAGGTCAGTTTTAAGTGAGGTTTCAGTTAGTCCAAAGGACATCTATGGCATAATAGAGCTGACAAACATGGGGAACTTACCTTATTCCAGGTCAGATTATATTCCATCTATCCCAGAATCACCTACACAGACCAGCAACAGCTCTCCAAGTTTTCAGACAAAGGTCTTTTGTTTGCTGTCTGGTCATTTTAACTTGGTAGATACTGGAAACTGTGGCATTTTGCAGCAAAACATAATTTGTTTTATCTCTGAGTTTATGGCCTCTCCCAAATTCAAAATTGCTGTTCCTAATTTAACAAACTCAGTTTGTGGCCAGCAAGTGGGGTGTATTTGCTAACAGGGCTTGCTGTTACATGTACTCAGATGAAAGTTGCCCAGATGAAGAAGTTCTTCAGAGATGGTAGTTTTAGCCATTGGTCTAGATGGGCCATTCGGTATAAATTTTACATGTTGCACTGTGTGTTCTTGAAAGTGGAATTTGTCAACACCCTTTGTATCTAAAAAGTAGTGATTTTAGATGCCATTTGACTGTTGCAATGCATTGTGCAATGCTCATCTTTTGTATATTCAGAGAAGATCTGATAACACTTCTGATACTTTGAAAATATTTAGCTTGCAAAATGTTGTTCTGGTTTCAAACAATTCAAGCATGAAGGAAGTATAGTAGTATAGCACAGAATTGAGTTCATGTAGTTATTACAACCAGTACACTCAGTTTATGATCTTATACACCATTACTCATTGCACTCAGTGGGACATTTCTGAGTAAACATGGATTGTTGGATTGTGATCTATATTTTGGAGAAAACTGGCTTGTCTCTTTTTTAAGAATATGAGGAGCTATGCAGTGTAAGGCCCAAAGGCTGACTGGGACCCCTTTCTTGACTGTACGTGATTCTCTGGAGAAATTCAGCATTATATGCGCACTGTATTCCTTTTCTATCTTGTGTGGCAACATTTAAGGCCACCAGTTGGCACCAGTCTTTCTGTTGCATCTGAGATGCCTTTGGGGTGTGAATTACTGGCAGCCAAGAAGGAACATGGATGGGGATAGATTGAAGGAGTAGAGGATGTGCAGGGGTCCCTGTGGTCCCTGTAGAGCAGGGGTCTCAAACTGAACTTACCTGGGGGCTGCTGGAAGTAGAGTCTGGGTGTGGCTGGGCCGCATCAAGTATTCCACCACCGCGGTGGTGGTGGGCCGCTCATCCCGCGGCCAGACCGGGCGCCACCGGCGCTTTGAAGCCCGCAGGGCCCCTCCCCCATGCCCCGCTAGTCCCGGCAATTGGCCCATGGGCCGTGAGTTTGAGATCCCTGCTGTAGAGAAAACAGAATGTTGTGAGTTGTAAAGAGAGAAGAGGGCCATCTGAGTCAGACAAAAGAAAGCAGGAAGGAAGTTGAAAGAACTTAAGAGCAATGCTGGGTTGGCCCAAGGTCCATCTAGTCCAGCATTCTGTTCATAGTGGATAATTAGCTGCCCATGGGAAACTTATAAGCAGAACCTGCGTGCAACAGTACCTCTCACCCATGTACGCCCAGCAACCGGAGTGCATGGGCATGTTTCCTCTGAAATTGGAGGTAGCATATAGTCATCAGGACCACTAGCATTGATAACAACATCCATCATGAATTTGTTCCGACCCCTTTTAAAGCCATCCATATAGGTGGCCATCCCTACATCTTGTGGAAGTGAATTTCATCATTTTTATTACTTGTTTAAATTTGTTTGAGAGCATTAGCATCATGCTATCGGCCTGCCTTATTATGAGAAGCAGTACTTTTTATCAGTTGAGGATCTCTCACCAATCATGGGATGAGCCCACTGAACTCTAGTATTATAAGAGAAAAAAACACCTCCATATCTACATTTTACAGTATGCGTAATTTTATACACCTCTCTCATATCTTCCTTACTTGCCGGTTTTCTAAGGAAAATAGTCCCAGATGTTGTAAATTTTCCTCATAGGTGAGTTGTTCCACTGTTTGTATAATTTAGTTGTCCTTTTCTGCATTCTTCCCAATGCTATAATGTCCCTGAATCGTACATAGTATTCCAAGTGTGGTCATAGGATATTGTATAAGGGGAGTATGATATGGGCAGTTTTATTTTTAGGTCCTTTCCTAGTTATTCCTAGCATAGAATTTGCCTTTTTTCATGGCTGCCACACCCTAGGTCAACATTTTCATCAGCTGCCCACCACAGCCCAAGATCTCTGTTTTGGTTAGTCACCATTAGCTCAGATCCCATAATCATATATGGGAGGTTGAGACTTTTTGCTCAACACACATTGGTTTACACTTGCTTACACTGAACTACATTTGCCCATTGATGCCCATTCTTCCAATTTTTGAGATCTCCTTTTGGAGCTATTCACAGTCCTATTTATTTTAATCCCCTGAAATTTGATGTCATCAGCAAATCAGATGTCATCAACAAATCAATACTCACTCCTAATTCCAGATCATTTATGAATAATTTGCAAGGCATCGGTCCCAGTAGAGAGGTCTGGGACAACACTGCTTGCATCTCTGTTTTGAGGGCATTTTCTATTTATTTCTGCTTTTATTTCTATTATTTAGTTGCTTATTGAGCCTTTTATTCATTTTAGTTTGTTCAGGAGACTTTGGTGAGGGACTTTGTGTGGTGGTATGACTTACCTTTGTGGAAGCCATGTTGATTCTTTTCCAGTAAGGTGTGTCATATGATTTATCTGTTAATTTTAGCTTTAATAATTCTTTCAAGCAATTTACCCAAAACAGATGTTACACATGCAATGTCCTGGACCCCCATATGTCTTAAAAACCCACAATATTATATTGTTCATTTTCCAGTCTATTGGTACAGAAACTGATCGTAGGGATATGTTACATTGTTGTTGTTGTTAGTCCCGAAGTTGTGTCCTACCCATCGCGACCCCATGGACAACATTCCTCCAGGCCTTCCTGTCCTCCACCATCCCCCGGAGTCCACTTAAGCTCACTCCGACTGCTTCAGTGACTCCATCTAGCCACCTCATCCTCTGCCGTCCCCTTTTTCTTTTGCCGTCAATTGTTCCCAGCATTAGGCTCTTCTCCAGTGAGTCCATCCTTCTCATTAGGTGGCCAAAGTATTTCAGTTTCATTTTCAGGATCTGGCCTTCTAAAGAGCAGTCAGGGCTGATCTCCTCTAGGACTGACTGGTTTGATCGCCTTGCGGTCCAAGGGACTCGCAGGAGTCTCCTCCAGCACCACAATTCAAAGGCCTCAGTTTTTTGGTGCTCAGCCTTCCTTCTGGTCCAGCTTTCACAGCCATACATTTCAACTGGGAAAACCATAGCCTTGACTAAGATCACAATTTCAGATGTGAATTTTTTCAGAGATCTGCGATGGATACCATCTTGACCCAATGTCTTATTAGGTTCCAATTTTTCATTATGGTCAAGAGCTTCATCTTTTGCCACTGCTATTTAGAGTTGGTGATCTTGCAGAATTCATCCCTCTTCTGTTTGACTTTTCTTGTGTTTGGCCCTTGCTTAGGAAGTGAGCCAGGCTGAGAGGAAGTCTGCAAATGGTTGCAGATGCTAGCAGAACTACTTTTGCACAACCTGGCGACCACATCATTTTGGGCAGAGGTATCTGTTCTATGTTGTTGTTCAGCTGTTCAGTCATGTCCGACTATAAGCTATCCCATGGGCCAAATCTTTTCACACTTTCTGATACTGTGCCACCTCTTTGAGCTGAACTGTGCTCTGTCCTGCATCCTTTTTGATGGAATCTAACCATCTTGCTCTTTGGTGACCTGGTTTGCTTTTGCTGCTGAGCATTCCAAGCGTTATTTTTTTTTTCTAATGAGCTTGATCGCATAATGTGTCTAAAATTCTATCTATCCCATGTTTTCTGCAATTAAAACAGATGAAAAGCATGAATTCAGCTTCTCTGCAGTCCTCTTATTCTCCTTTAGCACTCCTTTAGTTCTGTCAGTACGCAGTGGGGCAGCTGCCTCCCTAGCTGATTCCTTGTCCCTGCTAAATTTAAAGAATTCTTGATTATTGGTCCTGATGTTGTGCAGTATGCTTCTCAAGAAGTATGCTTTATCTGTTTGAATCCCCTTTGGCATGCTATTGTTTTCCTCAGTCTTCCATTTACTGAAGGAAATCTCTGTAATATCTTCCTTGACGCTGCATGTTAGCCATTTTGATACCCTCTTGGACATGGTGCTACTTTTCCTACCTTTTATGGATTTGTGGTTTTGAGTCAACTCCAAGCCTTTTGAAAGGATTTAACATTCTTGAATGAAGACCCAAGAAAAGAGTGTTTATGCTATGGGGTAGGAAGGGACACAGTGGTGTGGGGTGGGATGTCTGTGAGGCTTTTTCATTTAGCATTTTGACAAGTGGGAGGATACCAGACTTGTGCAGCTGGCCCCACTGATAAGGTTGGAATATTCAAATATGTTTTTCCATGCTTTGAAACAATGGAGAAATGACTGTCTTGTATGTTTCTCTGTGCATGGCTGGCCTTTTTCTTGTGTAATGAACCAAGCATTTCCTAGAACTCAAAGGATAGATGCAAGGAAAAGTATTATATCAATGCTGATCTTCAATCAATAGACACACATGTTCAATGGAACTGTGATCCCTCATCCCAGGAGTTCTCCTTTTTGGATCTTGCAAGCCAGGAGGTTAGACGTTCTGTGATTCTTTTGTTTAATATAGCAGTTACTACTACCTCATCACCCCACCCACCCCCGAAAGAGAACAGCACAGAATTCTCATGGGATCTGTCCTGTGTAGGGCAATGTCTCTAGGGCAGCCTTCTCCAACTTGGTGCCCTCTGGATGCTTTAAAGTACACCTCCCAGGATTGCTGACCATTGATTGTGCTGGCAGAGGCTGATGGGAGTCAAGGTCGAAAACATCAGAGGGCTCCATGCTGGGGAAGACAATGCCCCAGCTGTTCCCAAGGGGCTGCTCCTGATGTTTTATAGGGACAAAATGGCAAGAGCAGAGATCATTCGAGCATCATTCAGATTTTGTGGGGAAGGGGGTAGTGTTTGCTAATGGTAGATTTTGAAGAGGGGTTTTTTGTGTGTATAATGCAAAATATTCTAGATGACTGTAACAGTTACTTCACCCTGGCATGCTTACACATCATGCCAAAAT
Source organism: Varanus komodoensis (assembly GCF_004798865.1). Taxonomy (NCBI): domain Eukaryota; kingdom Metazoa; phylum Chordata; class Lepidosauria; order Squamata; family Varanidae; genus Varanus; species Varanus komodoensis. The sequence goes on along the minus strand of NW_025335941.1, from coordinate 59,342,693 downwards.
GAGCAGTCAGTGCGACCAGCTTTTAAAAGCTTCTTTATGAAAGGAAGAGAAATCCAGGAGCAGTCCTAGTCCAGTGATCCAATATGTGAAAGGAAGTGTCAGGTTTTTGTTTTGACCTCTTTATCTTTTGAGCTCCAGCTGGCCACAGACTTAATTTTTCTGAAATGTAAGGTGGGTGTTCGGTGCCGCACAACTGGTCTTATTTTGAAGGATAACATGCAGCTGGCCCATTGAGACTTAAAAAAAAAAGCCAAGTGGTTGGCATGCATTGCAAGTAGAACTTCTCCCCTGGAAAGCTTCCCACTAAGGAGCATGCATTAGTAACTGGGATGTAATAACGCAAAAATAACAGGTATAGTAGTCATAACTAAATAAATGACGATAGGTATAAATGAAATAAATATGAATAACAAATAATTACTGGTACAAAGAAATAACAGTTGCCATGATGAGAAATCATAGCATGTGTTATTAGATTTGATCATGTATGAACTAGGGTGAGCACTGAGGTAGTCAAGTGAAAATGAAATGGGGTTGTGGAGAGCCCCAAAATGTTGACCTAGTTTACATGTAATGACAAATTGTGGGTTTTTAGAAATGAGGGCAGTGCCTCTTGCTTGTGTGTGCCTTTTAAAAAAAAATCCCCTTTATAAACAACCTAGGAATGTCCCATTCCTGTGTTGTGATGGGCAAACCTATACCTCTGAAGTGGATATAACCTTGGGTTTTAACTCAAACGTTTGTTGTTGGGTTGAAAATCTGGTTAGTTTCCCTCCTCATTAGCTCAGAATTATGAGTTTGCATATTATAACAAAAACCAAAGAACTGAGTGCTTCTGGGTTGTTTTTAAAAATGGAAATCAAGCAGAAGTTGGGGCAGACAGTGTGCAGAGGCAGTGAAAAATGCAAATTCCCTGTCAGGAATTATTTGGAAAGGGATTGAGAATAAGATTACGATTCTAAGGAGTCTGAAAGCTTTTGCAAGAAACTTTTGGCATTATAACCAACTTTGGAACTGTCCTTAGTTAAGAGAGTTTTTGTTTAAAAAATGACTAAGAGGAAGGATGGATGGAAATCAATGTTTCAAAATAAACAAAATCAGGATTTTTAGCATTTGTTGGATATTTATAGTTTAGAGCAGAATTGTTTATTTTTAAGTTAAAATAGTAAATTTATTTTAAAGGGTAACTATTATTAAATCATGAGTGAGAATAACTATTATTAAATTGAGCGTTTCTCAAATACGGTTACTTCCTTAATCATCTACCCACTGAATATAGGCATTCAGTTTTCAGCTGAGGAAAATAGAACAGCTCTAGTCTGCATGGTAAATATCAGGCCCGATGTAGACATGTCACACAGGGACGTTCAATATTGCAGCCATTTGGGTTTTTTGAGGTGGGAGTCTGATTCTCAGTTCTTAATGAGTAGAATCCCAGGATGAAAATATTGACAGAATAGAGTCCTGAGATTTTCAGTGAACCCGTGAGAAATATCTAGTAGCGACGTCCTTAGCATGAACATTATCTTAAGATGCTGGGCGATTGCAGTATTGATGGACGAGAATCTGCAGTTTTATTTGCTAAATGGAAGTAGGAAGTGACTAGAATGACAACTGAAATGAGTCAAAAATGAGATAGTCTTGTGGTGCCTTAAAGGCGAAGATATTTATTATGATATAAACTTTGTGGCTTATCTATCTATCTATCTATCTATCTATCTATTTATTTTAAACATTTCTATGCCACCCCCATTGCAACAAAGCCTCGGGGCGGCTCACAGCATAATTAAAACATATAAATAACAATTGATACAATTAAAGATTAAAAAGCCCGGTAACATCTCGGCTTAAAAATTTTAAATTCTATAAATGCATAATAAGTTAACAATTAAAATAAGGTTTAAATAAAAAGGTCTTAGCCTGGAGCTGAAAAACAAATATTGTTTTGTTAGGCTTGTAGTCTGCCTCACCAGATGCAAAGAATTGTATTGTCTTTAGATCAGTTTTGCAAATAAGTCTGCTAAACTTACTAGCCCATGGCAATTATTGACCAACATCCCATGAATGCACCTGGTAGCTCATTGCTTCATCTAGGCTTGTTAACTATATGCATCCATACTTTGCAAAGAAAAGTTTGGCCCATTGTGCAGGGGAAAATAACTTTTTATGGTGCATTTCAAGCTGTAATTGCCATTTCTCCGCTTAATTTTGCTAGCACTAGAATTGGAAATTATTAAGGGACTTGGTATTGTGCTGTCTACCAAACCTGCTCACAACGATCCTCCCTTCCTTGTACTTCCTGGTGCCAAAATGCCTGCGAGTTTTCTTTGGAAGAGACAGAAGTGAAGGTGGGGTTTTGGTGGTAGTTCTAACAGTATTTATTCACTGTCTAAAATCACCAGACTATGCACTAATCACATTTCAGTGAACCCTGTTTCAACTATATGTATAATTATTGTCTTATACATAGCATTAAAATTAGGCAGTCTGTGGCACTGTCCATGTGCATGTGTACCTTGTCATCTGGATAACGGGAGAAGAGAGGAAGATGGGAGCTAAGCGAATGGTGGCAGAGATGATCTGATCACTTGCCCTGGAAAGCACACTGTTTTACCCAAGCAGGAGAGAAGACTACAGAAGTATGACTGTGATTTTAGCCCGTGTCTACAACTAAACCGCTTCATCCCACAGCATTGTTGTTGTCACATACTGTCAAAACATCTCCAAATACTGCAACCTAATGAGTGAATGCACTCCTGGATGTCCTGTCGTCAACAGCTTTTGTAAGCATAAGTCTGTGGCTTCATGAAATTGATCCATCGCATCTTTGCTCTTCCCTTTCTTCTTCTGCTTGCAACTCTTCCTAGAATGATTGTCTTCTCTAGGGTGTTTTGCCTTCTCATGATGTGTCCTGACCTTAGCACCTCAGATTTGTCAATTCTGCTTCTGCAGTAAGTTCTGGCTTGACTTGTTCTAGGACCTACTTGCTTCCCTTTCTTTCAGTTCTCCTCCAGCACCATGTCTCGAATGTATCCATATTCTTTCTGTTAGCTTTCTTCGCTGTCCAGCTTTCACAGCCATACCTAGTGATTGGGATGCACATGAAAATAATTCATCTGAATTGGTCACATACCTTGCATATAGAAGATTTTGTGAAACTTGTTTCAGTACCTAGGTAAGAGTTGTACAATCTGCAGGTTGTGTAATCTGAAATCAAATTGCATGGATGACGAAATTGTAAACCTGTGTATACCTGTCTGAGAGCATGCACTTATTCTGAGCATTCATACACTGAATTGGGTTGATACTTGGATTAAAATACTGTTGTGGATGTTCCCAAGAAATTGTTCCAGCATCTACTCTGCTGCTACAAAATACAGCTTTGGAATTGTGCCTGAGAAGACCTGGTTCTAGATTTAGTTCCATCCATCTTCCTTCCCTGACTTTTAAAAAATCTTTTGAAAGTTTCCCTTCCTCTTTTGGCTTCCAGGTTATCTTACAAGATGTATTAGAACACTGTCATTTTTTAAAAGTCTCTTGAATATAGGTAGTAGCATGTGTGTATCATGGTATTAATAAAACTTGAAAAAAGTGATAATACAGTTAAAATATCTGGATGTATGTTACTTATTCATGAACAGCACATTTATTTCGTTTTCCTTTCAATGTACTTCCAATATTTTCATAAAAATGCTTACTAAAATTCAATATTAAATCCTACATTTCAGCAAATTTAGCAAACCTTTTTCTGTCTCAACAGATACTTTGAGATAAAGGATGTATCAAAGTTAGGTTTAAATACCTGCAGTAACATGTATATTTGCATTTTATAAAAAAGCTATGGTTCAGTTTGATCTAGACAGATGCATATTTTTTCTAAGTATTGTCACCAGTAATTGTCTCAATTGTTGCTATCATACTGTTGCTTGAAGTTTGGTTCAAGCCATTATATTTTGGTTTGCATTGTAGCTTAATTGCCACTACAGTATAAGAATAAGAGAAAGTACGGAAGAGGAAGAGGAAGGGACCATCTTAGAAAACTCAGTGGAAGGAATGGCAATACTGAACTTGTATAATACGGAAAGGATAAAATTGCAGTGTGTTTCTTCCCTGCCCCCCACTTCTTCAAGCTGTAAAAGTTTATAGAGACTCTTCATAAAAGTATTTGCAGTTTTTATGTCTGCTGTGAAGCATTTAACTAGAAACAAAACCAACTTTGAAGTTCTGTTTGTTGTTTGAGTCTATGGGTGCACTTACACACACACACACGCACACACTCGCAAAAGTGTTCATTATTTAGTACCTACAAATGAGAAGTTCAGTCTTCTCCCTTATATGCATGCTTTGTTCAGAAGAGAGAAGATCGAGGTAGCTTGCTAGTGATACTTAGGGAGACTATTTACCTCCTTGCTATGCATATTTTCTACGAAGTTAGTCTTACTGAGTTCAATGAGTATTGATTCCAGTAAGCGTGCATTGGAATCTTAATCTTTAAAGATTAAAATACTTTTTTAAACCATTTATATTAAGTATTGTTGAATTATGGATGCCTTCTTAGCACAGGTAATTTCTATGCTGTTAACTATGAGTGGCTTCAGTTTTGAAACTGGAGCACAAGCTACTCTCTGAAATCATTACTTATTTTGTGTTGTGCCAGCCTTTTCCAGCCTGGTGCCTTCCAGATCATTCTAACACACTTGCATGACACCACTTTGGGGAAGCCATTTCCTAGCCCTATAAACTTGCATCTGCATAAAATGCAAGGGAGCAATGCTTTTATAAGATCACAATGTTGGATGGATTGTTTTTTGCATGTTCTATGAAGATTTCAGTTTTATTGGCCATTGGAGTAAAAAAGGCCATGAGTTGAATTGATTGTTGGCTGTACATACTCAAGAGGGTTTTTTTTTTTTTTTGATGCAAGACTCCGTTTCAGTACATAGAAATAAATAGGAGAGGATTCCTTTATATGCTGTCCTAAGATCAGTGGAAGAATAGCAGTTGAAAAATGTAATATATGAATAAATTAACTTGGATGGACATTTCTCTTACAGATTGCCGCAGTTCTCCGGAAGCGAAAACTTGATTATTATTTGTACAAACTGCTCCCTGAAATCTTGCAATCAACGTCCTTTCTAACAGCAAATGGAAGTCTGTACATTGCATTTTTCTGCATTTTAAGGTTGGTTAGCGCTATTCTGTATCTTTGTCATATTAGGGAATGGTGCGATACGTTGTTTCAAAAATAATGTTGGCTTTGACATATGTTTCTCTGTTTAACTCTGTTTAGAAGGAGATACAACTTCTGGAACAAAATTCATGAATCTGTGCTGAAGAGCACCTCCAACATTATTACTTGCTGCTCCATCCCATCCTGTCCCTTGGGCTTATTTTCTGAGCTTACCAGGATTCACATATTTTTTAGTATTCTGGGCATGGCAGTCAAGCTCTGTTTCCTATTTGCTAGCTAAAATATGCTTGCTTCCCATCCTGTGGGATTGTCAAAGCAGGCCCATTTTGCTGTCCAGGAAATGTATTTTAACTCTTTCGTTTACACAAATAAGCAGCCTTAAACAACAGGGGCTTGTATCTGATACACATTTTATTTTGTTCACAAGGGTATTGCAAACTTGAGAAGTGTTTAAAACAATACTTTTGTGCTTCTCCTTTCATATTTTGCCACGTTAGCTCTTAAAGTTTAGAACAAAGAACATCCAGGTTTTTTATATTTATAACATCTATTTGATTTTTACACTTTTTCAACAAAACCAAGCTTCAGTGAAAAACCCCTGAGAAACAAAACAAGAGTAGAACCGCAAACACATATACAGAAAAAAGGGGAAAAAGAAAACAAAACAAAGTGAAAACACATGTATTCACACAAAAACCCCATATAGCCACACAGTGCCAATCAAAGATATGTTGAACTGGTCTTGAAAGTCTTACTAATAATATATATGTGTACATACGTGTCCACACACACACACACACACATATTCAAAGTTCATGTTCTGCATCACTAATATAGGATGAAGGGAAGGGGAAAGGGTAAAAGTTGTAAGATACAGTGCCAGTGCCCCTCCTTTTTCTTCCTTTTAATGGACGAAGGAAGCTTATCTAACTCCTAATAATGAAATTGCAAAATTGTGTACTAGGAGAAAGCTAGTGTATTAAATAAAGGCTCATGTGAATGTAGATAACCCAAATGTTACACTGATAACCTGTTGGGTCTGATAATTTGTGTGTTTGTATTTGTGTATGAATGTGCCTCAGTTGCAATTGAACCACCCTGTTATTGCTTGTGCAGAGGTATATGGGAATAGCTTGCCGTTGGAGCTTGTCTGCATGAGTCCTTGTTACAGGTTTTACTCTTTGCAATCAGCAGGTATACTGTCATGCTGAAAGACGGGATAGGCAGCTAATTCTTTCACTAACTTCTAGAACATGAAAGGGAATTAAAGAGGTTTCAGTATAAGGAATAAGTGCATCTGCTATGGGCAGTCTGCGCAATGCTAAAGTGAAGGGTTTTTTTCCCTTTCTTAGTGACAAGAAGTGAACTGGAAATTCACTGCTGGGGAAAGGAGGAGTAATAGGTGGGGAGCTTCTTTTGGTTTCTTCTAAGAACAGCATTGATGCTGCATCCTCTTAGAGAAATCTTATGAAGAAGTCCAGAAAAAAATCTTGCTCATGAATATTTTTTTACTAGTTAGCTAGCTTGCTTGCCCATGCCTGTGTTAGTCCTTTATGATCGAAAAACAGGGAAACCCAGCTTTTGCTGTGTTTTTGTGCTGGTTGGTTGTCTGTTGCCAACTTTTCCTTGTTTCAATCGGCCAGATAGTTGACTACAAGCCTGAGCAGGGGATTGCTACTCAAAACTATTTTGCAAAATGTGTACCACTTCAGTGGGGCCAAAAAAACATACCTTAGCATCTTAATCCTGGCCATCAAAGCTTTGATCAAATTTGCTGAAGTAGCTTGCATCCCAGAGCAAGGGAATACCAAGTTATGGGGCAGCCACCTTTAACAGGATTCCTCTTTGTAACCGGTGAGATGGAATACTTCCAGAAGGGGAAGAAGAGGTGGTCTGCAGGGCTCATGTTATTGATACCATGTCATATTTAAACTAGTGTCTTTTAATTGTGCCCTTTTAATGGGTTGCTATTAAACATTTTTTGGCAAATGCTGGATCAACGCTCAACTTGTCCTGTGGTAACAAAACTGTCTTGTCACTATGAAAATGTACACAATGCTTTATATCAAAGTCAGCCTTTGAAATATAGTGGCTGTAAAACTGATGTTCCTCCCAGGGTGTTGCAGCTATTAATTTTATGAGGTTCTTTGATGTACTTGTTAAGAAGAATCATGAGATGGCAACATGGTGCTTTTAGAGAGAAAGGGTGGGTGGGGAGAGAGTGAGTTAGTTTGGGCTGGATCCAGTTTTCTGCTTCTGTGAATGGATGGACTCCCTCTATTCATGGAAGCCACTAAAATTTTGTAGAGCTTCCTGCTAGAAAAAGTGAAAGGAAGCAGTTTTTCACTGATTAGCCTCATACCTTCCAGAGCAGGTTTTGGAGAGAGATGGTGGGGGGCAGCTGTAGATGGAAGGAGAAATGAATGAAATTGCCTCTTCCCTAAGCTCTGATGGAAATTTCAGTGAGTGGAACTGTGTGTATGAATGAATGTGTTCATCAGTTGTGTGCAACCTGCAAAGCTCCCCCGCTTTTTTGTGCTGTGATATTATGCAACATAATGAATTATACTCCTTTGTTTCAGGAGGATCCTTGGAAAATTCTATTTTTGGACTCCTGGTTTTGGTGCTGCTTTACCAGCTTCTTACATGGCTATTCTTATCGAAAGGAAGAGCAGGTACGTGTTCATATATTTTTCACCTGCTTCCATTTCTTGCTGTAGGTGCAAGCCATTCATATAGCAGGATGTAGGAAAATCAATCAATCAATACGTAGCTATGCTGAGAATTGGCAAGTGAGGGTCTGTAGAGTGTACTGCAGCTTATATGCCCTCTTGGAGTTATACATACAAGCAGCCAGTGTCTTTTAAGGTGTTTGAAAGCAACAGGGTCTTAAAAGGTGCTTCCAGTCAGTGGGAATGGCATGGGGCCGTTATAGCGATAAATGAAATGTGCTTTGCCTGCCTGCAACGCCTGATATTCTTTCTGCTTTTCCCCGTATCTGTCTGCCTCAGACTTGTGTCCCTGCCCAGCTGAGTACAAAAGGAGGGAGAGGTGCTTGCTGCTCCCATAATAGTGGAGAGCCAGTGTGGCGTCGTGGTTAAGAGCGTGGGACTGGGACTCGGAGGATCTGGGTTCTAGTCCCCGCTCGGCCATGGAGCCAACTGGGTGACTTTGGGCCAGTCACAGAGTCTCAGCCCAACCTACCTCACAGGGTTGTTGTGGGGATTAGATGGAGGAGGAGAATGATGTAAGCTGCCTTGAGCCCTTTGTAGGAAAAAGGCAGGATATAAATCGCAATAGATAGATCTATCTGGGCTGGATTCATGGCTTTGTACGCATGCCCAAAAGTTGGGGGCAGGCAACTGTATGGGTTTGATTGAACTTTTCTAAAACTGCTACAGACACAATATCAGTGTTTTGCTTATTTTCTTAGTAAGGGCCACTGGTTGTAAGATAATTGGAGAAGAAGAGGTGTCTCATTTTCATAAAATCATGCACACGGTTTCCTTAGTGCTGCTTTGCTATAACAAAGAACAATATTGTAGAGGTGCTTTGTACATCTGCTTTCCCTGCTGCTGTTGGTCATGGTAGTAATGGGGCGATGTACAGTTGTCTGGGGTAGTGGTTACCTGGTGTAGTGAGAAGGCAAATGCTAAGTTAACAGGCTGACATTCCCTGTGCTCTTGCTTTTTTCCTCTTTGCTAAATCATCACAACATTGTAAAACTCCAGGATTTCTTAGGAGAAATGGGTTCTGCTTATGCAGAATCCGTGGCACAGGGATGCTCATCTGAGGGATTCAGGAAAGATTAAAGGAAGCACTTCATGGAACACTGGATAAAAGTGTTCATGGATAAAAGGAAGCACTTCATGGAACTGTGGAATTTACTACTGAAATATATGGTGATGGCCACCAACTTAGTTGGCTTTAAAAAAAGGAGGGGGGTTAGAGAAAGGAGGATAAGACTCTCCATGCCCAGTATGTCCAGGGCATGGTCTGAAAGCACAAGAGGCTGCCGTTTTGCTGACACTATGCAGGTCTGAGTTGGACCAGTGCTTGGAAGGGACATCTAAGCCATGTTGAGGTCCATGGCGGAAGAAAAATGGGCTAGAAATGTAATGAACAAATCATAGCGGTGATGGCCGTATAGAACCTGCAGGGCCAGAGGCAGCATGCCTCTGCATAGTGATCAGTGGGGAGCAGCAGGCTGCTGCTGTCATGTCCTGCCTGTGGGCTTCGCGAGGGGCATCTGCTTTACTGCTGTGAGAAACCCGATGCTGGACCTGGTGGACCAGCAAGGCTGCTCTGATGTTTTCATCCCTAGGCATTGGTTGGCTCTCCAAATGGGTTCGTCGCAAGGGGGAAAAGGCAGGACATAAATGCAATGTAATAATAATAATAGTAATGATAATAACTTCAAACCCGAGTTTAAAAAGTAGTAAGTATTACTGAATACTAAAAATACTACTCTTTTTAAAAGAAATATTTGTATAGTGGCTAATTCTGAATAATTAATCTTTTTGTAAGCATGCTGCAAGGGAAGACCTCTTGGCATATATTTTAAATGTGTGAACAGAAATATAGAAATAGAGTTTAGCCAAATGAATTATAGCACTAAGATACATTACAGGACATTCATATTTGTATTAGAGTAGTGGAGTTGAGTTTATGTAGGTAACTACATTCACTGAGGGAAAAGGAATAGATTGACATTTTGCATCAGGTAATCAAAGTTTTCTCTTTCACACATGCTCGCTATTATTTTTCTGCTCTGGACTGGATGTTTCATGGACCATCTTCTTTGAGAACCATGGCTGTATAAAAATCCTGAAGAGCATTTGACTGGACCATTTGCCTCCATAATTTGATACATCACACCGCTTGCCCATACATTTCACTGGTCCAGAGATCCTGACAGTGCCCTTCATCTCTGTATCCTGTTGCACCGTTTGACCTCTCCACAAATCGACTGCACCCACCTGCTCTTCTCCAGTCACCTGCTTCTCCTGAGGCTCTTAAAGATGTCCTTAGGAATGAAGCCCATCCTTTCCCCTCCTGCTGTGCTCATGTTGTTCTCATCCATAGTTGCTCTTTACAACTGAAGGAGTCACTAGAGAGGGTGAAAAGGATTAGTGAGAACAGGTGCAGTATTCATGAACTGCTGTTAGGGTCCTTGAAAGGAAATAAGCCAGGCAAGAAGCTGGCATATAGAGATTGCCAAGAATTAGAGAAGGAAAATGGGCAGATGAGCTGTTCCCGCTGCCCCATGCTGTTTCTTCTTGCTGATTTGGTCTGTGCCGTTTACCTCTTCAAAAATGTACATGCATGAGCTGCTTCAAAATTTGAGAGTAAATTGTAAGAGAGCTCCCCTGTCCTTCCATGAAATGTGTTCGGAATCTGAGACCTCCCTTCTCATCTAATGCAACTGCAGGGAATTGTGTCTGTGCTCACTTTTTCTTCTCTTCCCCACAAACAGGCTGTTTTCAAGGGGAACACAGGGTCAGTTTCCACCACAAAATATGGGTTGGGATGTGGGTGTTGCAGATCTTTGTGTTGCCTTAATGAAGTGAGCCATTCATTCAACCAACACAATTAAATGCTTTTCATTCAGGTAGCTTAGGGAGAGTGCATACTCACTGTAGCACGTGATATTCCTATAAGGGTCAGTGTTCTTTCTTCCCTCCCCTCCTTGGTCCCAGTTGGATCCCCACTATGTCTGCATGCATGATAACTATATTTAATAGGTAAATTATATCTCCTAATATCTTGGGATATGCAAAACTAATTGTGGGGCAACTGATCATGTCCATATTACAGTTTTCATGGTCCTAAAGCATTATGCAGCAACTTCGCAGAATCTAAGCAGGTTTTGCTTTGATCATTGCCTACGTGGGATGACCCCCTGGGGAAAGTTCATCGTCATCCCTATCATCATCGCACTGCATTTATATCCTGCCGTTATTCCTGTTGCAAGGAACCCAAGACAACTTACAAGGGTCTCCTCTTCATTTTATCCTCACAATAACAATTCTTTGAGGTAGGTTAGGCTCACAGGATGGGCTCACAGAGACACAGTGAGCTCCATGGCTGAGTGGAACTAGAATCCAGAACTTCTGAGTCCCAGTCCAGCACTCTTAACCACTACACCATAGTGAAATAAATAATGGTCATTCCTTCTCTCTAAGCAATCTTAGGGATTCTGTTATGCATCTCAACATGGTATTCTTAGTATCCTCATCAAATAGGTTTTTTGGGGAAGCCATGATGGTAAAAAGAGCTCCAGTTTGCATATTGAGAACAGTAAACAGTTGAAAGAGTACACCAATCTAGGACCTTGCACAGTTGGCTGGATACTGTCTGAGTTCTGATGATTCCTTGGTTTTGGTAGCTGAAAGTTACTCACATCTTTCTGGCCATAAGGCACAGCAATGTTGCACAATTATAGCCTCCCCTCCCCTTTCCTTTCCTTGGAGTAAGCAGCAGAATGGATACTGCACTTGCCCAAGGAGGGGAGAAGTTCAGCTACAGGCTTCATGCCATCAGTAGCATTTAATTAATTTCTATCTTAAGCAGTTTGAGGTGCTTGTGTTTTATGTTGTTTTTTGTTCAGAAGCATGTATTTTAGTTGCTCTAGCAGCTAGCAGTTAGTTATTTTTTGGTTCTTTCCCAGCTCAAGTTCAACTACAGCTGAAGTTGTTTAGTTCAGGCCAGTAAAGGTTTAGTTACTCTACTGACACATATAGGCAACTGGTCCAGTTCTTCAAATGGTAAAATCTAAATGTAAGGCACATGAGAGGGACACCCTGCACTGCACAGTAAGAATTCCTTTCCCCTTTCCTTTCTCCAGTGGGTGCACTGCAAATCCTTAGGCTTGAATTCACACCTACTCATTTGAATGGGCTCAGTTTTGATCCCTTTTTCTGCCTTTCCACTATTTCTGTAGTCTTATTTTCTAGCTGTACTTTGGTTTCACAGGTTACTTCCTATTGCTCACATATTTCTATCCTATTTTACATTGGCAAAGGCATTGCCATAGTACTGTATCTGTGAACACAACTTGATAAACACCAAATATATCTGGTATCATTTATCTTATTACAATCACCCCACATTCATGTTTTATGTCCATTCCTTTCATGCTCTAACTTGTATGTTGATCAAACCCCAGTCCCAAAGGGAAACAGGTCTTGAGTCCAGTTTTTGGAGGGCAAAGCATACAATCTGTGCAAACCCAGATATACAAATTGCTTGTGTGCTTACTTTGGTGGAACCAAAGAATGTACCACATCAATTATTTTGTTTGGTTGAACCCTTATTCTAAACTAGCAACCTGGTTCTGTTCTGGATATGGTTCAACAGAAACTTTCAGGTAATTGTTCAGATTCTGGACTGGTTTAAGAAAAATAAAGATTTATTCCAGTTTTGGTTTGTCTTGACTTGATTCAAGCTTGGTTTGGCTTCCTGCTTGCTTGCAATTCTTGAAGCTTATTCAATGATGCTGAAGTTAGAGTTGCTTCAGCTGTTGGTTCATTCCTGAAAGGGACAGTGCTCCTGTTTCTCATGGTTGAAACCTATCTGACCTTACAACTTCTGTGGTTCTTTGTAAATGGTAGGTTGATAGAGGTTTTGTAAGTTAGCCTATTTGACACTGTCACTCTTGGCACTCTTGGCATTCTTATTTGATTCTGCTAGTAGAATTGGGGCAGCTTTCTACATGTGTGCCAAGGACAATTTGAACTTCTTTTGTTGCATGTCTAAAACCTAGGGAAAAATATGATGTTACTTGGAAAAAATACACCATTGGTTAAACATGAGCCAAACTTGTCAGAAAATGTTCAAAATGCATTCTAAAAAGCATTGAGAGACCAGACTAGTTAACACCTTCTTCAAATTATTTTAGACTTGGGATGGCATCACACAAGAAGTTTGCCTGCTGTTTCCTTGAAATTGCCTGTAGTGTGGCAACTTCATACAGCAAGTCAACTTATGTCTGCTATTTCTTAAAGGGTACAACATCTGTTGCTTTGTTTACCTTCACATTCTTCTTGTTTTGGGGCCAGATGCAGTGTTTGTAACTTGGGAAGGAGCACTGTACCTTTCTTTACCATGGGATCTGGTGGAGGGAATGTGGAAAAAGTGGAGAATTTCTGGGCAAGCTACTTGTGGACTAATATAAACATTCACTTTATTACTTCTCTGATGTGGTGTTGATCACTTAGAAAGTATTATGAAAAGGACTTTCCTCCAGGCCTTAAAAAAGAGTTTCACATGGTAAAATGAGGTAACCTCACTTCAGAGCTGTATGCAAGGAAATGCAGGTACTTATTAAACAATTTGGGGATGTGTTGAACACCATTCCAAAGCACCTGGTTCATGAGCAGTTTTGGTTTGAGGCAGAGTTAGATAAGCATGTGATCACAGTTCTGCATTTCAGAAGGGTTCTTCCAACACTCCCTTAGCCTATGATTTTTCATTCCCTCTGGGGCTTTGGTCACTGCCATAACTAAGTTTGTTTAATTTTTTTCTAAAGCTTTAAGATCACATCGTTGTGGCCTTTCCATGTGGAAGTTTGAGATTTGGTTCAATGCATACTCTGATTTCCTCTGCACAGTAGCAGGAGTCTGGTTGTCTTGCAGGAAAACATTAAAGCACATTCCTGGGTTGGCTGAGTTGCTATAAATCATTAATAGTATAGAGAATTACTGTTGTCAGGGAGTCAAAGCAGAGGTTGATACTCAGAAAGGGTGACCAGTAGAAGAAGCAAGGACAAACAGCAACTAGAGGCAAAGAAGACAAGATGGCAAAGAAGACAAGATGGCAAAGAAGACAAGATGGAATGCTGCTGAGGAGCAAAAATTATCCTGTAGTAAAAGCAAAGCAACCAGTCTCAACCTCGACGTCTTGGACTGACGGCTGGTCAGACCCAGAAATAGGTTCCTTTAGATCAATGGTCCCCAAACCTTTTTGGTCTGCTGCCCCCTTTCCTCTTGGGCAACAACTCTAGCACTTCCAGGGTTTCTTTCTTTGTATTAGGGCTATACTTTGCTTTACTGCAAATTTAAAACAACCAATCACTGCCCTCCCACCCCCAGATCTTTCCACTCTCCACTTTGGGAGTTACTGCTTTAGATGGTTTCTAGACAGCTAGGGAGGTGCTTGGCAATTACTTTGTACCTGTAATAATGTCTTTCAGTGAAGGGTGATTCATCTTTCTTCGCCTTTGTAGGATGGGTTAGATAGAGACCCATCAAATGGGAGTTGGATTGACATGCTAGTAATAGCCGACACTTCAGGAGACTTGCTTAGACCTTTCAGGTTTTCTTTCTTGGCACTGGAAGCCTTTCTGTTTCCCTCTGTTCCTCTTCCAGATGTTATGATCCACTTCTGGAGGTTGCTATAAAAGACTGTGCGACTGCCTCTGTGTGAGAAACCACAGTGTTTCATGCTGTCTCCTGTTTGGGTCTTTCTGCCTCATATGCTTGGAGGTAGCTGGTATAGAGACTCTTCATGGCTTTAGAAGAGGGGCTGGAAAACTTGTGACCCTCTAGATGTTTTGCACTGCATCTTCCTTCATCCTTGGCCAGCACAGCCTATGGTGAGGGATCATGGGAGTTCTGGTGGGCCACCATTTTTGTCCACCTTAGCTGATTCACATAGGAAATGGTTACATCTTCTGAGTGGAAACACCATCACATGGAAGCGCTGTTGGAGGTGATGGCACCAGACACATCTGAGTGCAAATTCCCCCCTCTGGATGATCCTGGAGCAGTCTCTGGGCCTGACCATCCTCACAGGGATGTTGTAAGGCTTCAGTGAGAACATTGTGTGTGCTGTCTTGACCTTCTTGAAGAAGTAATGGAACACACAGATGACCCCACCAGCAAGTTCATGATACCCTTATATTGGAGCTATCTTAAAAGCTTGATATACAGAGAAACAAGAAGCCAAAGAAGTGAGAAGTTGTGCATTATTATTATTATTATTATTATTATTATTATTATTATTATTATAACATTTCTATGCCGCCCCTTGCCGAAACCTCGGGGCGGCTTACAACATGATAAAATACATTGAAATACAATAGTACATAATAAATTACCAATAAATGCAAAAATACAAAAAATACATTGATTTACAAATATAAAATTAAAATTATCAGTATAAAATAAAAATATAGGAGGAGAAAGAGAAGGAAGAAGAAGTTGCCCTGGCCAGATCATATGTTTTAACAATTGAAATGATGTCTAAATAAAAAGGTCTTTACCTGGCGCCGAAAAACCAGTAACGACGGTGCCAGGCGGACCTCTTTGGGGAACAGTGCATCAAGTGGAACAGTTCAGAGGCTTGCATAAATCATTAAGATTTGTGTATTCATTATTTATTTTGCAAATGTTACTTTTGATGATTCTGCCTGTGCCACTTATGAGCAGGAATAAGGAATCATGTGGGGTACTAAAACTACCCTGAGTCACTGTAAATGTAGTCCAGACATGCCTCTGGCTACTGAGGCTTTGTGTGTTAGACAATGCCCCTTGTGTATTTTCAAACGTCCTAACAGAAATAAGGATTTTTTTAAAAAAAATGGAGAGAAAAACACAGGTTCTTAGGAAGTAGAATGAACTATTCGATACAAATTGGTGTATTCTCCACACTTCTCTGGAAGTGGGCTTTTCCAGACATAAGCTGACACTTCCTCATATTTTAATCTTTATCTCATCCTGACTGAAAGGAGATAGTTTTATATAAATTTGCTTATAAATTCATAGAAGTGCCCCTGGACTTTTTACTGTATCTAGCTGCTGGTAGCAAATAATAATTTAATCTCTTCCCTGTGGACACCCCGCTTTGTTTGTTTATTGAAAATTTTTATATGCCATCCAATACCAGAGTCTCTAGATGGCTTACCAACACACACACACACACACACACACACACACACACCAGGTTTTAAAGTTTGCTGTGGGTCTTTGCTTGCACAGCATCCATGCCAGAGACTGAATACAGGAATCGCTTGCAAACCAGAGCTGCCTTGCAAATGCTCATGTTTTCAGATCCTAGGCTGAACTGTTGTATCCAATACTTGACTGAACCTTTAGGACTATGTAAGAAGCAGATGCTAACAAAATCCTTTGTACACACTTAGCTGAAAGCCTGTTTTTCTACCTAGAATGTTCTGCCACTCGAAATAGCTAAGTGATTAGTGTAACAAAAGCTGTGCATTAATCATAACAATCAAGCAAAAGTGTTGCACACACTAATAGGACAAACTTGAAATTAGCCTTAATAGGCTGTGGTCAGAAATACATTTCACACTGTTTCGTGGGATGTGTCCTTACATTTGGATAGAATTTCAGTCCTAGCTATGTTTACGGAAGAAAAGGCCATGTTGGATCAGATCCAGCACTGCATTCAGCAGCCGTCCACAGCAGGATGGATACAAGAGGTGTATGCAGGCATGCCTCTCCTGATAACAGTGTGGTATATAGTGGTCAAGAGCGTGGGACTGGGGCTCAGGTGATCTGGGTTCAAGTCCCCGCTCAGCCATGGGGCCAACTGGGTGACTTTGAGCCAGTCACAGATTCTCAGCCCAACCTACCTCACAGGGTTGTTGTTGTGGGGATAAGATGGAGGAGGAGAATGATGTAAGCTGCCTTGAGCCCTTTGTAGGAAAAAGGCAGGATATAAATCGAAAAATAAAAATAAAATAAAAAATAAATTACAGAGGTAGCACCTAGTCAGCAGGGCTAGTAGCCATGGGTAGGCTGCTCCTCCTGAATTTGTGCAGCCCCCACTTCTTGTGGCAGTGAATTCCATCGTCTGTATGTTGTATGAGTAAGTTTTTGTCTGTCTTGAATCTTCCACTAATTAGCTTCATGGGACCACTCCAGGTTCTAGAATTATGGGAGATGGAGAAAAATGTTCCCTTTCTCTATACCATGCATAGTTTTTGTCATGCCCGCACTTATTCACCTTTTTTATAAGCTAAACAAACAGGTTTTGTATCCATTTCTCATAAATGAGTCACTGTAACCCAACATTTCAGTTGCCCTTCTTTGCTCTTTTTCCAGCTAAGACAAGACAACCAAAACGGTACGCAATATTCTACTCACCCTAAAGATTTGTATAAGGGGGGTGGGTATGATCTTGGCAGAGCTTTTCCCTCCATTTTCTTTCCTGATTATACTGCACGCTGGGCCAATATTTTCATCATCATCATCATCATCATCATCATCATCATCATTATTATTATAACATTTCTATGTCACCCCTTGCCGAAGCCTCGGGGTGGCTTACAACACAATAAAATACATTGAAATACAATAGAACATAATAAATTACCATAAAATACAAAAATACCAAAAAATACATTGAGTCACAAACATCATAATATAAAATTAAAATTATCAGTATAAAATAAGTAAATAAATAATATAGGAGGGGAAAAGAGAAGGAAGAAGAAGTTGCCCTGGCCAGATCATATATTTTAACAATTAAAATGATGTTTAGCCACTGCAACCCCAAGATCTCTGTTTAGATCACTCACTGCTTGACACCATAATTGACACTATTTCTGTACTACAAAATGTCTCAAGTCGTTTAGCTGGGGTATATGAATGGAAGGTGTGTATATTACAGGAACTCCTGTATTACAGGGGATGCAGTACATCTCTGTGCAGGCACATATACATGGTGGAATCTGTCAGTGAGAACCAAGCTACCCACTGTCTAGGTTGCAGGACAGGTTTTACACTTGCTGAAACAGTATTCTAAAGTGACCATTGGGCTGTGTGACATACCTCTGTTGACCTAAAAAACTGCCTCCAATCTTGAGTTGAGTCACACTAGAATGTGATAAAACTGTGGCATCTAGTTTTGTTTCTGTAGATTAAGATGGAGAGATAAACGTTTCCCTCTGGTAGTTCCCCTCTTCCATTGTTGCAAGAACCAGTTCTGGAAAAGATTGAGTCAAACTGCAAAATGGTGTTCACCTTGTTAAAGGTAAAGGTTTCCTCGTGACTTTAAAGTCCAGTCATGCCTGACTCCAGGGGGCGGTGCTCATCTCCGTTTGCTAGCCGAGGGAGCCAGCGTTTGTCCGCAGACAGTCTCCGTGGTCATGTGGCCGGCATGACTAAACACCGAAGTGCACAGAACACTGTTACCTGCCCACCGAAGTGGCACCTTTTTATCTACTTGCATTTGCATGCTTTCGAGCTGCAAGGTTGGCAGGAGCTGGAACAGAGTACTGGTGCTCACCCCATCTGTGGATTCAAACTTTCGACCTTTCGATCAGCCAGCCCAGCGGCCCCTGCAGTTTAGCCTGCTGCGCCACCGCATCCCTGTTCGCCTTGTATTTCTATGTGAAAGGTTTGAGTGGATGGGCAATGAGCCGGGAAGCAGTCTCTGCCGGTCTTGGTATTATAACATTACATGTGGCATGGTGAACACTTCGATGCACCTCTGCACTCTCCTTTCTTCCACCATTTGACAAAAAGCTTCCTTCTAAGAATACCAAAACAGGTTTTGTAAGCAAAAAGTCAGAAAAGCTTTATTTTTCAGGTGACACCTTACAAGAGACTGAATGCTTTTTTTCTTAAATTTTCAGTAAATTATATATTGCTGTTTACTACTAAGACCTCATTATTATTAGCGCTTACCAACAAGATGAGTTGCATGCTGCTTAATTTTAGCCTAGTTTAAAAACAGGGAATTAAATCTCTAGAAGCTGATTGTTGCATTATTTGCCTAATGAGCCTCGTTCTCTATGCCTTTCCTTGTTGAATTACACCATTGTGAATTCCAGTAAAGAAACCTAATTACAACTAATCAAAATAAAGTTCTCTACTGGCTTTGAAGGGGTGTGTGCGTATGTATGTGTGTTTTGCTTCTCCCTCTTTAAGTGTCCTCTAGGCAGAATTAGTGTTTACTTAGTGGCTGTTAACATTATAGTGGCGCCTGTCTCCTTGCTGTAGAGCGGACTGTGTCATTGGTGCCATTCTGAAGCCTTAAGTTGAGGTTTTATAATTTGGCTGTAAAAAAGTACCTTAGGCTACATCTAACACCTTCTGGTTCAAAAGCCTTCTTCTGGGGTAGGGGGTGGGGAAGATACTGCAGATTTAAGATTTGCAAGCCATTTACAAAGATTGCTCCAGACTTCTGGATTTTTGAGCAATTGACTTTTCCCTCTACCAACCATGCTTCCTCTAAAAAACTGTGTCTTAGCCTGTGTAATGCATGAATTTAGATGTGATCTTTATAGTGCTAGGGTTGTGAAGGCTTGAAGTTTGAGCTTATAGTTAGCTGTCCTATTTTTGAGATTTAGCAATGCAGTTTCTAAGATGGTTGTCCAGGTGCATGAAGAAACATTTTCTTAACAATGATTGATTGTGTTGCACACTGTTATTACTGATTTTGGTATACTGCTTATTAAATAAACCACAGTATATGTGCTATAAGCTGAACACCACAAAATTGCTGTGGCTTCTGTGGATTTGACAACTTAAAAACAAATTGTACTTAGGCTAAATGTTATTGCAAATTGATATTTGTGGCAGCCTGGTATATTTAAACTTCATTGTCTAATCCATAAACTGTTTCCTGTTCTTGGGAGCTGTTTTAAAGCAACCCTACTGTTTCAGAACAGATTTATTTAAACTCATAAATTGGTAGTCTGAGTGATATAAATTAACCCCCTCCCCTGCTGTTTATTGTGACTGCTGTGCACTTGTAAAAAGGTGCAAGAGTAAAAAAGCCTTTCCAGTTTTTTTTCCAGCTGGTCTTGGCATTCTTTGACTAATGCGATATACCATCTGCATCCATCTCAGTACAGACGTTGCAGTGATTGTGGTTATTGGTGAAAGGGGAAGGGAAATCATGCAGGGATGAGAAGGGAAGGAAAGCGGGTACACAACCCATTCCACCAAGCTGCAGTGGTATGGGTGGAGAGGGGTGGCATGGGGAAGCCAGGCCATCTCGTCATCTCTCTTGGGACACCAGCTGCCTTCGGCTCTTCTTCACTTGTCGCCTTGCCCCAGTAATTCCAGCAGGCTACAGTAGAGGGAGAGAAGCTAAGCTTTCTCCTGCATCTGAATAGTTTGCATCTCAGCTATTTGCTGTAAGCGCTCTGTAAATTTAAAAGCAGCTGCCCAAGTTTGCTTTTATCCTCTCCCATTAGCACTGTGTGTGCCTCCTTGCTTGCTTAGTCAGGTTTTTAGATTGTAAGCCTGAAGGCAGAAAATGCTTTAATTTGGTCAGCAAGCTGCAGAGACTGAATCAGTCCAAATCTTAACAAAAATATGCCAACAAATATTGAAAGCAAAACCATGGCCCACAGAAGGAAATGTTTGATAGGCGTTTCAGTCCCCAGGATGCAAAAAGAGTGCAGCAACCATAGGACCAGTGCATAATTCCCCATGCAAGCAAACTGGTGCTCAAGCCAGTGCAACAAATAATATTACCTGGACTGAGGTAATAATATTTCTCTGGACTGAGAAATGCCTGACATTCAAGCTGGATTCTGAAAAGGAAGAGGCACTTGGGATCATATTACAAATATAGCTTGGCTACTGAGCACAGCAAGGAATTTCAGAAGGTTAGTCTATGCTACAGCAAAGCCTTTGATTATGTGGATCACGAGAAACTATGGATGGTCCTGAAAGAAATGGGTATGCCTCAGCATAACTGTATTGTGGACAAGAAGCTACTGCTACTGTGAGGAAAGAATATGGAGAAACAGAATGGTTTCCCATAGGCAAAGGTGTCAGACAAAGGTGTATTTTATCTCCCATTTTTCTTCAGTCCGTGCAGAAGGAAAGCCATATTAGAATCAGAAGAAGGAATGAAAATTAGCAGAAAACATATCAATAATACAATATATGCAGATGATATCATACTATTGGCAGAAAGTGGGAATGACTTGAAACACTTGCTGGTGAAAATGAGTGAAGAAAGTACAAAAGGAAGACTGCAGCTGAAAATAAAACAAAAATCGTGTCAACAGAATTACAGAACTTTACTGGTAACTATAAAGAAATTGAAATCATGAAAGATTGTACATACCGTGGCTCACTCATTAATTCAAATGGAGGCTGCAGCTAAGAAATTTTAAAAAACAGAGATTTGGAAGGGCAACAGTGAAGGAACTGGAAAAGATAATCAAGTATAAGGATGGTTCCCTGGAGATGTATGGATATGAAAATGGGACAGTGAAAAAAGCTGGCAGGAAGAAAATTGATGCAAGACTGCAGCTGAAAATAAAACAAAAATCGTGTCAACAGAATTACAGAACTTTACTGGTAACTATAAAGAAATTGAAATCATGAAAGATTGTACATACCGTGGCTCACTCATTAATTCAAATGGAGGCTGCAGCTAAGAAATTTTAAAAAACAGAGATTTGGAAGGGCAACAGTGAAGGAACTGGAAAAGATAATCAAGTATAAGGATGGTTCCCTGGAGATGTATGGATATGAAAATGGGACAGTGAAAAAAGCTGGCAGGAAGAAAATTGATGCATTTGAAACATAGTGCTGGGAATTCCCTGGATTGACAGAAAAATGAACAAGTGGGTCTTAGATTAAATAAAGCCATAACTTTCCCTAGAAGCAAAAATGACAAGACTGAGACTGTTGTACTTTGGGGATGCCATGAGAAGGTAAAACTCGCTACAGAAGACAAGCATTCTAGGTAAAGTTGAAGGCAGAAAAATGAAAGGAAGACCAAAGAAGAGATGGATGGACTCCGTAAAGGAAGCCACAGCCTTGAGAGCTTTCATTCATAGTTTCTCCATAAGTTGACTTGATGGCACACAACAATAACTAATTGGCTGCCACACCTCATTTCTTAGCTCTGAATAATTGTTGTTGTTGTTGTTGTTAGTCGTGAAGTCATGTCTGACCCCACGGACAACATTCCTCCAGGCCTTCCTCTCCTCCGCCATCCCCCGGAGTCCACCCAAGCTCACACCGACTGCTTCAGTGGCCCCATCCAGCCACCTCATCCTCTGCCGTCCCCTTCTTCTTTTGCCATCTATTGTTCCCAGCATTAGGCTCTTCTCCAGGGAGTCCTTCCTTCTCATTAGGTGGCCAAAGTATTTGAGTTTCATCTTCAGGATCTGGCCTTCTAAAGAGCAGTCAGGGCTGATCTCTAGGACTGACTGGTTTGATTGCCTTGCGGTCCAAGGGACTCGCAGGAGTCTCCTCCAGCACCACAATTCAAAGGCCTCAGTCCTTCGGCACTCAGCCTTCCGTATGGTCCAGCTTTCACAGCCATACGTTGCAACTGGGAAAACCATAGCCTTGACTATACGCACTTTTGTTGGCAGGGTGATGTCTCTGTCTGAATAATACCTGTGTAGAAAATCCTTTTCCTCTTGTAGAACTGTTAATTTGTGGAATAAGCCCTTTTGGAGCCCTATCTGATTGTAGGTGGAGTCAGATCCAGTGCTGCATGGAGCTAACACCAAATTAGGTGGGATTTGCAGGATTGTATAACAACCCCACCCCTCTGTCCATTTTGGCCTTTTCCCATTCCCCCTTCTGTTATCACTGGTCTGAGCTGATTGCTTGCAGCAGGCTGCAAGGAATAAGGTTGGATGCTTATGTAGCTCTTGTGTTTTTCATTGATGCTTGAAATCTCAGAAACAAGAGGAGCATCTTTGAATGGCTGATGTCAATTTGTTATTGATCCTTGTGAATACCAAGAGAAAACATGTTCCATTTTTGGTGGGAGTGAATTTTTATAGGGAATTTAGGTATGTATAATTCATCATTTCTTGGTGGTCAATTATGGGCCTTAAAATGTGAAGAATACACAGCTCTTTACTGTGGAATAGTTTGGAAAGTATTTTAAGTCATGTTCAGTGCTGTGTGGATTGTAGCAGTCCTGACATGGTGCAGCCATGAAGGTGAGAAAAATCCTAGTCAAAAGCAAACCAAATATCAAAGTGAAAATGGAGATGCAAAAACTGTTTTGTTTGAAGGACAGAATTAATTTTAAGCTTTTGAAATCTTTCCAGAGGCAGAAATGATGGATGCCTGCATTTCACTGAAAATGAGCTTTGGGAGCTTACCATCAATTTTGCTTGCCTTTGAAACTCTCCCACTCAGTGTGTAGATGAGTGCAGAAAGCCTTTGACCATTGAAGCTGTTTTCATAAAGGTCCTGGGAATTTTAGATGAATGCTCATGTACCAGTGATGTAGGAGTTTTCTGTCTCATCTTCAAAGTATTTCAACCCTTCAGTGGTGTTGTAAAGGTGGAGAATGGAAGATCAGTTGTTTTCTGACTGGTTCATGCCTGTTTGTTTTTTTATCCTTTCTCAAATATGCTTTTATCTTGTAGTTCTGATTCTTGTTTATTAATTCAAATAAAAATGCATCTCTTAGAAGGGATTTCCCTACAGCTCTCAAATTGTAGAGTGTTTTATTTAAAGAATGGGAAAATTAACATCCAGTTAAATCTCTTTCTTTAAAAACTTGTTAAACTATGCACAGCTGGTAAACTATTTCAAATTCTTCTTTCTGTTAGTAGTTAAATCTGGTAAATGAACAGATTTGGTCTTAATATCTTAGGATATATCACCAAAGGTTTAATCACCAACATGTCACATTACTGAAAAATACGTTGGTTTTCTGAGTGCCAGTATCAAATTATAAGAACATGGGTTTGAACGTATAACCAGATGGGTTAGAACTTAGAACCAAATCTCACCTATTGGAGGCATGTGGAAACTGCTTGGGAGCCATGTTCAGTCTTCCCAAAGGAAAGACTGTATCAGAGGCAGGAGGGGGAGGCTTCTCCTGTCAGAACTTCTTTACAAAAGATTCCCCCTGAAGAGTTAGAACAGGCTGCCACCAATTAGTTTAAATGCTTCTGTCCATCCCGTTCAGTTTATAAGCCTTTCTGTCAAGGGTATCTCACTTAAACGTAGCTCTGGGGGGCGGGGGGTAGAGGAAACAAGATTCTTTGGATTTATTTGCCCAAAGTCCAAAAGGCACAGTTCCTTGTGAAATACCCTAAAAATACAGAGGTTTTCATTTTTCGAGGGTGAGTGAAGTGCTCAAAACCATGCTCATTGCTTTTGTTTTCAGATAACAACACTGTGGGTTGTTCCATAACTTGCAAATCTGAAAAACTGAGTTAACTCTGGGTTAAATGAGTTTCTGGGTTTGCATTTCATAGAAGGACCCAGGAATGGGAAAGTGTTCACTGAAAATGGAAGTGATCAGCATGTGGCTTGTTGGTTTGCTTGGCCATGGCAATTCCTGGGTTAAACAGGCCGGGAATTGCTGCCATTATATGTGAACTGGGTCCAAGTTTTGCGTATGGGCAAAGTTTTAATGAAATTCTGTTTTAAAATAATGTAGCCATATGAGCTCCTATAAAAATAAGCTTTTTAGTAAGGGATAGGAAGAACAGAAGAAGGACAAAAAGGCACCAAATCTCACATGCATAGTTGCGGTTACTTAATTCAAACCTAGATAATACACTTTACTGCCCTAGTAGATAAGCAGAGTTATTTTTAGAGTAGATAGTTCAAGATAATATGTGAGCTCTTGATTTAGACTATTATTTAGAAACATATTTTGAAACATAATATTATATCATTTAATATTTGGAAACATATTTTGTTTCCAGGAAGACAAAATATGGAGATAAGACTTCACCCTTTTATATGAAATTGAGACCAATAGAAGCCAGCTTCTTGGTGGAGATGGGCTTTGGATGTTGTTTCTACCTCTTTAATGACTCTGCACTTACCTTTGAAAAGATCCAGCCAGTTTTGAGTGGCTACAGCATAGTATAGCAAAGTTTAACCTGTAGAATCTGAAGCTTAGATCAGTTTTCCCCAAGCTGGTATTTTCCAAATGTTTTGGACTTTAACCTCCATGAGGCCCAGGCAGGATGGGAAATGGCCAGGTATGCTGGAAACTGTAGTCCAAAATACCTGGAGAACATCAGTTGCAGTAAGGATAAAAATTATGTAAGGACTTGGACTTGGACTTGGATATAAGGACTTGGATTCCTTGCAGGAAAAACGGGGAACAGAAATATAATAAATAGATAATGCTGTTACTTTACTTAATGGCTCTTTTACTGTTTTTAATGGAGAATATCTGCCATTTCAGATAAAGAGTTCCATCCCATGCATTGCAACCTCCTTTTCTCTCTACAGATTTACATGCATTCTTAAATCACCATTTGCAATTATTTTCCTTTTCATGAAGGAAAATAAGTCCTTCATGAAACATTGAGTCCAAGTGTTCATTCAGCATTGGGCCATACATAGATTAGTTCACCTGATGCAGCAACCCATGGTTGGTAACAGGTCATGGTAGATTATTGTGCCGTGCTTTCTCCACAGTGGCTTGTTTGAGGGCAACAAACCATCCTGACAACCCATGGGGTTGTTATTGAGATTGTTTAAGCCATGATAGTTCATGGTGTTATCCAAACCTAAGCAACTGATCACACTGTGGACTGCGACAAGTTGCTTTACAAGTCTAGCAAAATGTCCTTGCCTCTCTTGTCAAGCTTATCCAGACCACCAGCAGTGACAGCCGCCCATCAATGCCCTGGTGGCACAGTGGGCTGACCATCACTGGCTCAGTGTCCCCTGCTGTGACCATGAGCCCTTTTTCGCTTGCTGTGGTTTTCCCCCCCCCCCCCCATTTTTTGGGGATCACCTTTCATGATTGCCAAGTTGACAGCCAGTGACAGTTCCTCCAAAGTGTCCAGATGGCATGACAGATGGCTGTCATTTGTTTGCTACCTTTCTTTTTCATTTTTTCTTAAGGGCAAGAAATTTGCATATTTTTCCTTTCCCCTTTTTAAAAATGTTAGACATGTACACATCGAGAGGTGTGTTCTTGTGGGGCTCCGAATGGAAGCCTTTCCTAGGCAATATCCAGAGAGGAGCAGGAAGCACAACCCATGAACACTGACCCAGAGGAGACCTCAATGGGTCAGTGTTTTACTTTGTGCTCTCCTGACAGCTGCCAAAAGGCAGGCTGTCAAGGGAAAACAAGGACATGAGTGATCTTTACTCAGGAAACGGGGTGGTTAGTAGAACACCCTTTTGCAGCTGGATCCTCCAGGAGTTTGACTGGAGTACTCCTTGCACTGTCCCACCCATTCCCAATCCTCAGGAAGCTGGAAAAGTTCAGGAAGCTGTCAAAGCTCAGTTTTCCTTTTGAAATAGGGTTACTGACAGTGCTTCCAATGGTTTGCTACTGATTTTTATTGGCAGAGTGTAGATATTTTTTTTAAAAATCCTGACTTTTCATGACAGTGGAGGCTATACTGGCGGTGGTGGGGTCCCCTATGGCCCCGAGGCTGTGCATGGCCTCTGGTGTGCGGGAGACCCTTCTGCATTAGAGCAATTCTATTTCCCTCTTTCCTTTCTTGATCGTTTAGACTGGTTTTTGAATATTTTGATGAGTAAGCATTCTGATCAGGCTGAGGGCATGGGTTTTAGAACAAAATGTGACTCTCAGTGTTAAACAGCCCTTTTGCTGTACCCACTGTAGTATTTCATCTACTTACTAAGGGACACATTGGATGTCTGAAATAGTGACTGAAATTACTGACTGGGCTTCTGTAAACCATCTGTCATGAAAGACACTCACTTTCATAACAACTTGTGTTTGGGTTCTTTTTATACTGAAATTTCCCTGCTCAAGTCTGTGTTTTGTGTTCTCTATTATTTTGAAAGCTTAGCTGTTCTTGTTGGTTTTAAGTGAACTTTTGCACTGGTGTCTCACTGTCAGACTTCAGTTGAAAGTAGGAAATAGGTGGGTGTGAATGATTAAGCCTAACCTAAACATCAGCTGTAATGCTTTGTTATTTCAGGCTTCCCTCCCACCCCCACCATGGTTCTAGGTCTGGGATTGCACAGTATTCAGAGTTAGGCAGCTGTGTGCAAGATAAATGGGCGATTCCTTGATTCGATTATGGCTTTGAACTATCTACAGTTTGTGCATTTGATTTAGCTATGCAGGTTAAGTGGTATGTTTTACTTCTTTTTAAAGTCTGTGTTTGCAGATCAGATTCAGCCTTCTGAAGCAGAGTTGCTGCCAGCAATCCATGCAGGCATGTTTATGTTAAGAAAATAATGGCTGTATTAGCTCCATCACATACTTGAACCAATGCATTTGAGGAATTATTTCCTGCAGCAAGAAAACCAGTCATTTATCCATCTTGTTTTCTTTAACTGAGGTATATTAATGCTTGTTATACTTGAGACCCTTTGATAGGTACAGTATGGTGGTCATGAAACTCAGCCTGACGTCTTGGAGTGGTGGCACAAGGAAGGTAGACACGGTCGCTGATGCTGATGCTGGCAGATCATCTCATGCTTCAGGAAGCATTGCACGTCGCAGGCTGACCTCTTCCTGGCTAACCCCAGCATTCACTTCCAGCCCAGGCAGAGCAGCAGGGCCTCTTGTCTACTGCCTATGGACCAATGCCAGGCGATTCATTAGGAGAGAAATTTCTGCTTCCTTCAGGCAAATAGCTGAGCAATGTCTTGCATACATGAAGTAACTCTTCTGGAGGATAAGACTAACACTAAATGTAAATGGCTACGTATGTTGCATGTTATCGTTAAATATGCTAACTGCTGCCATGCGGAGGTGTTCCATAAGGAAACTGCAGCATCTCTAGGCAGTCCCAGGAAAGTGAAACAGTTGCTCTAACTTGACATAAGCAAGAGAACACACTTGGCTGGTTGAAGATCAAAGAGTGACATGAGATCGGTGGGTGGGGGGCTTTGGTATGTAGGGTCTAAGATTTAGAGTCTGTATGGTGTAGTGATCGGAATTTCTGACAAGGATTGGGCAGTGTTGGCTCCAGTAGTCATACTGGTTCTTTCTGGTCACGATCTTGCACCCTGTGTGCTGGTCCTGAACTCCTTAGAGCCAGTGATGTTCATGGTTTTTCAAGTAGAAGCCGGAGATTTTCAAGTGGATGCTTTGGGTGAAAAGCTTCAGTGTAAGGGCAACACAGCTCAATGCAAAACCTACTTCAGTTGTTTGTGTGAAGTATGCCCGGCACTCCTTAGCTTTGTTTATGCAGTATACAGCATGTCCTCTTGCCACTGGATTTCTATTCACGTATTTTTGGGTTTGCTCAGTGAAGCAGTTGTGGGACATCTGGACGGCATTCCTACTTACTGGTGGCAGCTGCTTCTGCTCTGCATGCTATTGGGGCTGAGGGAGGAAGGCGAGGAACTAGTATGCAGGCACTTCTACATTTGCTGCAAAGATGGCAGCAAAGGAACTCGAAAGAGTTGTTTTTTTTAATGGGAACACTGACATTTGACTGCTGGGCTAGCGCGAGATGTGAATTTTGTGCAGCATCCACTAATCTTTCGCTAGTCCTTCTCTCCCCTTTTCCATAGAATGTTCCTGCTGCATGATCTTTCCTCTCTTCCCGTTTCCTTCTCATTTACAGCTTGCCTCTCTATTCTCTCTGCTTGACATCTTCTCAAGCTTGCAGCTTCCTTTGCTTGCTTGTATTTTCCTTGTCTCCCTTGGATAAACACAAACCTCTACATGTGAAGTGGGTGTCACAGCCAGCCCAAAATGCATATGGAAAGCACATGCAACTGCTTGTAATCAGCCAGAGGGAGGAAAACTCTTGATGGTGAGGGCAGAGAGCGACTGAGAGAGAAGAGGGAAAGGGGGAAGTGCACTGGGCTAGGGACTACCATGAAGCCACACCTACCCACTGACCTGCCTAGCAAAGTAGCCCCTGGGTGTGATTGGGGGCTGGCACTGGCTTGTGGGCCTTGCAGTGAGGAATATCGCCACAGAAGGATAAAGACACAAATGTGATAAATTCGTGGTTTGTAAAATTCCAGCCGAACATTCTAACAAGCAGCTGCTACAGTGCTGAAGGACTGGTATATTGTACTCTTGACAACCCAACCTTACCGAAGCAAATTAGCAGTATGAATGAGTTCTAAATTAGAGCTGTTGTTTCCCCCTCTCTAGCCCTTGAGCAGAATTCTGTCCTAGAGATGGAGTGAACCTGTTCATTCTAGTGGGTTTGATGTGATAAGTCATATGTCAAAGCTCAGTATGGCCTAATAATTGTTTTGTGTGTTGTTTTCTGCCTTTAGGAGAGGGCTGCTTACAATTTACATGGCTAACTTGGTAAGTAACACTGTTACAATGTCTGTATATTAAAATGGAATCACTTCAGAAGGTGGTTACTTTTAGTCTTTTAAGTCCTGTTTCTCCTAAATGTGATTCAAAGCTTACACTGACATAATTGCTACCCTAGAATTCCCCAACAAATTAAGTGATGCTGAGGGGTGTTAACCATATGAACTCATGGTGGGAAACATTTTTATATTGGCTTTTAATATTGCAAATAAATGGGTGAACTTGATTTTTCTTCTGGCTAATTCACTCATGCCAAGATCAGGTCCTTGGCATTTCTTTTATTTTTGCATTTGTTTTTCACCACCAACTTACTGCATTCAAATATTTGTAAATAAATATGAGTACAGTTTCAAAAGAGACACACTTTCCATATTTATGGTGGTCTTTTTAAAAATATATAAAAGTATAAATATTTTATAAAATAAAAATTATTAAAATTTATCTTTCTAATAGCCAGTGTGGTGTGGTGGTTAAGAATACAGGACTGGGACGCAGGCATCCTGGGTTCTAGTCCCCACTCGGCCATGTAGCCAACTGGGTGACTTTGGGCCAGCCACAGACTCTCAGCCCACAGGGATGTTGTTGCAGGGTTAAGACTGAGAGCAGCAAGAGGAGAATGCAGTAATGAGTTTTTAAGGAAAAAAGTGGGATATAAATCTAATAAATAAGTAAAAGCTTTCGTATTGCCTGAAGTGCCTGATCCTGCCTAATCTTGGAAGCTAAGTAGAGTTGGGCCTGGTTGAAATCAGGATGGGTGACTTAAATGTTGTGAACTGCCCTGAGAGCTTCAGCTCTGGATGGTATAGAAATGTAATGTAGAAATAATAGTAATAAAATAATATAAAAGAAGGATGTATTTGGTTGATTATTAACATTTATACCCCATTGTCTTGTATTAATGTAGAGGCCCTCATGGTGGCCTACTTTAGAAACAACCACAAACAAACAGAAACAGGAGACCTTAAATATTAAGTAAAGCAGAATAATAATTAATTGGGCAAAACTAGTCATAGTAACCAAAGAATCTAGCAGACTGTCTATTTTTCAGTCTGAACTGAATTTATCATTACTTATGTAGAACCATTGGTGAATAGGGTGCTTCACAGAATGCAAGAAAACAGATCCCTGCCCCAAGGAGGTTACAGTCTAAAATTCAACATGAGGGAAGGGAAGGCAGAGGACACACAGGGAAAGACACAGGTTTGAGTCAGATGCATGTGCTTAGACTTAGTTACATGCTGAGTTATATTTGGGATTGGGAACTAAGAGTTGTGCCAAAAGCAGCACAAGTCTTACTTGTGGGTTTTGAGGAGGGGTTTGAAGGAAGTAAGGGAGATGCCATCATGCTGGTGTTCTGGAAGAAAGTGTGAAACATATAAAGAGGTCAGCGTCTTTTCAGAGAGGGACATGACCATAGAGCGGTTTGAGGAGGGGCACAGAGAGCTTTGTTATGCATCCAGGACCAGACATATATAGGGATTTGTAGGGTGTCATGTGATCAGAGGAGTTATCGGAAGTAAATGTTGCAGGGGATTTGTGAATTACCAAGGCATCCCCCTTCCCAAGTCTGGGTGATTTTAAAGATTTGCACAGTTGTGTGGGGGCTGTTCTTGAATACATGAAGATATTTGGGGTGAACCTTTTCTGAAAATCCTTAAGATACAGGAAATAAAATACAATTTCTATTTTAGAAAGATGTTCATCAGTTGGGTGATTTAAGATAGTACCAGTAGCCTGTCTTAATATGCCTTGGTTTCTGGTCCATTTATCTGGGTAGATACAACCACTGTAAACAATATCGTGCACATCTGAATAAAAATTGATGTTCAAACTAAAAAAAGACTTCTTAAACATATAATTTTGGATTCGCTTTAACAATTCACTGCAGTTAAGCATGCCTTTTATACACTCATTGTTTCAAAGGGAAAATTAATTTTAATACCAACACTTATCCAGTAAAGTATATTTTTAGAATCTCTTTAATGAAACCCATGACACTCTATCAAACATACTGAATTAATATCTTATTTTTACAAAGTTCCCTGGTGGAATATATCTGATATCTGGGGTTCCACATTATAAAGATGTTATCAGGAATAATTTAGTTACTGTTTCAGTTCCTGAGATTGTCAGGCAGTCATAGGCTTTAGCATGCAGGAGATTGAACTAGGATTGAGTATCTTACTATTGAACTGGAATGACTGATCTTGTACTTTTGGGATACTGTCAATTCTGGAAACATCTGACTTTGAAAATTGAATATTTCAAGTACTGAAACAGGAGTGGATGAATGCAAATTAGGGCTTTATTTATAGAATGCAACCATTGACCTGACTGGAAGTTGGTATAAAAGGATGCAGGTAAAGATCTAACGTAGTTAAAAATGGGGGCTACGGAATCTGAACCAGTTGCAGTCAATGAAGCAACATTTCTGTGATACTGAGGGACTGAGAATGATAATAGCTGCTCCTGGAGGCTGTACAAACATGCACAAGTCTGTCTAGATCTATTTTGGATTGCACATGTTGAAGGCAAGACATTTCTAAGATGGTAAAAGGGATGTATTGGTAACATATATGTATATATAAGATGATCCCTCCAAAGATATATTGGGATCAAAGAGAACCCCAGGATTCCAGCTGGAGGGTGAAAATGAAATGTGATCACCACAGTTATTTCGGGCTAATAAGGTAGAAGAGGAGGGCCTATGAGACTTCTTGAAAGTAGAAGGCACAGCAGATGGCAAGTTTGGAAAAGGTTGAAAAAAGTACTCTGAAGCAAGGGATAAAAATGAAAGACTAAGTACTGGGCACTGGAACAGAAGGAACTTTGGAGTGTTCAGTTCAGTTACAGATTTGCTGTGCTACCCAAAGGAGTAGCTAGTGGTAGGCTCTAACCCTAATCTTTCTGTTTCTTAAATTGTATATACTTTTTGTAGCTGAAGCTGTTGGAGCAGTTGACAGCAATATATAAATTGCAAAGCGCAATTAAACAGTAATAAAGTAAAGAACTAAACCAAAAATACAAAACAAAACACTCTCATTCTAGTCAGTAGTGATGAAGTTAGCCTAGGACAAATTTCCTTTGCTTTCTAAAAATAATGAAGAGTACTGGACAAGTTGATTAAGCAGGATTGTTCCCACTCAGAAAATCATGCATCTTAAGCACACACCATACCACGAGTGGCAGAGGCAGAAAGTCCTTGGAGGAGCATAGCGCAAGAGAAAGGAAGTTATAAAACCTTTTCGCCCCTAAACTTGCGCAAGATTACGCCAACAGTTACCCTTGGACCCCCTATTTCTCCACTGCTATTTCTTCACACTTCCAGCCGTCCACTCACCCTTCCAGCTAAGTTTCTTGTAATAGTTTCTCCACCTTTGAAGAAATGAAAGAAAATTCAAAATCGAATTGAAGATAGACTTTGTGGAACAGGCTGTTAAGTAGCAATCAGATTAAGGGGACCAGTGGCACTGGAGCAATATCAGTTCCAGTAGGCATATTGACTTTCTTTGCACTACCTTTTCCCCCTTTCAAGACATTGGCACAATCAAAACATAACACCAAACCAAAGCTTATTATTCCTGGTATTACATTGCAGTTATACCCCACCTTTCTTCCTCTTGCGAGGAAGCCTGTGTAGCTTACAAGGTTTTCCTCCTCTACATTTTATCCTCATGGAAACCTTGTGAGATAGGATACATTGAGAGTGAGTGACTGGCTCAAAGTAATTCCATGAGCTTCATGGCTGAGTAGGGACTAGAACCGGTATCTCCCGAGTCCCAGTCCAGAACTCTGTGCACTATGCCACACTGGCTCTCAGGCGACATGAGTGAGCTTGATCATGCCTTGGCCTTTCCCCTTTCTGTATGGTCTTCTGATGTACACCAGAAGAAAAGACTGGAAGAATTCAAACTAACTGCAATTTGACATCATGTCTGAGCTAGGAGCTGTGCTTGGTTTAAAGCTTTGGTTTAAACCACATTTTGGGGCCATTGGGCATGATTGGAAGCCTTGTCATGGGTATCATCACACAAACGTTGTCCTGGTGGGTGGGAGTAGTCGCAAAATTTCATAGAAAGGCAAACTAGTGAGGTTATAAGAGAAACGACTTGCTCAAGAACTGGACTATTGGACAAGGGTGTGATTTGAGACCCACAGTTGTTTAGTCACAAAGTTGTGCCCGACCTATCACGACCCCATGGACAACATTCCTCCAGGCTCTCCTGTCCTCCACCATCCCCTAGAGCCCACCCAAGCCCACACCCACTGCCCCAGTGACTCCATCCAGCCACCTCATCCTCTGCCGTCCCCTTCACCTTTTGCCTTCAATTGTTCCCAGCATCAGGGTCTTCTCCAGTGAGTTGTTCCTTCTCATTAGGTAGCCAAAGGATTTGCACTTCAGCTTTAGTACCTGACCTTCTAAAGAGCAGTCAGGGTTGATTTCTTTAAGATTGACTGGGGATAAAATTACTAATTTGAACCTGTGTTTTTCTCATGTAGTGCAATCTCTCAGAAAGGCAAGTCAATTAATTTTGCTACATGTAATGGGCAAATGCCCTCAAAATCATGTGATCAAAGAACCCCAAATCTCACACTGGAACCAAACAAACCTGCACTCTTTTGTAGAATTTCTCCTCCCTCATTTCTCCCTCATGCTCTGTTGAGCATCCCCCTCCCCCTCCCCCTCCCCGCCAATCAGTGTAGAAGCACACTACATTCTTCAGCTTTTGCCCATGTCACTGCCAGGTTACTTTCCACTACCCCAAACTCCCTGACTGCCTTCCTTTTATCCTTCTTATCGTCCCTGCTGCTCACTCCTCAGCTTACCAAACACTGGTGATGAGAAGCTGTTTTCGTCCTTTTTGAAGGCCTGGTGAGTTGCACGGTGAAATGTTGGCTTCACGTCACTGACCATGTTCATTATCTTAGTTTGTTCGCCTAGCAGGGTTTTGGGGAAGCTAGGATGGCAACCAGAAGTTCAGGTTTGTTTTGAAGCAGGTCTAGTTGCCTGGACGAACTGCTACGAATCAAAAGCATAGAGGGGCTGTGTCTGAGGGGCACTGAGGGAGATGGCACAGCTGTTGATCATGTTCAAGCTGTGGCTTACTGAAACAAATCAGGATCATAAACAGTGCTTTGAGAGCTTGTTTCAGTAAACTGTTGTTTAAAGTAGCCATGGTAGCCAGGTTTGCACATAATGTTTAACAGTGGTTTATCGATACATGTACAAGCCACTGGATTGTGTGTATATTCTTTCCTCCCCATCAACCTCTGGTGAGACTGGGAAGAGGAGATGTTAACTCTTTGCTTCCACTTTTAAGAAATTGCAGTTATTTGTTACGTCTGAACGATTACAAATTGTGATTAGTGTTAATTATCATTTAGGGAAAGAAGCCAGCTTCAGACCATGATTCATGCATGTTAGGTTGTTTTCTTAATAGCTATGGTTCACACTAGCCACTGCTCTTCATTGGAAAGAAATGCAATTTTGTGGTTGAAAAATGAGACAGAAACTTATTTTATTATTTATTTTATTTATTAAAACATTTTTATGTTTTAGTCTTTTCTTCATGGCCATCCCAAGAGAGGAAGGGAAACACACGTGCTAAACTACAGTTTAGTGTTATGTCTGAACTGGGACATCTGTTTTTGGTGTGTGTTTGTGTTTTTGGCAGATTGAACAATAATGTTTTTCTATGGCAAGTAGTCCCAACATTTGACCACTTTGTGTCATTGCTAGATTTTGTTAGCGCATAGTGTTGTGGTATAAATATTTTAACAATTGTTAAATTTGCTCACAGAAAAAATGTTTTCCAAACTGGTAAAGTTATTTCTGATAACACAAAGCCAAAGAAAATGGAATGAGCTGCTCTTGATCTATACACAGAATTGTTCGTTCTTGGGAAGATCACCTCATTAAATTATCTGTATTCAGGGATGTATTATGTTCTTTAAAAATCGTTTCCATCTATTATCTCTAGACTAGTGGTAGGAAAACTCAGACTTTAGGACCAAATCTGGTCCTTGTATAGTGCCAGATTCTCATTCCAGGTTGTTTCAAGTGGCCACACACCCTTTGTCCCCAGACACTTCCTTCCCAATGCAGATTTCCTGGCTTTTGAGCTTATTTGTCTGCATTCAAAAAAGTTGAAATGCCTCTCCTGATCCTGCCTTACAGGCAGCAAGAACTTTAAGCTAATCTAGGCCGGTGGGCTTTGTATTTTGGCCCCACCCCTTCTGTCTTTGTCCTCACCCATCCCTGGAAGACAGCCCCCGATAATTCTCTGAAAAAGAATGCCGCCCTCAGGTTGAAAGAGGTTCTTTACCCTTGCCCTAGAAAGAGTTGCAAAAGCAGCATATGGCATTGCAAAAGAGCTGCAAACTTTTAAGTGCACTGAACTGTTTCCTAGAGAAACAGTACTTTCTGGATATTTTAGTTTATCTGGCATACTTTATCACCTACGATGCAGCTGAAGCAAAGAAATGAAGCTCTCAGAGTTGTTCCAGACTTGTTTGTCCTCAAGTCTGGTTTTTTTTTCCTCTTCTCCTTCCTGAATTTGGAAGCTTAGCTAGCTATATGGGAGTTATAATTTTCATTTGTGAATTTATACAGTTAATAACAACAAAGCAAGAACATGGTTATACATAGATGTTCCAAGCATCCATGCTAATGGCGCTTCAGTGAAACAGTGCAATGCTATAAAAGAGACTCTTGGCTGAGAAACACCCCATAATAGCAAAGATAAGCAGGCATTGAAAAGCATAACATGTTGTTTTAGGGCAGGGGATAATTACATCACTTCCTCTGGTTTTGGCATCTAGCAAAAGAGGAGGCTTTAAAAAAAATCCAGGGAAAAGGAAGATAGGCTAAAAGATCTGTGGCTCAAATCAGCCATCTCTGTTTCTTCTGTAAAGCTACACTTCAGGTAAGCAACTGGAGACATTTCATCTTGACTGTTTTTCATTCAAGCCTGATCTGATAGCTTTGTAAGTAAATGCATTGAATGCAGCAATCGTGAGACCCTTCTTTAAAAAAATGAAATGCACATGTTTTAAAGCAATCACAGAGCAAGCATGTTTTATGTTAGCTTGAAAGTGTTCAGTACACTTCCCAAAAATGCATTTTCCTCTTTGAAAACTGATCCCCTCAATGGTTAGCTGTGTATATATTAAACATCTCATATTTTGTGGAATAAGCAGTTTGGAATACAGCAAGAACAATACTGCCATGAATTGATACCCTTACAATAAAGTTATATGAAACATAAGCAAAAATATGTGATAATCCAGATTTTTTGAGGCTTGTAATATAAGATAATTTGATTAACAGTGCATGGTATAATCAAGTTACAGAAAATGAATAGCCCTTATATTGACTCTCAGAAG
Source organism: Varanus komodoensis (assembly GCF_004798865.1). Taxonomy (NCBI): domain Eukaryota; kingdom Metazoa; phylum Chordata; class Lepidosauria; order Squamata; family Varanidae; genus Varanus; species Varanus komodoensis. The sequence goes on along the minus strand of NW_025335941.1, from coordinate 59,305,951 downwards.
CCAAAGTCTAAGGTCGTGGCTACAATGCCACTAAATCTTTTTGAGACAAGTTTTAAAATTAGGAGTTATGTGAACTCTTAACATTGCTGATGTCTTCACTTTTTAAAATCATACAGTAATAATGCTAGGCCCTGGCAGCTGGCATACTTGTGGATTGACATGGCTAATTGGCTTTGGCATGTTAGCCCCAGGAAACCTCATCTGTCACTTCAGCCCAGAAACTCTGGCAAGAACTGGGAGACCATGCAGAACTCAGTTCTTTGCCTTTTATGCAGCGTTGCCTTGCTGCCGCTTAGCTTGTTAGAAAAACTTATCAGAAGCTTGATACACAAGTGCTTACTTTCTGGAGAGATACTTGAATGTTTATTTTTTTTTACTACAGTGAATAAATATGCAACTTGAGCTGTGATGGAGAAAGAAGAAAACAGAACCATGTATGGAAGGAGTATTTCTTATATACGAAATGTGCTCTCTTAAACAGAGACTTCTTCTGCTGTAAAAGTACTACTCTTAGCTCTGCCTGTACTACCAAATTGTAGGTTGAGAATGTAGGCAAGAGAGTTTGTGGAAAGTTCCATGCATGGCGTGCAATTGCTAGATTTTCCAACCCACTTCAAAGATGCTGAAAGCAACATGTGCAGATGAGGCTATTTTATTTATTTTTATTTTGGTATTTCTGCCCTAGCAACATGGTCCCATAGAGCCCTAAGGGCAGCTTAGAAACATAGAAACAGAGCGAGTCAGAAGGGGTCTCCCGGGCCATCTAGTCTGACCTCTGGCACCAGCCGGCTCTGCTCACGACATGCCCACCATGTGGACGTCCAGCCTATCCTTGAACACCCACACCGATGGGGCCTCAACGACCTCTCATGGAATCCCATTCCACACCCTCGGGGTCCTGACTGTCAGGAAGTGCTTCCTGGCATCCAAATGGAACCTTGGCTCCCTGAGCTTTGCTCCATTGGAGTGCGTCCTGCCTTCCTCTGCAGGGAGAACAGGTCTCTACCCATCTCCACGTGACATCCCCTCAAATACCTGTATGTCGCCAACATATCCCCTCTGAGTCTCCTCTTCTCCAGGCTGAAGAGACCCAGTTCCCTCAGTCTTGCCTCATACGGCATCCCCTGCAAACCGGCCACCGTCCTTGTGGCCCTACGCTGCACTGACTCCAACCTGGTTATATCCTTTCTGTAACGAGGTCCCAAAACTGAACACAATACTCCAGTTGCGGGCACACCAGATCGTGTAGAGTGGTAGTAATACTGCTCTTGATCTAGAAGCCACACTTCTGGCTATGCAACCAAGGTGGTTGCCCTCTTGACCACCGCATCACACTGCTGACTCATGTTTAGCCTGCAGTCAACCAGTACCCCGAGGTCCCTTTCACAAGTGCTGCTCTCCAGCCACTTGTCACCTAACCTGTACTTATGACACCTATTCCTATGCCCCAAGTGCAAGACCTTACTATATACTTACCATATACTGCAACAAATAATATTGATTGATTTGATTGATTGATTGATTGAATTTGATCCCACTCCTTTACCCATAAGTCTCCCTGGGTGGGTTACAAGGTTTAAAATATACAATAAAAAATCAACTAAAAATAACAACCAATAAAATCTAACAATCCACAAGCAAAAGCATGCCATTATAAAAACTTAACAGAGCCATAGATTATACAAAACCAACAAAAAAGGTACAACAACTGATGACAACCAGATATAAAATAGCAAAACCATTAAAATCATTCTAGCAATTAAAATATCGGGAAAATAAAATGTTCTTTGCCTGGTGTTCGAAAGACTACAAGGACGTGCCAGGCGAGCCTCTCTGGGGACCTGGTTCCAAAGTTGGGGTGCCACTGCCAAGAAGGCCATTTTACTTGTAGCCACCCTCCTTATTTCCTGAGGAGGGGGCTCCTTGAGAAGAGCCTCTGATGGTGACCTAAGGGACTAGGTAGGCACATATAAGGAGAACTGCTGCCTTGACCCCAAGCTGTTCAGAACTTCAAGCACAGGTGTGAGTGCTTTGGTTTGGGCTCGGATTTTAATTGGTAACCAGTGAGGGTGGTAGAAAGCTGGCTTTATATGGTCCAGTTTGCCAGCCTGCATCAGCAGCCTTGCTGCCCTCTTCTGGACCGACTGAATTTTCCAGAACTGTCTTCAAAGGAAGCCCCACATGGAATGCATTGCAATAATCCATACAAGAGGTTCCCAGTGCATCAGTAACTGTTGCCGGTTCTGTCTGTTCAGAAAGGGTTGTAGCTGGTACATCAGCTTTGGCTGATAAAAGGTGCTCCTGGTCACCAAATCCAGCTGGAATTCCAGGGATAATTTAGGGTCCAGGAGCACCCCCAATCTACAGACCTTATCTTTTAGAAGAAGTGCAGCTCTGTCCAGGACAGGCAAGATGTCACCCATCTGCACTGAAGATCACCCCACCACAATATCTCCTTTTTATCCGGATGGAGCTTCAACTCATTGGCTGTCATCTAATCCATTATCAGACCCAGACGATGATTCAAAGCATCCACTGCCACAACTGCATCAGATGAAAGAGAAAGGTAAAGCTGAGTGTCATCTCTATACTGGTGACATCTCGGCCCATTCCTTCTGATTACCTCCCCCAGTGGTTTCATGTAGGTGTTAAAGCGCACGGGGGATAAAATAGAGCCCCGTGGGACTTCAATGGCTAAATAATAATCCACCAGCACCACCTCCTGGATCGAACCTGTGCCTCCTACTCCTGTCTTGACCAGCCTGTTCAGAAGGATACCATGGTCAATGGACCACTGAGAGCTCCAGGATGACCAACAGGTCTCACCCCCTGTCTTTCTCCTGGCAAAGGTCATCCCACAGGGTGACCAATGGAGTCTCCATTGCGAACCCAGCCTGAAGCCTGATTGAAATGAATCAAGATGGTCGGTTTCAGCCTGGAGGTGACCAGTTGCCACCCACTCAAACATCTTGCACAAGAAGGGGCAACCAGTAAAATCTATGGGTATTATCCAGTGGGGGTACAGTGCTAATGGCATGATGCTGCCATAAACCAGTACTAGTGCAATACCCTTGGCGCTCGCCCACACAAAAACAAACAGTGGTGATACACTATTCTTTTTTACCCATCAGTGTTGTCCATTGATTGTTGGCCTGCTAGTTACTTATCTTATGATCTGTTTAGTAAGGGTGTTAAAAACATAGCTTAAAATAGACTATGAAATCACTTATAACTGAAGGCCCTGCTGCAATTAAAAGAAAAATCCCTTTTTGTGTTGTTGTAAGTGAGAGAAGTGGACGGAAGGACCCCATAGGGAAGAGAATTTCATAGTGAGGTCCACTACGAGAAAGACCTTGTCCTTGTCCCTTGGCACTGGTATTATTTGCACTCATCTGAAGCACCTCATATGGACAAAGGTGCTGAGTTACTCTGGAGCCATTCCAGTTAGGACATTAAAGGTTTAAAAGTGTTTGAATTGTGCATGGAAGTAAATGGACAGACATTACAGATCTGTCATCACAGGTGTAATGTGTTTCCGCTGGCTTTTAGCAGCTTTTAAGTAGACATCTGCATTTTGAACCTATTGAAGCATCCAGATCATTTTCAAAGACCAAGCATGAAATGCATGCCTTGGTGACTTCACTGTGGGTTAATATATTATGGTGCTTGCAGGGGTGGTTGCAGCTGGTAAAAGACATTTGCAGTGATTGATACTGTCAGGGTCCCAGCTTCAATCTAAGAGTCAGGGGAAGATGGGCTGGGCAAATATTTAGGGCTGCTGTACCACCGCCCAAGGAGCTGGACAGGATTCCTGATATTGAAACGGAGGCTATTGCTCAGAGGTCTGCAGAACTGGAGCCAGGACCTTTATGACATCATCTTCAGAACCTGATTTGTTTAAAGAGGCTCCCAGTCAACCATGGCTGCTTAGGAAATTGCAAATAATATTTTGGATATGCTACCACTGAAAGGATAAATGCTCATCTTTGGAGTTTGGCACATGAAGGATTAATACTCTCCAGTTGTAGGGGGTGGAGCTTGATAGTGTTAAATTGGATGGAGGCACTTGAAAGAATTCATTATACTTTCAACCTTTGTTGAGCAAATGGATCACTTGGTGCTTTCCATGGTACGTAAGCCACCAGTTTGCCTTGCTGTTTTACTTTGTGGCAATTTGCTATGGAAAAGATGTCACCTGGTCATATGATCAGTACCAAACCCTGAAACATTGCAATACCATAGAGCAGTCTTTCAGGGAGTATGCAGAACTCCATTGATAACCAGGAGAATACCTATTCTGTGATTAACCAGGTCTTCTACAGTCAGCATCTTCATATTGGCTGGATTAAGCTTAGAACTTAAGAAGAACCATGCTAGATCAGAGAAAGAGTTCATAGTCCAGCATCCTCTTAACACAGAGGTCACCTAGCTGCCCACAGGAGCCTACAAGCAGGATATGAGTACAAAAACATTCTGACCAAGTCCCTCAGCAACTGGTGTACGTAGGTGCATACTTCTGAAACTTTGTTGTTATATCAAATCATTTTCAACTTCTGGTGGCCCTGTAAATGAATACCCTCCAAGATGTCTCATGCTTGGCAGCCCTGCTCAGCTTTTCATGTTGTGGCTTCCTTTATGGAGTTAGTCCACCTCAGATTTGGTATCCTCTTCTCCTGCTTTTGACTTTCCCTAGCATGATAATCTTCTTCAGGGAATCTTTTCTTCTCATGGTGTGTCTTAAGTACAATAGCCTCAGCTTCATCATTTTTGATTCCAGAGAAAATTCTGGCTTGATATGATCTAAGACTTCTGGTTAGAGTGTCCTCTGGCTGATTAGTGGAAAATGAGTCTATAAATAAATGACTTTTTCTGCTGGTCCAGGTTATTCTCAGAGCTTTCCTATGGCACTATGTTTCAAATACATCCATTTTCTTCCTTCCTACTTTCTTCCCCATCCAGCTTTCACACTGAGAAGTGAACCCTTGAGTTCTGGTCTCCCTCCCTCCTCCGTTTCTGTTGTTGCTTAGTTGCGGGGACCATGGAATGAAAGAATCATGGCGGCTGCTTCCTAGGGTCACAAAGTGACTTCTGAGAGGTGAAAAAGGGGGTATTCTGGTGGGTGGGGCAGAAGAGTGGTTGGGACAGGCAGTATCTTGTGGTCTCTCTGGCCCTTGTCCCTTTCCTGGCAGCATAACCTCTCTAGACTGCCTCAGATGCCTCTGTCCCTCCTTCTGCTCCGTTGGGTGCCAGCCAGCAGAGCACTGAATATTTGGAGTGCCCCTGAGATAGGAGTGCTCCTTCAAAGAGCATCTGATTGCCCCCTTAAACTCCTTCATTTCAGCATAGTATGTTTTCCAAGTAGTCCAGCCCATGGATAAGGCCAGCTTCCTGGCTAGGCAAGAGAACTGAATCAGCCAGTTTTTCCAATTCAATATAATTATTAAATAACCACATAGAGAGGCATTCAGAAATAGTAGCTTTGAAAAAAATAAAAAGAATCATCAGGCTATCACACTAGCACTCACTTATTTGGATTCTAAGAATAACATACCAAAGCAGCTTACTGAGGGTTGAAGAGATGAGATCCACCTGGGCTCTGAGCTTGGCTTTTTCTTGTCTTCTCATTGCTAACCACCTGGATACCAAGGAAAATTGAAAAAACCCAAATTATTTCTATGGCTGGATGGCATAATTTGTCATTGGACCATAATTTCCTATGGTCCTAGTGATGGAATAGGCAACCTGCTATCCTCCTGATGTTTTCGACTACAGCTCCTATATTCTTTGATCATTGGCCATGCCAGTTGGAGCTTTTTGAAAAATCAGGAGGGAGCCAAGTAATCTGTCCTTGTCCTAGTATGACATTTGGACAAACCTTTAAGCTCTTTTTTAGATGCATGAAATTACTAAATAAGTTAGATTTATAAGATGTGTGGGGTGTGCGGACACACTCGGTGCTATCATTTTGGGACAAGAAGGTCATTAATTTCTAAGCAGTGCTGTGTAGGAGCTGCTAGTGTTCCAGAATAATAATCCAAAGCTCTACTGAGCTCCAGAGTGTATCCATAGAGGGAACTATCTGCTGCATCTTTCCAGGACTTTATTTCTAAAATGTATAAATCATTCTACAGCTTTTAGTTCTCAGGATGACAAACCTTAAAAGTGAATAAGGTCCAAAATCCACATAAAACAGTGCAATAGCATAATAAAGCAGTCAGTTAAATGGTCATAACAGATATTAGAGGAATTAACATAATCAACATCCAGCTGCAAAGAAATGCGGCATAACAGCAGAAATATAGCAATATAAACCAAGGGTTAAAAAATCTGAGAGAATATTAAAGTCTTTGCCTGGTGCTGTAAAGATAAAGTAAAAACCAGGCAGATTCTCCGGGAAACCAGGCATTCCATGACTGTGGACCTCTGGCCACTGTGCCTCAGCATGAGAAGACCCTTAGAGCAGATACTGTGCTGATGAGCTTGTGACTCCGGTAGGGAGGCATTCTGCTGGAGGCTGGGAACAGCTCAGTAGGACATTGAATCTGGGCTGAAAATAAACTGGGAGCCCGTGAAGATGATGCAGTGCCGGTGTGCTGTGATCTTGGCACTCGGTTCCAGTCAGCATCTTAGCAACCGTATTTTCTTCCAGTTCAGGTTCCTCAGCTGTCTTCAAGGGCAGCCCCATTATGGTAATCTAAATGGGAACTTCCTTGGGAATGGATCACTGAAGCCAAACTGTTGTTTTGGCCTTTCCCTCCCTAATCAGCCAATTCTTGCTGATGAGTTCGTTCAGTTACGTTCATATAGAGACACAACAGAATCTTGCTTCCATCTGCTCCTCTCCCTCCTTTCCTTGCTTCTGGATCCTGTAAAATCAAACAGGCCCAAGAACAGAATCCCTCCATGTGAAACCACCATGAAATCGGACATCACATTTGTCCCCATGGTCTATCCAATGCTGCCGTGTTACCAATAAATAAATGAATGAGTGAACAAATAGAGACCGCTGTATGGATCCTTATGATTTTTGATGGAATTCCTTCAAAGCTACAGTAAAATCATAGTGTCCACAGATAAGTTCTGCAACTTGAATGTGGTTTTGTTGACATCCATGCAGATCCTTGCCTTTGACAAGCACCAAATCTTGTCATTTCTATTGTGCAGTCTCTAGACTGCAGTGTAGCTTTTAACTTGGTGGTGGTTGCAGGGGCCAAGAGGCTTCACATATAAATCATAGATGTTTATGATCACCTGTTCTTTATTTACTGGATTGAATGGATATCAGCCATATTTGGTGGCACCCATGACACTTTTTCAAAATTCGAGATGTGCCCATGAGTCAAAAAAGATTGTGGACCTCAGATTTCCCACCTACAGGGGAAACTACGGTTGCCATTTTAATGAAATTATTTGTTTCATGATTCAGCTGCTCTTCATTAGCCGTCAGCGTGGCACAGTGGTTTGTAGACATCCAGTTGGCCACTGTGTGGACAGAATGCTGGACTACATAGACCCATGACCCAGTTCAGCATGGCTCTTATGTTCCATATTTTCATATAGGCAGCGGGATCCAGATGGTGTTGTTGATGAAGCTTGTGTTGCTTTAGTATGCATTTTCTTAATATGTTTAAACAAAGTTATTACTTTATTTCTAAAATACTCTGAAAATTAGTTTATTTGAAAGATGGAACACGTACTTTCAAAACAAATGAATACATTAATTCTCGCAGACTCTACAAGTAAACATTTCTGAAGTGTACTTTCAACTTGAATTCAGGAAAAGAAAGTATTCTGCTGTAGTTCTGGGTTCAGGAAATGGACAATTGATGTGGCAGAAGTGAAATTTCAGCAAACATGCAGGTTTCAAATGGTTGCATAAACACTGTTGAGTTGGAAATTGGAGGAGATGGAACATTTGGAATTTTTTCTCATGATAGGCTCCTTGCATCTTAATGAATGGTAGAAAATGGGAAAGGCAGAATCTGGTAAAGCTTGTAAACGTCAGTCTTGATAGAAGGCAGTTCAGTTTGCATGCGGGATTTGTTTTGCTAAAGCCAAAGATAAAAATTCTTCCCCCAGAGCCGATCAGTTAAGAAATGCACTGTTTAGAAAAAGAAGATTCTTGATTTAACTGATGGCTGTCAAAAAATATATGTGTTTTGGACTGTTTGCCATGACAACACACTTCAGCCTATTGACAACACACAGCCTATTGACTCCGCTTTCCTTCTCCCCAACATAAATTTGCTGTTACCCATCTTAAACTTTGGGGTAAGAGAGACTGTAAATCAAATTAACTATAGAATGAATGGATGAAATTTGTTGGATCTTTCTCCAAGTTTCAGTTGTGCTGCCTCTCTTTTATAGACCTCTCAATCTTCTAATTACTGTAAAGCTTTGAGAGAGCCTAGCTACTTTTTCAGCAAATAGTTAACCAATTTTATTTTGAAGGAATTCAATTAGGAGCTATTACAATAGTTTATTTTTTCAGGGCAGTGAAACTTAGAAGTACATTTGGGACAATTTTTTTTGGACAAAAGTTCAGAAATGAGGCAGCACACTTTTTAGCTGTCAGTATTTAAAAATAAATAAAAAACCCTGAGCTTATTCTTCTGTGTTGGACAAGAAAGAGAATCTTTGAACATGTGGCTTCAATTCCTGTTTTAATCAGAATGTGGAAGTAATTACTATGACATCTGAAACTGAGGTAGCAATAAAAAAATTATCACAAACAAGACAGCAGACACAAATTATTTTGTGTTTATTAATGGGTGGCCCTTTGGAAACTTTCCCCCTCAGCTAATTGATTCCAGATATTTGAAAACTGAAATTGTTTTGACTGGTATTCCTGTCCGTATTTAACTTGAGTTTCCTCTATGGGGATGAAGTTGTCTACCATTAATGTCTGTCTTCTAAGATTTTGATTATGGTGATCAGGCTAGTTTACCAGAGGCCACTCTGAAAAGAAATGCAGGTACCTACTGCTCTGGTTTTGTAAATTATCTATTCCCTTTCTAAGATTTTACAACTAATACATGCTGCAGGTTAGTTTGAGCTGTTAAAGGTGCCAAGACTGATTAAAAGGTTGTAAAGAGGTTAAATACCCATGGAAGGTACACATTCTGTGAATGTATTGATGTATTCATCCATAGAGAAGATAACCAAATAATTGTGTGGGGTGACATAAGCATATGAACAAATAGGTAATTGAAATTTCAACCACTGTCCTTAAGCGGGGTATTAAAACATCAGTGCATGTGTGGTTATTCCAAATCAACATGAGGTATTCAGGAGAAATGTGTTGGTGCCAAGGGAAAGCTGTATAAATGTTTGCCTCTCTGGTATCAACACTTGTGACAAGAGGTGATCACACCTTCCATTGTATTAATCTTGCTAAGTTTCAGTGTGATTGACAGACTGTAAACTCTTGTGTTATACAACATTTTTACTGCAGCCAAGAAAAGATTTAAAGTTTTTCTAAAGAACAGTTAAATGCTTCCTGAAACTGCCTTTTGGTCAACATGGGTTTTAGTCCGAAATTATACGTACATGCAATAGCAAATCTGTAATAGCCCTTTCTCAGCTGAGACCGCTGCATCAGCAGTGTCCCTGATTGGATGGAGGCAGCCTGACCTCAGTTATCCATGTTCTGTCAATTGCGTAGTCAGTTAGGCTACTGCGATATATTAATACACAGGATTACTTCAGAGGTTGGCTGAGAAACTACTGTTTGTTCAGAATATGGCTGCTAGACTGCTAACCAGGCCTAGACATTATAAGCATGTGATTTCAACAGCACTGGTTTCTGGTGTTTCCAGTTTGCTGTTCAGTGTGCTGGCATTGGTGTTTAAAACTCCTTCATGGCTTGGAGTCAAAGTAGCAGAGGGACCACCTTTTTCCATGCATGCTTACCAATACTTCGTAATTGTCCTCCTCATCAGGTAATTGCTTTGCAAAGGGTCTTTTCAGTGGTGGCACCCTGGCTTTGACATAAACTCTTCATAAAGAGTCATGTTAGTGTCTTATTCAGCATAAGTGATGGTTCTATGTATATTAAGTGCAACATCACCTTAATAAGGGACTGTCTAATTTTGCTAATATTGGAGGTGTAGTGCAGCCAGTGCTTCTTTTAAGCATTTATTTGGCATTGTTGAGTGGCTGGTTCTTTTTGGAGGAAGCTATTATAAGAATAAATGTACTAGAAGTCTGTAATATTTGGTGATGCACATGCCCTTTAAAATTATCTACCTGCTTCATGGAAATTAATGAATGATTTGTGTATATGGATTTTTCACACTTGTTTGACAGCTAAAGTTTGATATTACAGCACTCACAGCTGTTATGCTCCAATGGACTGAGGACTTTGCATTGCTTTCAACATTTCAATGGTTGGCCTATAAATGCTACCTTCAAGTGGATCCTCAGTTGGGACAGCTTTAAAAGGATATTTGACAAATTCATTGAGGAAAAGGCCATCTCTGGCTACTAGTTACGTTGGTTATATCAGTACCTTCAATATCAGAGGTGGTGTGCACGGTTGCTCTTGTACTCTGCTTGTTAGATCCTGCGGGCAGCTGGCTGTCTCTGGGTCAACAGAAGGTTGGAGTGGATGTGCCATGGGTCCAATCCAGCTCTTCTTCTTCTTCTTCTTCTTCTTCTTCTTCTTCTTCTTCTTCTTCTTCTTTTTCGATTTATATCCTGCCTTTTCCCTACAAAGGGCTCGAAGCAGCTTACATCTCCTCCTCCATCTTATCCCCACAACAACAACCCTGTGAGGTAGGTTGGGCTGAGAGTCTGTGACTGGCCCAAAGTCACCCAGTTGGCTCCATGGCTGAGCAGGGACTCGAACCCAGGTCGTCTGAGTCCCAGTCCCATCCTCTTAGCCACTACGCCACACTGGCTTATATCTGGCCCGCTTTTGTTGAAACCTTTGTATAATTGCTAGGAGGTGCGCTCTCTCTCTCTCTCTCCCTCCCTCCCTCCCTCCCTCCCTCCCTCCCTCCCTCTCCTATGGATATATACATGGATATATACTATGGATATATACAAATCCTTGTCATTATATTTTTAAAAACTTTTAAAACTTTTATATTTTTAAAAACATTTAAAAACTGTAATTCATACTTCTCTTGCTAGGTGATGGCCTTTTTGTTTCTTTTGAAACTTTTATTTACCTATTTTATTCTGATTATTTTATACTACTTTTATTGATATGGTCTTTGATAGCTTATTTTATGCATTAGTTCCTCTGTGGTGTGCTAAATACTTTACTGTAAGTCACTGTGAAAATGTCCTTGGGTATAAATCGAGGTAGAAAAATAATAAAGGAGTTTTATTAAAAACACTTAAGATCAGTCCTCTTGAAGGAAGAACAGAAGGGCGTGTATTTCAGAACGGAGGCTGTGCTGATGTGCAAAGCAGACCTTTATTTTTGTATTTGAAAATGCACTCTGAATTTAGTAGTGAAATTTAGGAAGAACTCAAGTATTGGTGGGAATATAATTTTGTTCCAGAGTTATTGGTTAGTGGGAAGGAAAACGTAAATGTTTTGAGCTGTGGCTTTTACTACTACAAGCTTACACGCCACTAGTACAGTTTGTGGATTATATGTCTGCGTAGTAAGTTGAATTTAAATGATTTATAGCCCAAATAAACGTCTGTTGCTGAGGTAAGCTGGTACAGGAAACGAAGTTAGAGGGAAACTGGGTCTGGTAGAGTACTGAAACACCTTATACATTTTATAAGAACAGTGATACAATTGTTCCTTGGCATTCACCTAGGCAGCTAGAAGTTCATTTACAATCTACTTAACAACAGCACTGTGCTAGTAAAACAACACTTACTGAGAAGTGTTGGATGGTTTCCAGCCCTGCTCCTTTTTCCAAGTGACAAATTAATCTGGTCCCCCTTTTTACTTCTAACCGCACAAAGAATTCTGTCCTGGTGCTCTGTTTATAAGACTGTTAAAAAGTGTGGTTTGGTAAATCAGGATAATGCTTTGCATTGTAGTCAATTAGCACAAATGAAGCAACAGGAGTGCCAGTTTATAAAATATACATATTTTAATTGTTGTAAAACACTGAGGGTTCCATTCATTCCTGGATTATTAGCTCAATGGGCACCAGCTCAGGAATTCTTCAGTCTCTGGAATCCAATAATAATTTGTCTTTGCATTGCTGTGACACCATTGTGTACAGAACAGCATCATCTTCCTGCTTTAAAACATTTGGTCATGCCTCTGGTCTATTTTTGGTCTGGCAGCAAGAGCCTTGTTATGTGTGGAACTGCTAAGTGAAGATTTTTATTGTGTTTGTCTTCAAAATAATTTTTCAACTACAGGGCCAATACATGATGTTCCAAAGACCTTGGGGTGGGGGATCTGGATTCAAAATAAGTGCCTAGATGTAGCCGCACGATTTCCAAAACCTGAAGCAGGACTTGCAAAGGATGCCTGTGGGGTGCAAGGGCTCCTCCTTGATAGTGCTCTTCCTTTGAAGTAGTGCATGAATGAGCACATATGCATGGATGTAGTCAGAGCAGACTGACCCCTCATAGTATTTTCCCCTGCAAGTTGCATGTCTCACATGCTGCTATTTTCAAGTATGTTGTGTGATCCTCATAGTACCTCTCAGTTCTTCGTTTTGATCATCTCTTTCTCGCATTGGGATGAAAGTGCGCACTACCTGCCATGCCTCTCCATCCATTTGACAAGTAAAATGGTGGAAACCTGAGTAACATTTTCTTTGTTCAGGGAAGCCCATTTTGCCACGCTTTACTTACTAGCTTAGGGGTTGTCAGTCTTACTGCTGTTAAATCTAAGCCCACATTTCCCATGGATTCTTCCTATCCTGGCCGTTTTAGTCAAAAAGCATATTGAAAGACTATCTTTCAGACTTAGTCACAATAAATTATGATCGCCAGAGGTTCTTTGAGTGTAAGAGCTGGATATGAAATATTTGTACCCCTTAAGAATCAGTGATTTCCACTCCCCTGCCACTTTGACTTGTCGGTTGGTGGCATAGTCTGGTATGTTTCATTCAATGTGCTTCAAAGCTTGGCTACTACTAGCCATAAAATAATGTCAGAGCCTAGCCTCAGTGTGGCAGTGGGTCCTATAGTTGACAGTCCAACTGTGACCCGAAACTGTCCAGAAGGGCTTGGACCCAGTTCCGTAGTGTGAAGCCCTGGAGCACCCAGGAGTTTGGCTGTGCTTACTCAAGTGTTTGCAAGAGGAAGGACCGCAAGGGTTTATGCTTAAATATGCCTGTAGCATGTCAGAATAGATGCGAGTTTATCTCTGTCAGTTTTCACAGGGCAAAGCGGGGGGGGGGGGTTTGAGTCATTCCTGTCCAGCTGCTAGCTTTTGACCCTAAATGTCATGTGTATAGTTAAGAAAGCCAGCAGTCACTCCATGAAAAACTAGTTGAAGACATGCTGTGACGTATAGGTGTTTCTGAGGTGTCCCATAGGTTGGTGGGACAACCCAGAAGGGTAAAATAGAAATGGCCTCTTTGGCATAGGGCTCATTTATGGACTAAAATCCCCTCCCAGTTAGATCATTCGGAGGTGTGTTATTGCAATCCCATCCTTGCTTTTAAGATGTTACCTAGGCTGGGAGCTGTGCTGTACATCATCTTTTATTGTCCATCATAAGCATTTGTTTTTTAATGTCTGTAACCCTTCATGTTTGGGACTTCCCTCCATCTGAACTGCAAGAAACACTTCTCACCTGTTCTTTATTTTGTTCTGTCTGAGTTATCTGTGAATCTTAGAATCCTGTGAATCTGAAGCGATGAGTCTGAACAGTGAATCTTTAAAAACCTGTCAAGGAATGTATTCCTGTACTTTTCATAAAATCCAAATTTGTGTTTGCTATGGGTTGTAAAACTTTGTCTTCATTAGCTCAGAAAGTCTGCTGGCGTGGACTGATTGTGAGTCTTAGATTTTCTTAGATTGTGGATCTGACCTTCAGAGCCACCTGAGGTCCCAGTTCAGTCCTCTTAGATGGCCCCCTTCACTGGGTGCATCCCTTTTACTCAACACCTGACCATTCCAAGCTCTCCACTCAATCTCATTTTAGATGGCTGAAATGCCTCTCCTAAGGCAGCATCAGCTTTGAGATAAAATATGCTGTGGGGGGTTTGGCCTGCCATCCTCAAGTCCGTGTGCATTCTATATGGGACTGCCTTTAGGGCTGGCTCAGAGGCTGGAGCTAGAACACAGTGGCTGGTTACTGACTGCGGTGTCTGGCTGTGTGTATTTTATGGCTGTGCTTAAGGATAGGCATACATGGGCTACCAGTTTTGTCCCAAGCTAGATTTCAAAGGTCTGTACAATTTTGGGACCACATTGCCTCAAGGAACATCTTTCCCCTGCACTGCTGACCTTGGCAAGCCTCACAGATACCTGTTCAGTAGTCCTGAGACAGGCCTTCTCTACAGTGGTAGCTGTCCTGTGGAATTATTTTTTCTCCCTGTTGTGCCAGGCCTGAACATGAGAGAGTTGGAGACATTGATTGAAAACATGCCTTTTCACTCTGACTTAAAATGAATTATGTCTTTTAAATTAGAGTCTAATATGGTCTTGTTTGTTGTATTATAGTTATGGTATTCTTGACTAAGTCTCTTTGCAATTTGTGCTGGTGAGAAATGATTCTATGATAAAATATTGTTAAATAATAAATAAATAAGGCACAATACAGCCTCCATTGTGTCAAAATGTCCACCAAACCTGAAAAATTTTCAAGGAAAAGACAAAAATCAGTCATTAAAACCCATTATTCTGTGCCTTGCTATATACTTTCTTGAGAAAATGATCAGGTTTTTAAAAGGAAATATCACCTTTAATATACATGTCAGAATGGGTTTCTTGACCTTTTAACTGTTTTCACCCAATTAATTGTAGGTCTTTGGTTTCACTTCAACGATACTCCAAAAGTAAATATTGCACCAACCAGTTCTGTATCAGATTACAAGCATCATTCATCAGAAGTGATTCGGTTCTAATTAGCCATCAGTCTAGACAGAAGGCAGGGGTAACGTCAAGAAATGTGAAATAGGTTAAGTCTTGTTGTTCTGTTTCTGATTAGTTCGGAGGGATTGTATGGCGAATGTGTATTGAAACAGAAAAAGCTTTGTCTGTCACCCAAATTAAATGCAATTGGTAATATTTATTGTTTACTGTGCACTTGTGATAAATCACTGGCATCCAGGGCAAGATACCTTTTCCACTTTTTATTACGTATACATCATTTGACTCAATTAATATACTTGAAAATCAACCAGACCTGTGATAGTGACATCTTCAATTTATAACTACTACATACATAAAGTTACTTTTGAGGATTCTAAAATAAGATATAAACATATGACATTAAACTACAGGCTGTCCCAGGGTTACGGACAACTTTCATTCCTGAGAAAACAGAAATTCATCTTTAAGTTGAATTAAGTCAGATCACTTACAGTCAGCCCTCCACATTTGTAGGAGTTAGAGGCGCAGGTTCCCCTTGAAGCAGAAAAACAACAAATATCTTTAGCCTCACCAGTTCCTCCTCTTTGCAGCATGGAAATTCCAGAGTGATTTCCCTCTCTGGATGGGCAGGGCAGGAAGGCCTTCCACTCTCCCCTTTCACTTGCCTTCTCTCTTTGGTGATGGCGATTTTCTGCAGTGCTCATTCTCTCTCTCTCTCTCTCTCTCTCTCTCTCTCTCTCTCATTAAAGGGCTTTATGGCAGTTTGTTCCTAAGAACAGATTGTTCAAGATTTCAAATATAAATCTTTTGAGTCATATAATGAATCCATTCAAGCTGAACCTACTCAGAATTTATCATAGTGAGATCTGGCCAATGGTTGATATTAGCTATCTAAGGCTGCAGTTTTCTTTAAACAAATTAAACTTCCAGAATGCAATATGGCTTATGGAATAGAAGTTTTGAAAAAAATCTTATCTAGCTTTAAATGTTGTTCAAGTAAGAGACATACATGTACACTTATCATTGGAAGCAACATTTATTTAATAAGTTTCCAGAACACATGTATACATTTTTCATTCAAGGGTTCAACATATACATTATTTCAGTAATCCTCATAGCTGCTCAGTAAGATAGACCCACATCGTAGGTAAGGCTGGTGCTGCAGTTCAGAGAATAGTAGCTTGCCAAGGCCATCTTCTGAGTTTCTTTAGAGAGATGTCTGAACTGAGTAATTTGCATGCAGTCCAATGAGAATGCCTATAACCCTCCATGCTCAGAGGATTGTGGGCATCCCATGGGTGGTGGGAAGAGTGCAGAGGCTGCTTGCCTGCTTTTCCAGCCATGCAAACAACTTAGACAGTGTAGTTTGGTCATCTAAGTGTCTGGCCTTGGAATGGGAGGAGAGGAGCTACCAGTGGAGCCTGTTTTTTCTTTTCTCTGCCCTCCATAACACCCACAAAAGCCTGTCTCAGGGATCACTTTTATAACCCCGGAACTATAGCTGGTGGCTGCAAGGGCTGGGGGATGGTGCTCCAGGTTCAGAGTACCTTGGAGCAAATTTCCAAGGTCAGAGCTGGGACTCCAATTATCCTGTTTCCATGTAGATATTTTCTTAGTGTCCATATGATCCCACTCTTAGGGATGTTGGGATAGGTCAGTGCTCAGATGCCTCATCTTCTGTTTACTCTTCTCTGGCTGCACTTCAGCTCGTCAATGCCTCTTCCAATTTAGAGTGTCCAGAAGTGGACCCAGTACTCCAAATGTGGCCTGGTTAGTGCTGAATAGAGCAGAACCATTACTCCTGATAATCTGGACGCTATCCTTTTGTAACTGTGTCTCAAAATTAGCATTAAGCTTTTTTGGCTTCCACATTGTGCTTCTGGTTCATATTCACTGGTCCTTTTTCCATCCCTGAGAGAATGCTTGGCTCTGCATGGCACTGCACAATCTCCCAGTGCAGCTTCATGCCGCTTTTGCCTGCAAGAACATTCAGTCCCTTCCCCTCTGCCCCCATCTCTTTGCTCTTTGCCTCCTGGGCTCCTCCCGTACCACAGCTCACTGCTCCTGGGTTCTCCTCTTCCCTCTTTCCCACCACCTTGCAGCTGATGAGTGGCAGGCCTCATGACTCCCCACCCCCAAAGCTTCCTCTGTTATCGCAGATCACAGCAGCTATTCTCCTGCTAAAGCAAACAACAAGGCAAAGTTTGAGAGTCTGCTGAGAGTGAGCAACTACTGCAGGGGGCGGGGGTGGGGGAGGTGGTGCTGCACAGCCTGACAGGCCCGTTGTGTGATATTTAACCTGTCACCGGCCACGAGGCACACAGGCACCACTGCCTGGTCCCTGCTCACAGGTTGCCCTGCTGTATGAGCCTGAGCACAGGTTCTGCAAGGGTTAAAAACCCCCACAACTTGACATTTGCCTTTTTCATAGCAGCTGCTCATTGGGTCAACATTTTCACACAACGAAGAAACAGATCGCAGCTAGTCACTGCTCTTTCAGATCCCACATCTATACGTGAAGTTTGGCTTTACTGCCCCAACCTGTTTGCATTGGATCACATTTGCCATATTTTGCCCATTCACTCAGCATAGAGAGATCCTTCTGGCACTCTTTGCTGTCCCTTTTTATCTGACCCAGCAAATAATTTTGTGCCACCAGCAAACTGGGCCAACTCACTGCATATGCTGAGCGCCTATTCGTTTATGAACAAGTTCAGATGCACCAGTCTCAGTATGGATCCTTGAGTTGAATTCATGCAGTGCATGATAGAAAGTGGATATGAGCCAAATAATTGGCATGCTATCTTGCAAAATAATTGGCATACTATTCAAATGGAATGAGGGAACATTATACTGTAGCCTGCTGTCATGTTGCATCTGGTGTGTGATAAAGTAATGGGCACTTCTAGCAGGGGAAAGACACACATTTCTGTTGGATTTAATTGCGACTTATTTTTCTGATGAATTAGACCACGAAAGCTTATGCTGCAATATATATTTTGGCCTTTAAGGTACGACAGGATTTTTTGATGTTTTAGTTCAATGAGTTTTCATCTTGGGGAGATTAGAATGGGGTGGGTGGTCTGGCCACTGTCCTGCTTATTGAAACAGAGGTAATAGTCACTGTGCCTTTAAGAGACTACGAAACTGTGGCTATTCTTTATTTGTAAGACAAACGTCCATTCACTTCAGGCGTGTGGCATGCAGTGAATCCTACTATCAGGGCAAACAGTAGGATGCAACGTGGAACTTGGGAGCAAAATGTATATGTGTTTGCTATATGTAGTAGGCCCAAAAACTTATTGCTACAGTTCTGTGGGCAATGGGTAAGCACTGCTAAGTCTGCTTGGTTTCACTTAAACAAGGATTCGCTCAACCAATGGAATAAATAGGATTTAAGAAAGCTTAACTTTGGCTAGAATTACGACACTTCTTGTGAAGCCATTTGTGTTTGGGGTTGATTGTCAGTATTGTTTCTGTAGACTACAGAGTTGTGATGAGTGGAGTTCCTTTTTGTTTCTGAGAGCATACAAATCCCTTGGGGATTCTAGAATAGATGGGAACACTGCTTGTAGTAAGACTTGGTGGGCCACCATATCAGTACCATTCTGCAGCGATTTGTCCCTGCCATAGACCGATCAACAAGCATTTCTGTGCCCCATTGAACAGTGTTCTATTCAGTTGTGAAAGTACAGGCTTTGAGTCAAAAGTGGTTACATTGTTTATGCCATTTGCAAGGACATGACGGCCTATAAAATTTATTTATTTATTTATTTATTTATTTATTTATTTATTTAAGGCCTTTATAAGCTGTTCAATCAGCAACATCTCTCAAAACAGTGAACAATTAAAAACAATCTAAAAACATAATATACATAATATAAAATGCGTATTGTTTGGGTAAACATTCCCTTTTAGTTACATTGACGGTAATGTATCTATTTCTTTTGCCCTATAACATACTGTATATACTTGGATACACATTTGCAGATGTGTTCACACACCTAAGGTGCTAAGAATATCTACATATAAAACAAGATTATGTTAAAGTCCACCATTCTCCTGGATCCCCTCATTTGACACATCATATTGTGGGACCCTTAGCTTTCCCTAAACTTAAAGGGAAGGTGTTTTCTCATTCAGGAAACAGGTGAGCTGCTTCAATTCACTTGCCAATGTTAGGAATGGACAATTACTCGGTTTCTGGTCTCTGTCCCTTTTGCATATATTCACGCAAAGTCCTGTAATCACACCCACACTCACAAAAAATGCTTTTAAATATGCATATCTTTTCTGCCAAATACGTGGTTTTGGAAGTATTTTGATACATGTTTGATTTGAGAAGTGTGTCAGTATGTTCATGAACTGCCAAAACCTATGGATAACTAAGTTCCAACCTGCACATTAGTTTCGGAGTTCAGGCCCTGCCCTTTGGCTGTTTTTTTGACTGCTTCTTGATACTTTCTGGTGACCATGATAGCTAGCAGAGCCGGTACCGAAGAAAAATACTCCTCCAGGCTGATTGCCAGCCTGAACCAGCTGTTTTGGTTACCTGCCAGGGTTTGATGCAGAGCAGTGGCAATGCTGAAGGGTATCACCCCTTAAATCAGGTTGACTGGTTTTTATGACAGTCGTATGAGTTGGGGTTGGTTTTTTCCTCTTAGAATCTGGTCATGTGCCAAGTGAAGGAACTTCAATCTGGTTACAGGACAAGGGAAATACGGAATTGAGAGGAGGACTAGGCAGGTTAGAGGTGCATGGCCTAGATAGTGAATGGCTGTACCATGTTTGGCCCTCACTTCAGCTGCAGGTTTGGTGGTTGTCCTGCCTGCCTGCCCTAGAGTCTATTGCTATATATTGCTGTTAAGTGCTAGAAAAGCTCAAAATAAGACCTCCCTCATTCATGACTAAATAGGGTATGAGGTGGCCAATCTGGCATATATAACCAAGACCCTGATGGCTGAGCAGTTAGGAATTAGATGGCTATGCAGGGAGGAGCACTCCCGGCTGTGTCTGCTGGGATATTTGGTTCAGCATCTGGGTAGAGATTGGAAGGTGGAGAAGGAGCAGTTGCAGTGATCTGTAAGAATTCCGTCTCTCTTTTCAGGCTTCATGTTCAGCTGTCTACTGGTCTGGAGTATTTTCACCTTTTATTGTGCCAGCAGGATGCATTGGAGCTTCTGTTGGTGTATCAACCATCCTGCTGCTCAGTGGTCTCCCTATCTGAGCTGACAGAAGAGGTTTTGAGTATGCTGTTGAGATCCCCCAGAGTGTTGATTCAGAGTGAACATTTTTACTGAAAGCACCTTGGTTGGGTTGCTCAGCGTTTCATGATCCACATGACAGCTGTGGAACTGTCCCAACTTGTCATAGGCCAAACTCGTGTAGTGGGATCCTACTCTAGATTTGGTTTTCTGAACTAGATATGGAGATGATGCAGTCCCTTTGTCATGATCAGATCATTAGTTGCTGCAGCTTAGCCTTAGGGCAGCTTTTCCTCTCTGCAAGAGTGTGGGAAACTATGAAGATTATCTTCCCCAGAAACTAATGGATCCAGATAGTTTCCGAAGGACTCTGGGGGAGGTTTCTGCCTGATATGGCTCCCTTTCTTGTCTGAAAGGGACTGTGATGAGACCACCTTTGAAGGAATCCTTCATAGATGTTATATGCTTTTTGGCACCAGGTTAAGGCCTTTTTATTTACCCAATTTTTAAAAGTTTTAATATTTTAATTTTGTTTTATTGATATAATTTTATCTTTTACATTTTAACTTGTTATTTTACCTTGTTATTGACTGATGTACTTATTAGGTATTTATCATATTGTAAGCCATCTGGAGATGATTGGTATTGGATGGGATAAAAATATCCAAATAGATAGATAAATAGACCCAGAAACTCTTAATGCTTTTAGGCCAGTGGCAAGTATTCATTTCCTGGGCAAGGCCCTTGGGCGGGTGATTGCTACCAGCTCCAGATACTTCAGGTTAAGTCAACATTCCTTCAGATTGGCTCTGCTTGGCAGTGGAACAGCTGGGTTTCAGGATGACTTCACAAGAGCCGGCTGAGTGAGTCCTAATTCTGGTCCATGTAATGTCTTCATCCAGGTAGTCAGTCTTCTTGGGCTCACTCTATTCTCCTGGTGACATACTTGAGTTAGTAGCAGAGAAGGGCCTCTGCTGGGCTAAATGCTGGTGGAGGGGAGTTAAAGAGTGGGAAGGCTCTCTGAGACCTCCAGCGGCATGAGGAATTTGTGCTTGCGGTTCAGCTAGAAGCAGCCTACTAGGCAATGGCCACCAAAGTTCCAGGGAGGTTCAACGGCTGGCTTAGAAACTGGGAGCTAGATGTGGGTCCCAAGTTAGACTACTCATCATCCCCCTCAAGGATGGAAAGCTGTTTGAAGAATTACTGGAACTGATACTAATGTAGTTCATGGGATCCCTTCGTCTAAGGGTCTAAAGCAATAGGAGAGAGGCTATAAAGTTCAAGACCAAGTGGCACCACACCAAGCAAAGTGTAATCAGGATTTCCTAGCCAGCCATCTTGACAATGCTTCACTGCACCTGGCCCACCAAGCACAGGCCTTGCCTGGGCATTTTTTTTTTTTTTTGAAACTTGCATTTTCAGTAACAGTTAGGATTCCTTTGTGGGGTACATAGCCAATGAAGGCACAGAACCAAAAGGCCTTCGATGGCAGTAGTTTAGTTCAAATCGCTCATATTTAAGATGCAAGCACCACCACCCCCAATAAAAATAGGGTGCAGCAAGAACTGAAGACTCCGCTGTTGTGATTCTAGTGGGACCAGCTGGGAAGACAGGAGGAAGAGCGTGGCAGCTGCAGCAAGCTTAGGGTAAGAAAGGTGCTTCTGAGCCCAGCCTTTCCGTTCAGGCACCAGTAAAACATTCAAGGCTCAGAATGTTCCATCTGACAGCTTGGTATGGCTGAGCAAATTTGGTACACAGTCACAGTCATGGGTACCCCTTTGACCATGAATGCCAGTTCATCAATACTGTCTATGGTTCGAAATAGAAAACATGTATTGCCTGGTGTGGGGGGTGGGAACCCTGACCCCTCATCTTTAAAAAATTTAAACTTTAAATCCTCAATAGATTTAAGGTGCAATCATAGGCAAGTTGAGGCAGAAAAAAAAGCCTACAATTCCTACCATGCCCCCAACAGAAAGGAAGCGATCCTATAGCTCACAGCATGAGCTAGGTAGCCGGAAATGAGGCCTAGAAGCTCCTGTCATTCCTACAGGATGAACAACAGGAAGAATGGAGCACTAATACTTGAAAATGTGACATGACAGCAGCATTTTGAGTTGTGGGTCAAAAGGTACTTCACACAGGACACTGTTAAGTATGAAATTCACTACCACAAGGTGTAATTGTAATACCAACATAGACATCTTTTTGAGATAAATTAGATAAACTAGTCAGGCAGGGTACCAGAGGCAGTATGCCTTTGTATGCTGGTTGCTGGGGCACACGAAGAGGAAGGATGAGTTCATAACCTGTACTGGTTTCCCATTTTATTCCCCCATGGTTGGCCACTGTGGGAACAGATGGCTGGACTAGATAGGTCTTTGATCTGATCCATTTTCAAAGGAAATGTTGTGTACATTTATAACAGAATTTATCCAGGTTATTCAAGAGAGTCAATAAATCTTAATATCTCCCCTGTTCAAATTTCATTTCCATTTAATTTTATAATAAAAGCCTTTAGACCAAACTGTGTTCACTCTTACAATACTTTTCCTACTTCTGTGAGGGTTTTATGGTAATGCAATCTCTTTAAATTTCCCATTCGCATTTCTCCCTTCTCGACCAGTTTACGGTGGCTTAAATAGTAAATTTCCTCTGTGTGCATTAATAAAAACTCAACCTTATAATGGGCAGCTTTGTTCATATTGGTCTCTTTCTCCACCCTAAAATTCTCATTTAGGAGAAAACATGGGGCATAATTTTGATCTTCTTAGAACTCAGCACAGATGAGTAGTGATCCTATCAAGGACTCTATGGTCCCAGATTCACAAGTGCCGTGAAAGTCTCTCTCCCCTCCACCCGCAAGAATCTTGAACAATTGATTTTAACTGAGTACAAGTATATTAAAGAAGATCTCCTATCAGTAGGGAAAGAACGAAAGTCACACACACCACTGGCTCTCAATAGAAACAAAAGGAGCTTAGCTGTATTGACAGAATGCTCTATTTGGCTGAAACATCCTTAAAATGTTGGTGGAAAGAAATGATGAAAGAAATCAATTCTGAAGAACACAAAAGGTTGTATGAGGTTCTCAGCCCTTTAATCTTCAAGAGGTTGGAGAAGAATTAGGTCTTGGAGTAGCTATGGACTTCTTGTGGGTGTAAATGAGCTAATAAATTGAAGTTCTGGGTAGGCGGTGGCATTCTTTGACAACAAAAGTACAAAGAAAAATGCTTATAGACCTCCTGAATCATGGGAGGGGGAGAGAACAGTGTTGTGTATATGCCTGCAAGCACACACTCTAGGTAGGCTTTTAAAAGAAAATTATTTTCAAGGAATAGTGTGTGTTCTAAAATGATGTCATGTACCTCTTTCGCTCTCTTTTTGAAATGATAAATCCATTGAACTTCTTTTATAGCAGGATGAGTCTTTATATCTCTAACCAAATTCAATGTTTCTGAGTTCACACTGATAAAACCAGAAAGCACTTTGTCCAACTAGTTTCCTCTTCCTCTATCTTGTTTTATCGTTTAAAGCATTCCATGATGTAAGTCGTCTTGAGGAAAGTGAATTATGCAAAGTCCATGTTGCTTTCTGTCAGTGATTATTTTTGGAAAGGCGCACATACTTGCTTTAAATAGTTTTACATAAAAGCTGTTGTACTGAGCTTTACAGAAGACAGATCCTTTTAATTCATTTTAAAGCACAGGCATACACTTTTACTATAATAAATACTATTTTTTAAGAATCTGGATTTTGTGAATGTCAGTTTGGAGTGTCATTTCCTTCCTCTCATTTTGCATGTTACCTAACTATTCTTATTTAAGGACTTGGTTGCAAAAATATTTCATAGAAATAACAGTTCTGTGTTTACCTGAAAGTCATCCCATTACATTTGGTGGAACTTACCCCTTGAAAGTGTGTAGGACTGCAACCAAAGTATAGCCTGTCTCATGGGTGAAAATAAGGATGAAAAGAGGTTACCAAATTCAACTGCCTTTTGAAATAACTTTTTTTTTAACCTACAGGCCACAGAAACTCTGTTTCGCATGGGAGTGTCGAGAGGAAAGATTACTCCTTTAAGGCATGGCGAGGTAAAACTATGTTTGCTTTTTTCATGTGTGAAACGTTATTTTAAAATTGAACTTTGTGCAGTATTGGGCAAAATAAATAATTACATTTGTCAGGGGTTGATTAAAAATAAAATCTGGGAAATACATTTTTCTATCGATCATCATCACCATCTTCTCTATTAGCAATATCCAGTTATATATGGCAATCTTTGCATAACTGAAACAGCCCCACCTATCTATGAGTTGATCACCCTCAGCAGGATCGGGGGAACTTCCAAGGAATTCAGAACAAAGGAATTCCAAAAAATCTTAGAGAAAAGGACCCCCTCCCTCCCAACAACCCAGTGGGAACTGAGGTAGGGTGATGGAGTGGGTTACCTGGAAGAAGATAAGACTAGCTGGAACACTGAGCTGGAATGTCCCCACTGAATATTCTCCTGCAGGTCCCACTTGTATAATGGTCAGTATTTGCAACCTGGCAATATTTACAGCTGGTATGTATTGGTGATTCTTAGCAGAGATGCAAAGCAAAGTGAAAGAAAAATGAAATGTAGAGTTAGAATTCCATCATGTGGAATTGCAATGGCAGCATATTAACCAAAGGCAATGCTGACAGGGAGAAGGTTAGGGAATTCAAGTGGGTAAGCGAAATACAGGGATGGTCCTTGTCTCTTAGGCTGAAATCCTGTATTGACTTGCCTGGAAGCAAGTACCATTGAAATTAGTTTGACGTACTTCTGAGTAGACATGTGCAGGGTAGCACTGTTAAATAGCGTTCTGTCTGCATTGGGCCTGAAAGATTGCATTGCAGAAAAACAAAAAAGTATGTCACACCAAGCACTTCTGGTGTGTACCTGCAGTGTTAAATTTCAGCATTCGGTGTTTGCTGATGAAACTCTGGAATGCCATCACGATGCACACGGAGGTTCCATGATGGTTCTGCAAACACTTGTTGAAATTAATCAACCTTGTCATTGTGGGAAGGGTGCCACCAGGATGTCACTTAGGTGCCAAAACATATTTTCTCTTGCTACTGTGAGATGTATGTGTGTAGCGTGCCTATAAGTGTGTCTTTCTCTTTTCTTTTTTGGAGGCCTGGGTGGGCCTCTTTTTTTGCTCTGAGCTGAGTCAGCCTGGCTATGTAACTCCCCAGGAGCTGGTCTTCTCTCATGTATGGAAGAAAAGCTAACGCCTGAGTGCCCTAAGTGTCTTTCCTGAAGGGCAGAGCCTAGGAGTGGACTGCAGAGGCAGCGGGTCAGCTCATCCATACATTATTGATTCCCAAGGGCCATTAGAGCTATGCAGGTGTGGAACACACTCTTAGAAATTTGGCTAGCTTCCTCTCTGTCCCATTTGAAGAAATTGCTGAGCATTCTTCATATGTCCGTTCAGTTTCTTTACTGATGTTTTGTTTTAATTCCTTGCTTCTTTTCCTGTTTGTGGGTTGACATATGCAGTTTTTGCATTTTGTTTAATGAGTAAAATTTAGCCTCTCCAATCTAGTGCAAATTCCCTCCTATATTCAGTTCTTGAGACCTGTTTACTTTTCTTGTGTAGACACAATCTGTATCAGACACTGTTGCTGCTGCTACTCTCTTTAGACTTGGCATGGCCTTTGGTTCTTTCAGAACTAATACGTGTATCTCAGAAATGTCCTCCTGGCCTTACCATGATGATTGCAACCTTTTGGACAAATCTTTTGCAGTATTTCACGTTTCATTGTTGTTCTACTGCCTCCAATACTAAGAATGCGTTTGTGATCTTTACTCTTTCCCCTCAGCTTTACACATCCTTGCCTCTGTGTTTCCCCTTGTAGATAGAAATGTTAAACTTCTTGGGCTGAGATGGGAAGAGGATGCACGATGCTTAAGAATATTCAGCAGAGATAGCCGTGTAGGTGCTATCCGTGAACAAATTTGCTCCTTACTGGAATTATGTGTGTATTTTAGATGGCTAATTTGCTGCCAAACAGCACCAGCTTTAGCAATGTGGGTGGAGTGCATCCCCTGTTGGGTTCCTGGGGAGTACAGTTGTAGCCCCTTTGTGGGCTTCTCTGGTGCCCAGAACAAGAACAACCTCCACTGTATTTGCAGGATCCGTCCCAGACCCCACTGTAGCTCTCAGTCTACTGATGAGTGCCAGCTGGGGTTCTGGGGAAGAGCTGTATAAGAACAAGCTCTTCCCTCCTGGATTGACCTCAACGATGCAGGTCTTCCTGTTAGTAGACGTGCCTGCCCCTTGCCTGCCTGCTCCCGCCCCGTATCCTGCTGTGCCGTGTTGCCTTACCATCACAGGTCCCTCTGTTTGCTGCGGTGCCTGCCTCTTGCCATGCATCCTGCTTCACTGTGTTGCCTCAGCACCACAGCTGTTTCTGTTTGCTGTTGTGCCTGTATCCTGCTTTACCATGTATGTGGCTCAGCTATTCTGCCTCAGAGTTCTTGCACCTCTGTTTGTCTTCCAGGTTGACCTCAGCCTGCTCCATGACTATGAGTTGGAGTTGCCATTAAACCTTACGTTTGGACTTTGGGCTCTTGTCCTGCCTCAAATGCTGTAGCTGTGGTCCTGGTATCTCTTCCTTGTCTCTGGCTGTCCACATCCTGGCCCTGAACCCCGACATCCTGGAGATACCCACTCCAGATCAAAACAGACCTTGTAGTTGTGATTTTGTGTATATCTTCTTTGGACACAATCCGGTAGGACAGCCTATAAAATCCTGAAGCTAGGGGATTTCAGACATCCTACGCAGGACAGGAGTAGTATGGAGGAAATCTCTGCTCCCTGCTCCTCCTACCCTGCTAGTCAGGTAAATTGCTAATTTCAGTCATCTAGGACTGACACTTTGAATGTATGCTTTGGAGACATACACGGTATTCTGCCAGTCCCAGCCTTTTCCTTTCCCTGCCCTGGAATACTCTCTTCACTCCTTTTCTGAGGTTACTGTTACAACCTTGGAGAAGCAGTACGTGTGGTTCCTTCTGAGGTGTATCTGGGAATGACATCATCTAGGGGCTATTGAATTGCTCTGTGAGATTTATTTTGCATGTTGAAAGCCACCAATATAACAGAATGAGCTTTCACAATAGACCAAAATTATTTTCATCTGTAGGTATGAAGAAGCCTTTTAAAAAAGTTAATTTTGCTTTATCGGAAAATGAAGTCAGAACTGAACCAATTAAAATCTCCAGTGAAGTTACAACTGTGCATATTCACTTCTCAAGTGCCAGCCCTGCTACATAATGTAACGGGACTAGATTGTTAAGAATGTCTAGCAAGTTTTTGGGAAGAGGAAACAATTCAAATTGGACTATAAGCCTGTGGGCAGAGCCTCTGTGTTCGGTTTTAAAATAGTGCATAGCATCTAGTATGTATTAAAATAATAAATAATAGCCAAATGTATTTCATTATTTCTGTCAATATAATTGGAGATTGGAACTGTAGATAGGCAGAGAAAAGCGAGCCTAGTCTTGAATTAATAATAACAGATCTCCCAAAATACTACTCAGACTGAAGAGTCACTAAAGACTCTTTAGAATTGGCTTATTTCCAGGCTCAGATGGATTTGCAGTTTATAATGCTGTGTATTCAAGAGAAATCTTTTCTTTTACTTCCTGCTTATAGCTTTTCTACATGCCAGGAGATTCAGCTCCTCGGTTTCACTGGCTTATGAATACAGTTTTCTTTTGTAAGCCTTTCCACACAAGAAGTCAAGTTTTTATGCTGAAAGCAGTGCTATTTGCTGTTTACATGTGGATTCACAGAATTATTGACAATGTTTTGGAACAGGGTTTGGAAATGTTGTAGCCAAGTGTCATTCATCCAAGTAAGACAGATAATTCTTGGAACAGTTTTCCTGTTCAACAATATTCGTGAGGCTGTGAAAAATTACCGAAGGACTTGTTATGACCATGAAGTTGACTGATTTCCAAAAAGTCTAATAGTACCAGGGGAGGTAATGAAATTCAAGAATGTAATTGCCTTCAGGATTGAGCACATTTCTCTCATTGCTGCTGAAGTATTTCTATCAAGAGTTGCTTTCAGAAAATGTGTGTTGGTTCAGAGGTCACCCTTTTCTTCTCTTGCTCTTAGGCATTGCAGTGGTTTCTGGCTGTTTTTTGGACTTAGAAAAGGTTTTGTCACTATTGAAAAAAACTGGAAAGTGCTGGGAATCTGCTTTTAGAGTAACAAGCTGTGGTTTTATTTCTACTTATGTCAATCTTTCTTTGTACTGCTTTTAAAAAAACAATTGGGCAATTGTGTTTCAAGGACTATCTCCATGGGATGAAGAAAAATGCAGATAAACTGTTTAAGGGGTTGTGCCTTCTGAAGCCTGTGAGACTTGCAGAAAATTGATTGGGATACTTGTCAGGAACATTGTTTCATTCCATAAATTACCTCATGCCAAATGATATTAGTTATACAAAAGCTGGGTATAATTCTGAAATTAGCTCTTTGGGAATAGTGATTTGCTGAGCAAAGGCAGCTTGAGTTTCCCTCCCATGTTACCCAAAATAGCTTGTTTCTTAGGAAAGTTCTTGGAGAGAATTCCACTGTTTTCTTTTTGCTAAGTAACAATCCCCATATTTATGAATTCAGTGACAGACAACCCTGATTTCCTGCAGGTTCAGTCAAGGCCTTGAAGTTAGAAAAAAATCTGTCATCCTAGGCAATTATATGCCATAAATCCCAATTAGTTTTGTGATAATTTGAATGCATTTTTATATGGAGTGTTGCTGTTTCAAGTGTGAAGACGTCCAGTAGATTTCCATAAGAACATAAGACAAGCCATGTTGGATCAGACCAAAGAACCATAATCAGTATGATATTGGCAGTTTTAGTATCAATTCCTTTCCTAATTATTCCTGACACAGTCGACATTTTCATTGAGTTGTCCACCACATCCCCAGGATCTCTTTTTTGGTCAGTCACCACCAGTTTACAACTTATAATCCTGGTTTATTGGCTGTACAAGGACAGCACACAATTGGAGATACGACATATCTGTATCTCAGAAGAACAGAGCAGTCTCATAGTAGGCAAAGAATAATATGCTGTGGAAAGGAGGGATTTGGTTTCCCAAAACTTTGTGAAATTGGCCATTAAATTCTTCCAAGAATCTCCTTCCTTCCTTTTAGGGTAAGTTAGCAGTTTGATTTCCAGGGCCAGCTTAAACACTTTTTGATCCTAGCCTACTGGGGTCAACGTACATCTCCAAATGCCACCATTTTCAGTATTCGCTTGAAATGAATCTGGCTTGTATATGGCTGAAAGCTGAATTTCTGGGCTGCCTTGTGGTTCATGTGTTATAAATAACACTGCAATAGTGTTGTGATTTCTGTGTTGATCCTGTTGCGTAGAGAGCCAAACAAAGGCGATATGGCCAGGGCTGAAGCAATAACTCAGCAGTTCCCTGGCAAGTGTTATGGATGAACTGTCCCTAGAGTGGGTACCTGGTAGTATGAGGAGCCAGTAATATGTTCTGCAGTAGGATTAGCTCATCTAGTCTCCAAAACTTTCATAATACAGATTTGGTTTAGAAAATCTCACCTGATAGGCGAGTGTCGCATTTAGATTTTCCAAACTGATGACTATCTCAGTCAACTCCGACCAGTCAAAAATAATGAGAATTGGAATGGTTTTACTGGAAAAGCTGTAGAAATACTTGTTTCTAAAGCAGAAATGAACAACTTGTGGCTTGTGCACCCTGAACATGGCCTTATCTTTTCTTGTGGCCAGATGTTTTGCAGTGGTGGCAGCAAAACAAAACAGCAATTTAAAACAATGGTCACGTGCAGATTGTTGTACTATCTGCTCAATATTTTCTAAATATTCCCCAGCTTCATGCATTATATTTAGTATTAGAATGCAGAATTAGAATTAGGGTTATAGAAATCTAAGAAGCTGTCAAGTGCCACTTTTCTTGTGTACTTCCATACTTCTTTCTTGTGTACTTCTGCAGTTGTATACATCCGTGTACCTTTTTTGCACGCCTTACTCCAGAATGCTGGAGAATGTGTGTGAATTCATCACATTTAAAAGGCAAATCACCACATTATGATTGAGATACGGGGCATCTGTATTCAGAGAAAGGTTTTTAGGCATTTGAGCAAATGTCATGAAATGGGCATATTAGTGGAAATAATGATCATGCTCGAAAGTCATGAAAATCAAGGTAGAAGGCTGGGAATGGGTTGGCACATGTGTCTTTATGGAACAGAGCGTAACTGAAATCCCATTTAGAATGCTGCAAATAGAGGTACTTCTCCATTCCTAGAGTTCTCTGTGCGTTGGATGAGGAAGGAGGGTAGAAAGGCAGGCATTAAACTGAGTTTAACAAAACTTTCCCACCTCACCCTGCCAAAGTGTGGCATCCTTGCCACTTGGCATTATCCTATATAGCTCAGCAGATATCCTTGGACAAGTTGCAATATTTCAAATGCAGGCGACATACACCACGGTGTTCTAGTGAGGATAAAACACATGTTTAGGCTCCCCGGAGGAAGGATTGGATGCAAATGCAAGCAATAACTTGATTTTATTTTATGCAGAACATGCTACCTTATGAACATGGATTTAAATTCCTGTAAAAAGAAAACATGTAAACATGTAAGCCTTCTGCATGCCTTTTTATGCCAAATGCAATATGAAATGGTTCATGCTGAATATTCTTTTAAACAAGGCATCTCTTTTTTAGGGAAAGAATTCATTCTAGACAGTGCTGAGTTATTGTGCTGTCTGTTATTTTTAATGCTTGACATAGTAGCATAATAACGTTTCTGTCTGATAAATCCTGTAATTCATGAGAGAGAACTGCAATTTGTAAACTGCTTACTTTTAGAATGCAAAAGCAGCCAAACTCATTCTGAATCTGATTTTGATTGAATTAATATTGTTTTCAATGTGCTTTTTCTTCTTCTTCTTTTTGGTATGGTTTCAGTTTGAGGGCAGGCCAGGCCCCAGTTACAGGCATAGTGCAGAGCAAAATAGTGATGTGATCTTAGACATATGATCTCTTCAACCCTCTCCTTCATATCACAAAGATGTCATTATTATTGTAGGTTCAAAAGTTCTGTTCTCACGGATAGCTCGATCATCTCCAGTTTCCATCACTGTTGTGTGAATGCTTTGTTGCAATCATGTTAGTTTGTGGAACAGCTAAAAAAGTTTGTTCTGTTTATTTTTGTTTTTGTACATACTTTTTTGGTTATGATTATAACATCATATTAGCAACTAATTTTATGGCCTGATTTCTTTCTTTTTTTTAAGTGATGGTCTTGTGAGCTGAAATGTCTCACACCCAGTTGTCTCGAATTTGACATTTGTGGAAAGCTGAGTACAGTAAAGATTTCCTGGAATGCATGATCAGAGTGTGAGAAATAATACTTTTCTAGAATTCTGTAACCCTGTAACTCTCTTAACTTATATGCTTGAAGAATGTTAACTGTTGGCATAATGAAGATTAAGTGCAAGTTAATACTATGGAATTCCCCCCCCCATTACATCATAAAACTTTATAACAATGCTAGCCATTTGCTTACTTGACTCTATGCCATTTTTTCTATGCCTAGAAAAATGTATTCAAATTCAGAATATGCAGGATATTATTTTGCTCAATAGGTAAATTAATACCTGAGATAAATCTCTCCTGCTAAGATTCCAACAGAAACTATAACTACCTATTACGTTCTAGATACATGCATGTAACCATTTCCCCAAGTAAAGCAAAAGAGGAGCATTTCACTGTATAGCACAATGTTAGAGTACAGGGTCCACAGCCTGGCTTGGCAATGATAAAAATCATCATCCACCCACCCATCCACCCATTCATTCATTAAAGTTTTTCTGGGCCATTCTTTAGCATACATTCTCAGAACGTTGTATGAACATTTAAAACAGCATGACACATAAAACTGTAAGGATATCCATAAAAAAGTAACAATTAACCAGATGAGTAATACTAAAGCAATGCACATTAACAACTAATCCGCAGCAGCCACTCATTATATGAATAAAAACCAGGATACAATTAGAACCTTGTATTCTGCAATGAAAATGATGGGAAAATAAAAGGTTTTAACGTGGTGACAAAATGTATACAAGGTTGATGGCAAGGAAACCTCTTTCTGGTATATTTTCTAACTTCTTTTGACTGTATGTTCTTTCAATGAAAATATCTTATTAAGCAAAACTTAGACCTCTATATTTTCTAAGGACCACATTTTGACTCCCTCCATAACTAATTTTGGAAATTATTTGTCTTTCCAATTACCATTGTATAGTTTTAATACACACAATAAATGCTCTTAGCTAACATTTACGTTGTGCACCACAACCCCTGCAACTTTGCAGCCCCACAGACCATGTTAGTGACACCTCATTTCCCTCCCCAGTTTATAAGCATGCATTGCTCTTTATGTGCATACTTACAATTGTTAATATTATTCTTATCCTATGGTACAGCTTCCATTTTGTGACGACGAAGAAGAAGAAACTTGTGATGTCTTATATTCCCACCATATGGCCCACAAGTAGCATGGATCTCCTTGAGGGTGGAGGCAGGCATTCGGTTAGGAATCAACTGCTGGCAAGGTCAAGGACTAACTCTACCCATCAGAGAGATCACTGTTTGATAGATGCTAGTTGTTAACAACTTTCTTACTACTTCTTCTGCATTGCATAGGCCTGGAAACCGTTTGCCTTGATTTGCTGGAAGAGAAATGGGAGCTATGCGCTCACAAAACGTGGGCTGTTTCATCGTCCAAACTGGGTCAGTGTTTTGAGAATTGTAACAAAGGTGTAATTGAGGGAGATAATTTTCAAAATCCTTTTCATGGCTATGGCTGAAAAAGTGTTGGTGTAGACCTGCAATCCCTAAGAGAAATGCATGTCTTCTCTCCACTTTTGTGTTTTTCACAACTTACTCGAACAGCTTGCGTGGTTGGCATTCTATTTCTCCAATAAATCCAAGGAATAATGAGAAAACTGGCAGATGTGGAATTACAAGGATATTGTGAGTTTAGAGAATGGGAACTCCCAGTTTCTTCTCCTGGGGAGCAGTTGCTGAAAGTATTTCCTGGAATCTCTGAAAGTACGTATCTCCATCCATCTGTAGGATGCACTGGGAAGTGCAGTGACCCCAAACATTAAAGTTGGAAGCAAATATGTTTGAATGCTGTGGGGATGTTTTAAGCTTGTGATGAGCTCAGACATCTGCAAATGCTTAACAGTTTGGTGAGTTATTATTTGGCGCTCTGAATCAGAAAACAGGCTGTGCATGTTTGTTGCCAGTGAACTTATGAACATAGGAAGCTGTCTTGGTAATCCAGAATTTCAGACAGGAGACTTTCCCAGCCCTACTCGGAGGGACTGGAGGTCAAACCCATGATCTTTTCTGTGTAAAATATGTGCTCTTTCCCTAAGCTGTGGCCTTTTCCTTGTGTGTCAGGTTGCCTGACACACAAGTTGAAAAAGTCTGGTTCATGTCAGGGCTGAGTAGCAGAGATGGAGCATCCTTTCCCATAGTGGATCCGTCAGCATTGACCATTGGCCATGTTGCTTGGGGTTGATGGGTGTTATAGTACAAATGTCTAGATGGGGAATACTGCCCTAGGAAAAGTAACTGAAGAATTCTTCTTGTGCACTCTTCCAGCCATCCTTCTAACATAGGGTTAACGTAGACATAATTCAGATGTTTGGTTTTGCAATATTTGTGTGGTTGTGGGAACATAGCTTCTGTACCCGTTTTAGAAATTGAAATTTTAAAATTTCTGATCTGTTCAATCTCTTGCATTTTCCACAAGTGAATGAACAATTAAAGTAATAAAATGTGAGTGGTAGATCAAAAAGCGCATTCACTGGATCATCATATTATCATACAGGTTACAATTAGGTGTATCTGTGCTTAAGACAAGATCCAGACTGATTTAGGTAGAAACATAATCTGTTGCTTGCTATAATTGTGGACAAACAAGTTTGAGTTCATGGTAGTGTGAGGAAATACAGCCGAGGCTGACTTCCTAAGTCCTGATTTGGGGCTTCAGTTAATAATTAGGGGCAGAATGAGAATTTGAAGATGAGGGTCTTCAAATGGTTATAGACAGAAACAACCTCACTTTGATCATGCCCCTTGTGTCAGGTTTGCTTACACTCTAGGCCAGAAATAGCTAGACTTGCTCCACAGAAGAGCCACATACGGTATACGTCAGATGTGGGTACCCATGGGCGGTGAGTGGCTCACGCCTGCCCAGAAGCACCCTGGGTGGCAAGCAACAAGCTGCAAAATAAACTCAAAGAACCGCATGCAGCTCCCGAGCCTCGGTTTGGCCACCCCTGCTCCATGCCTTCTGTTGACGGTGGCCCAGTTTCCAGGGGAAACCCCATGCAGCTTAGTGAGCCAGCAACTATCCTTGGCTTACAGTTTGGGCTCTCGGTCTCTCAAAGGTTTGCCAACACTGACCCAGAAGATGCCACAGACTCGTAGGTACACTTGGGAGGCAGAAGGGGTAACTTGCCTCAGGTCCACAGTGGACTGATGAAGAGGAAGAAGGTGCTGTGGTCCATTGGCAAGGTAGGGGAAGGATGGGTGCCACTTGGGTGGGGGGCGGCCAGGATCTCTCTGGTGAGGCTGAGAAGATAGAGCAGTCAGCATGGAAACCATTTTGCCTGGGTAAGCACTTGATCGTCTGCCTGGTAAGTTTGGGCAAAAATCTGCATGCCATGGAAACAGTGCAGGGTGGTTGGCTGCCTCATATGAGCCCAGCCAATGGGAACTCCTTTTGTTTCATTCTCCACGACCCCTGGTAGGGGTGGGATTTATGGGGCAGAGTGGTGAGGCCTACAGAGGTTACATGAGCTCCTGTCAGGCAGAGTTTCTGCTCCCCAGTGGCTTGTAGACGGCTATCAACTGCAAAAATTAAAAGCTTATTTAAAGGTGGAACTGAACTGAAGCTGAAAAAAGAGTTCACAGCATCGGTTTGTTATGTAAACCTGCTTCTTCCTGTCTTTGCAACTAAAATGATGCATTTAAGGATACCGGCAAATGAAATGCTGGCTTGTCTTGCCGCTCCCATCATGCGTCTAGTGGTCTGCTTGCTTCTAAATTTTGCTTAAAATTTTGGCTGTGTATCCGTTTATTTCTGTATAAAAATCTTCTTTAAAAATGCAGAATTCCTCAGGGAAGGAAGATTTTTGACAATTTGCAGGTCAGCCAACCTGTCATGAATGGCTGATTTCCATTTAAAATGATTGGCGTGTCAGCCCAGCCACCAGTCTTGATTTTGGAGGAGAGCAGGAATCATTGGACTGAATGCAAAGAGGCCATTTTGCCCGTGGCCCCGTTGCTCTACAAATGTTATGTCTGTCTTTGTTGACATTTTGCTTTGGGTGCTCGTGTGCCAAACCACTAAGTACATTTTAAACATGGCAATATTAAATCTTGTTCTGCCCTTTCTGTGAAAGAGAACAGCAGCAGTGAAAATGTAAATAAAACCGCCCAGCTGTGCATCCACAACCACTTATCATGTCTTGCAGGTTTTTGCTGCATTGTGCCCTTACGTATGGAACTTGCACAACTGAACCTCTGGGCCATTTGGCTTTCTTTCCCCCAGGTCCATATGCTGGTGATTCAGTTTGTTTTGTAGAAAGTAAAAATAAATTGGTGGGGAGACAGTGATAGATGTTCGTTGCAATATATCTAACAGTATAGTAAGTAGCCTTGCTTTTAAAACTCCTTTTTTGCTCACTTGTTTGGAAAACTAGAAAATGCTGTCTTTCCCCCCTCCCCCCTTTAAGGAATACATCTGCTTTAGTAATTTACAAAGACATGTGGCATTAATTAGTTTCCTATATAGAAGCTCCTGTTATAGCAGTGGATCTGTCTTCTCATTCGTCGTGCACAAATGGAAGTGTATTGCATTTTCTGAAGCATCTCCATATGTTCAGGTTCCAAGTTGCTCTGGGGCTGCTACCAGATTTTGGGATATTGCAGAAGTGTGGAGACTACTTCTCACTGTTTTTCCTTTGTAACTCTGCCTCTATGGCAAGTGAATTTTGTGGTTCAGCAAACCTTCAGAGTAAGAATTTTAAAAGAGGTAAGAACATTCAGCTGCTTCTAGTTCTAGATCTCTAGTACTAATGAGAGTTAGCTTGAGTGTCCCTGCTGTTGCATTACACCTGAAGAGGGTGGATTTCTAGCTCTAGGGAAAGTTTTTGGATGTGGGAATTGGAGTTTCTGGTGCATGCAGATAGGCAATGTATGGAGAAAGGAAATATTGAATTGGTCTAACAAAAAAGGTTTTGTTTTCATTTGTTTCATGATAGGGGTTTCAAAGTAAGAAATATTCAGAAGTAGTTCCCCATTGTGGATGTGTCCTCACCTGGTGTTTCAGCTTTGACCATTTTGCCTTGGGTGAACTTGCAGGGAGATCAGACTAATGAAAGAGTCTGTCCTTCTGGAGGCTTTCTTCTTGTCTTTTTTGACACTCACACAGCTTTACCTCATTAAGATGTACATCCGTGAGGGGGATTGGGCAAAAGATGTTCTAATACATTATCCTATTCTTGTTTAGGGTGCAGCTTATCATATTTGTTCAACAATATACTTGTAACATTAGTGGGCTGGTATAGCTGTTCAGTCTCAGTAATTCTTCCCATAATGAAACAGACCTTGTAGAAGTGGCAGGGCCAAACCTAATTTTAACATGATTCATTTGGCGTCTATTGCCATTCAGCCATAGCTGGCAAATTACAGCACATAAAACAGAATGGCAGGAAGTTTACATCACGACCTACAAGGTAATCAAAAGTAAATATCAGTTTGTCCATCCAAGTCCACCAAACAAACGTTTTCCCGATCTTTAGTAAACAGTGTTTTTCTTGGATGCACGAGATGCAAGCGGCCTGCTGCAGTGGAGAGAAAGGAGGGGACGCAAGGAGCAGCTAGAACTCTTTCAGCCCATTGCATCATTACTGCGGTGTAAGCCTTCTACATCCTTGCTTCTCAGAATCAAAAAAATGAAGAGCCCAAAGTAGGAAGAAATCTGGCAGAGGCTCCCTAACCGCTCCACCAGTTATGGGTTAGCACCTTGCCCTTTTGTCTCTTCCTTCCCTGATGGAAGCATGGCAAGGGCCTCTCCTATATCCATCTGGCTCTGTAGGCAGGACTCCAAAGCGCTGGTTTCCCAGCAGAACAACAACGGAGATACTTGGCCCTCAGCACTTTCCCTGCTTTGTGAATGGGTTCCAATTGGCCAGGCACAGCTTGTAATGGAACATCCATATTCCACTGTGGGTTTACAGACATGATTTCCCCACCCTTTGTGTTATTTCAGGTTCCCTGCTTTTGTTCTGACAGCAACACTGTGTTGGTGGGGTCAAAACACTGTTAATGTTAAGTCCCAGTAATTTCAGTTACTGGTCTACTTTAATTAGGACTAATTTTGAACGCAAGTCGTGTAGGCACAGCTCCTTCCCTCACTGGTTAGAGATAAGACAGGAAACATCAGGGTTTGAACATGGCTCCTCCATGCATCCCCGGGGATCCAACACTTTCTTTGAGGAACATGGAGGACTTGTGCAGCAGTGGCTCCAGTGACACCTCTGTAGCATAAGAAGGGGGGCTGGATTGTTTGTTTCTCTGCACCCCCCCCCATTCCTCTGGTAGCATCTCAGTTGGCTCAGTTCCTGCACATTCCCTTCTCTTATACTTTTTGTATGTTTAAATTGTTTTCACACACAAAGGATTCAAAACACTTGAGAAGTGAAAGCGAGCTATCTGTTGTGATTCCACCAAGACACTTACCAAAAGTGTCACAGCTGTATTCCTGTTACAGCCCAGAGGAATCTCTGTGCTATTCAGAACTGACATAGTATCTGAATTTCATACAATTGAATAAATGGCTGCCAACTATTTTCAAAGGATTCTGCAAGTTTGCCACTCTTATATGAGCATGTTTTACTTGTTTTGCTTCTAGTTCAGCCAGCTGGCTGGCTAAGATATATTTTACAGTTTTTAAAGTGTTGAAACAGGCACAGACATTTATAAAGTGACCCCACATTCCTATCCCTGCTTAAACTGTCCTTTGCCTCCTCTTTTAATTACTGCACTTCCCCAAAATCAAGAATACAAACACACACAGTATGCTCTCTGGAGTCTTTGTGCATGTTGTTAGGAATGTTCTAGATTCATAAGGACCAAAGTTTGTTGGTACAAATGTTTATCATTACTTACTTAATGTTGTATTTTGTTTTCTTTCCAATACTAAGAGACTCACATGTCAAAGTAATAAAGCTGTGTTTCCAGTCACTTGTTGCACCATGTTCACTCAGCTGCCAAAAATCAAATATCAATTTAATTTAGTCAAGTTCTTCTTCTTCTTTTTTTTAAACCACCTCTTTTCATCAATACCAATTCAGCATGCAATCATTAATGCCAAAAGTGGGCCTCTAATGAGTAGGCTGGTCTACCACTCCTCATTGTTGTGTAAT
This sequence comes from Varanus komodoensis, assembly GCF_004798865.1. Lineage (NCBI taxonomy): Eukaryota > Metazoa > Chordata > Lepidosauria > Squamata > Varanidae > Varanus > Varanus komodoensis. Next base: position 59,267,220 of record NW_025335941.1, on the reverse strand, counting down.
TGAGTTAATTATTCCTAAATGGCTGTTAATGGATGAGTGACTTATCTAGATTTGAATAGCCTCATTGATGGTGGTTCCACATCTCCTCTCAGTATCGTGTTCCACTGTTCAGTGTTTTATAGCAGTGAAATTTCCTGTTTTGCATAACTGCATTCAAGTTGGATTTTGGAATGTTAACATGTTTGAGCATTTAGCTGCAGTAGCTCTTTTCCATTATGTGTGTGGAATGCAGTGACATTCAGCAATCAAACAGGATTCATTGTGGTCAAAAGGGCTTTGGAGCGCTGGGCAAGTGGTTTCCAGAACCTGCCTATACATGCTGAATCCTACATATGATCAAGGATCGATAGTACCGGACATTCTTGAATTTGTGATGAAACTCAAAGCTATAATGTGATGTAAATCACTAGCAGTGTAACTAGATTTAAGCATATGGGGCAAACTCCTTGTAAATAAGCATAAAACCAAAAAGGGTCAAAATTGAACTGTCAAAACAAACAAAAAAAATCAAATCAAAGGTCTTATCAGAAGAGCCCTAAGGTGTTTTGGCATATTCATGGTATCTCTACTATTAAAGTTGCATAGGCACCCGGTTGACTTTTTATCCCAGGAACAATATAGAGGAATCAGTTTACTTTTTAAGACCTCATCTATGGGTGACTAGATGACAAGGCAGGAGTGCATTGGACTTTGGGAGTAGGATAGACTCCTAGGCTTTGACTGATGGAACTGGGGTCTTGAGGCCTCAGATTTTGTTGTGGTGTTCGTGCTGTAAATGGGACATTTTCCATCACATTACCTGTCCCTCATCTTTGGTAAGAAGTAGCTGTTCTGAGGAAACAGTCTTCAGACTGAATTGAGGTATTAATCCAAAGAGAATGATAAGGGTTGTGCTTCAAAGCTGGCCATATGGGCTTAAACTACATGGTTAGTCATGCACGAGTGGAGCTGCTGTGTGACTGGACAGTTCAGGGTGGAGATGCATAGATTGTATCTTCCAACAATGGGCTCCAGTTAGCTCTGGGTACCAGCTACTGATGCCCAGGAGAGCTCCTGTGTACATCCATGCTATGAAACGTTGGAGGATATGATTAGTATATTATACAGAAGAAGTAGCATTTGCTATGCTTACAAAAATAATGGCGTAATAGCATTTCTTAGCTGGAGCCTGAGGCTAAATGAACTCCAATGTACTACATTTACAATTACCTGTTCATGACATAAAGATAATTTTGTGTGAAAAGACAGCATTTTTCCCAGCTCCTCTCAGTAATGTGATAGCCCAAAATATCAGTTCATATCTTGCACTGATGCAAAGTGATGAGGTATGTCAGCATCAGTGTGTGTTACTTGATCCAGCAGTCAGACTTCTGGCTGTTTTAAGGGAATGTGCCGCCTTTCCTAGGCTGTTCTGGTTTTGACTCAGTTGTTTTCACTTTTGATAATTATTCCCTTTGGCCCATAAACATTAAGGTCCTTCTGAGGTCAGGTTATACCTCACTTAAAAAAAACATGGCACATATGAAGCACTGTACGATGTTTCCTGTTTCCGCCAAGTGTTTTGGAGCTTAGTGATTTTAACTCTGCAGATTGTGCAGACTTCTAAAAATAAGGAGCAAAGTTCAGAATTTATCTTTGAGCTCAGACTGGAGTTGTTGGACAGTTCAGTCTATATTCTCCATTGTTTTAAATGCTTTCTAAAAGATGTGGGGAGGGATTTTTGTTTTCCTTGTAGGCTTTGCCCATTTCCTCTTGGCACATGCTTTCTTTCAGTGTTTTCAATCAAGCTAGGCTCGCAAACCTGTTTCTACTTAGGCAGCACCTCAGTTCAATAGTGTGAAGAGGAAATTAGAACAGCTTGGGAATAATATTGTTGGTTAATTGCTACAGAGAGCCCACATAGGCTGGCTAAAACATTTTATTTAGCCGAGCACATCTGTTATGTGAAGTTTTATTTAGCCCTCTGAAAGAATGAGCATTCCTGTGTTCCACAAGATGGTTGTGTTCTGGGGAAGAGTTCACATATCACAGCTTTTGATGGACGTGACTGGTTCAGACTATTGTCTAGGAAGATGTTTACCACCTAATTGTGCTGTTAATTTACCATTACACCCCCTTGCCGGTGATTGGTGGCGTGGAAGTATTTGCAGTTAAAAACAGTATTATGGCTAGTGTTAGTCCAAGTTCTATTGGAATTCCATACTCTGCAGATCTGATAACAGTTTGTACCATTTCTTCACTTAGGAAAGCAAACTCCTTCATTATGCTTCCAAGAAAGCAGTCCAGCCACATTGAGAAGAGAGCTGTAAAAACAATACTGAATGTAACTTTCAAAATCAGCCCCTCTATTGGAGAGCAGTATTGGCTGATATGGAAAACCTGTCTTCAGTGCTGTTTTTGCAGGGAAACAGCAGAATATCACATAGCCTGGACTCTGCTATAGGTTTGTGTCTTAGTAATTATGGCACATTTTATAGATGGACGTCCCTTGGGGTGAGCTTAGTTAGTGTTCTATGGGAATGCACTAGTTTCTCTTATAGCGAGAAGCATTCATTGGAATTTGCATGGCTCTTAATACTTCATTTATACCATGACATCTGTATGTGTTATTTGGATATATGCCATGGGTGTGGTTTCAAAATACCAATGGCCAAAAAGCATGATTTTTGAGAGTCATGCTTGTAGCTTGCCCGATTTAGGTACGGTGGGTGGGGGTGGGAGGAAGAAAAGCTGTGAAGGTTCTCCACCAGCTAATTAAATCCTTTTCAGAAATCCCTTTAGGAATTTTAAAAATTACAACTAAACTAAAAACAATTATAGCTGGGGGGAAACACCAGTGATTTTGGAAGGGCAGGGAAAGGTCCTGTCAGAAATGGGGTAGGAGCAATAAAACTTAATGTTTAAAAAGAAAAATTATCTTTCACTTGTGAGGAATCTGTTGCTTGGTCTGTGGAGTGAAACATTTGGAAAATATTTTTCATGGTAAGGATATTTAATGATTTAGAAACACTAGCAGCACAATCTTAGAGATGTCTACTTAGAAGTCAAGTCCACTGAGTTCAGTGGATTTACTCCCAGGAGAATGCGCATGATTGCAGCCTAAATCTGTAATTTGAACATGCTTTGGAAGCACATGAAAGTGCTTCCAAGATGTATTGGCTGGGGCTTGGAGAAAGAAATGGCCAATTTAGTAGCAACTTTCATATGACACTGGCCTTTTGAAAATCTGTACATGGGAAAACATTTAGTAGTAGGCCAGTAAGTTGCTGTATTCTCAAATACAGAGTTTTCAAATATAGTTTGTCTTTCCTTGTAACACTTGGTTTATGTTTTATGCTAAATGGTTTATACCAGGGGCCCTCAAACTATGGCCCACGGGTCAGATGCAGCCTGCCAAGGTCATTTACCTGGCCCACCTCAGATTTTGGACTTGTTTGGAGAGAACAATCTCCAAACGAGTCGGAAAGCTCTGAGCCACCGCAGGCATACGCTGAACCTCTTTCAGTTTCGGAAACTAGCAGAGAGGCGGCACATGCACCAAATTGTGACAACTCCCTTCACCTGTGCGTGTGCCAGCTCTCTCGGCTAGCTCTGGGTAGCTCCTGCTGCTGTGCTGGTCTTGCCAGCATAAATTAGCTCACGTGCCAGTTCTTCCCCCTGTTGCACATATGCATTGGCTCTGTATACAGAAGAGAGGAGCGAGAATATAGAAGAGAGGAGCAAATATGGAACCGGACATTGACCATCTCATTAGCCAAAAGCAGGCCCATACTTCCCATTGAAATACTAAGTTTATGTTGATTAAAATTGTTCTTCATTTTAAATATTGTATTTTTTCCTGTTTTTTGCACTACAAATAAGATATGTACAGTGTGCATAGGAATTCGTTCATATTTTTTTTTTCAAACTATAGTCTGGTCCCCCAGCAGTCTGAGGGGACAGTGAACTAGCCCCCTGTTTAAAAAAGTTTGAGGACCCCTGGCTTATACATTCAGAAAAGCAAGCTACAATATGCTATAAAATGGTAGGCAGGCACCAACCAATCTTTGATGGGGAACTCATGATTAGTTCGATAATGGAGAAAACCCTTGCTTACTCATCCATATCTAGGCCACAGAAGCTGCTCCAACTAGCTCACTTGTAACTTCATTTTCATCTGCTCCAATGCTGTGAGAAGCTACCTGGGCATTTTTAACAGAAATGTATTGTTTCTCTTTTCATGGGCACATTTAACATGGAATTGTTGCTGATTGAATACTGACTTATCTTGAACTATGTTATGAATACACGGATGTTTCCAATTAGAAGAAAGCAAAATTCCACAAATGGAAATATGTATTTCTGATTCACATTTTCCTGGGTCACGGTTAGAATTCAAATAAATATCTCCAACCATGATAGCTAGGATGGGCAAGTCTTGAGAGTTGCCATGGAATAACATAATATTGTATGCCCTTTCTGCGGCTCTTCATGGTTCAGTGCTGATCTCTTCCTTTTGCCTTAGTAATGCAAGTTCCAAACTTATGAGCATCATCTCTTCAACCAGTTTCTAGCCTCCAGCACTAAGTATGGTTAGAGATTTATTTGAAATTGATGGGACTTTCAAGTATTTTCATAAACGGGGACAAGCTTATGTATAGTGCATTGCTATATTTTAAAAAAAGTTATTTGATCTTAAAAAAGATCTTGGACTACGCAGATATGGACAGACTGGCCTTGTCTCTGAAGGAGAAAGAGGATACATATTTCTATCAAACTTGGAACTCTTTTTATTATTGGCTAGAGAAACAGGAATATGCGTAGATTTGAATATGGTTATGGACTTAAAAAAAAGAGTAGGGGGCTGACCCAGTATGTCTGATGTCTTTGATGATTGATGTTTTAGTGTTAGTTTGTAGAAAAATAAAAATAAAACTTATTTTAAAAAAAGTTCTTCACATGCACGAACATATTCACAATGCAGATGTGGAGGTGGCCGAAACTGAGGGACCGTGGTTTGCCTGATGCCTTCTAGGAAGGCCATGTTAGAAGTAAAACTATCTGATCTATAGTCAAGCTGTTAAGCTACACGGAGTTAGACTAAGCACCTGGAAGGGTGTTCGTTTGCTTGTTTTGGACTGTCCCTATGCACGTCGTTAATGTGAAACTGTTTACAAGAATGGAACAGAGCTGTCAAGGATAGGACACTTTGGAGGGTGTCTATTCATGGGGTTGCTATTAGTCCGAGGTGACTTGATGGCACAAAACAACAACAAAAGCCACGTGAAAGTGAAAGTAGAATTAACAGCAGTTTTGAATAGCATATACCTTTTAGGCAGAGTAAATCTACAGTCAGTCATGGAGAAAGCTACAAAAAGTTCAGACTGCCTTATGTGGAAACATCCTAAGGTAAGGTTCTATTAATGTTGTGCCTCTATAGAGATGGGCAGGATACTGGTGAAGTTGAGAAACGTTGCATTTGTTTGTACCTTATGGTACCTAAACAGGGACAGCCTTTTTGCAGGAGCAAACCAGGTGATTTTGCCTTTAAACTGTTGCTTCTTTAAAAAGGACTGTTCACATGGAGCAGCATCAAATGAAACGTCACAGTATAATAGGCACATGGTTTGCCCTTGAAGAAGACTTGCACAGTGTCAAGTCCATTTGAAACAGAATAAACTAAGACAATTATTTCTTTGAACTAATTCGCTGGACCATTTGAGATGCCCTTGTGTGATGTTGCTGGGATTATCCGTGATTGTTGAGTTCTCAGAGAACAAGGTACTTCAGAAATGAACAAGGGCTTCATATATAAAGTAGGATTAAAAGAGAGAGAGAGACTAGCAGCTCCCTGGGGTGTTCAATTAAGTGGTTGTCAGAAGTTCTCAGAGGCTTCAATTTTAATATTGGATTACCTTTCCGGTGAAGGATCTATAACAAAAACAAAATAATATTTTGTTTTACTAGTGAGGTTGCTACAAGATGATGTTGCTGATAAAACATATCTTTCTTTCTTGGCAGCCACCTTGTTTTTGTTTGACCTAAGCATGCTTGTGTGCTTAGACTAGTTTAAAAAAAGGGGGGCGGTTCTTATGTACGTGCCTGAAATTGGTTTCTTGGGGAAAGGGAGGAGAGGGATTGGGCCTGAGCTGCAGAGGATGTGAATTTAGGGTTGTGCTTTACAGGGAAGTCTGCTGAGACTTCACAGGAAATAGACTGAAATATAATTATGCAAAAGCTGCAGACTTATTTAGAGCTTCCTGTTCACTGATGAAAGACACAATGTTCTAACATCAATTACCTGAATGAAATGTTGACAGAGGCTGTGTTAGTTCCTGTGTTTTATGGACCTGAAATTGCAAACATGCTAAAATGATAGCATGATTAAATATAGTGCATTATTTGGTGACTTGTCACTATGTTAACAACAGAAAAGCAATGCTGATCTGTCCACACGGCGTCTATCTTTCCTTAGGACAGGACCAAACAAACAAACAAACACATCATCTCCAGCGTAAATCATTGGGTTGTTTCTTCTAGAATTATTCCCACTGTCAAAAAAATTTCCTGCTATAATGTTTCATATGAAACAAATTGTTCTCTAAGGAAAAAGACCACCTAATTAAAACAAATCTATAAGGTAAGCCACACCTTGCAATGCTTCCTAATGCCAGGAATGCTTCACATTAGTTAAGAAACTGCTGACTTGTTCCAAAGCGAAAGGATCATTGATGTGCTTCAGCAGGCACGGCCAGTCTGGTTTACTTGAACAGAGAAGCATTACACATTATAACAGCTACAGAAAACACAGGAGTTTGTTTGGCTCAAGAGGAGAGTAAAGATGCTGTGAGTTAAATAAAAGAGTGGAAGTAATACGTGCTTGTAAATTAATCTCAGAAACCCAGGGAAATTGGGTTTTCATAATTTTACTATGTTTTATGGTTTTGTTTCTTGTTATTTATTTTATCTGTATTTTAAATAGATTTATATTGCACACTGTGAGCAGCCCAGAGAGACTTTGACTATGGGGTGACATGCACATGCAATAAATAAATAAAATCTGCATATATCCGTGTTTAAAGACAGTGTATGCATACATATTTTAACTTATGTGGCATCAGTGTTTTACACAGCCATTTCAGGGTACATTGCTCCCTGTTGAGTGTTGGACTCTGCAAAGAAATATGAAGTCCATTGGTCAGTCAGTCATCGTCTGCAGCCAGCTTCCCAACAGCAAGGTTGTGCAGATAACACGAGAAGTCTCAGATAAGTTATACCAGGTGCTGAGGAGCTTGGGCAGGCAGAGTTCTTGTACCCATCCTTCTTAAGCAGTCCTACGAGCAGTTGGTTTGCTACTGTGCATGGAGTGGTGGACTAATAAATAGACCTTTGGTCTGATCAGGCGTGGTGTTTCTTACGTTCTTACGTTCTCTGTGTTCCTTAGAAGCGCAGTGAAACCCAAATGATTCCTTATTCTATGGATGAGTGGAGACATAGCTCTTGCATTCATAGAATCTTCTCTTTTGTGCTATATAAAGACAGGTCCCATGCACACATCTCCACTGATGTTCTGGGCATACGAGTAAAGAGAGTAGATGATGCTTAGTTTTGGATCAGGCTAATTTATATTTTGTCCGAATTGTCTCTTTTTGGCTAGCTCAAGCCATGTTTGACTTCCCTGGGTAGTGAGTTTTCTGTGCTGTTGTCCTGTCTCAGGCCACGGACCCAGGCCAGGTTTTAGAGTTTTCTACTATGCCGAAAAATATATTAAAAATTGGATGTAAAACTCTATAAAATAATTTTATCAAATGCTGCTAAACATTGAACAATGCTAGCTCATTAAATCCTGAAGTACAAAACATCAGTATAGTTTGATGTTTTGAATAATGTTGAAGGACAAATCACTTCAAAATTTGCTTTGGGAAACAGCATGCTCAATGTTGGCTCCAAAAAAATACCATTGCACTTGCCCCTGTTCTAAAATCTCTTCAGTTGGAAACTTGTTTTTCAGTTGGACCCATTTCAAAAAGGGTTGGTTAATTATACCTTCCTACACATTGCAAATGCTGCATAGCAGTAATAGGATACCTCAAATTAGTGAATTACTTCAAGAATCTGCTATGGCAATCTTAGCTTCACATGGTTCTCTGTGAAATTCCATTGACTTCAGTTTTTATTTGTGGTATGTATGACATCATGCTTACTATTGTGCTAGCTACCCATTTATGCAGGATACACTGGGCTTAAAAAAATCTAATTTTACAATGTTGGCAGAGAGTGGCATAATTTTGTCCCCAGAGATAAGAGTACCTTAATTGTAACATTAGAGGTGGCTGTTTGGTGGATCTCCTCCTATAGTCCTTCTGGTTCCATGGGTATGCTTATTTCGCACAACCTTATGCTTGCTCTTTTGCTGATAAATGTTCTAGTATGGATGAATAGACACCCGAGAGCAGAATATAAGCAGGCAGAGTTAGAGGAGGGTGGCGAACCTGTTTTCAGAAAACTGGAGGTATCTTCCCATTAGTAGAGATAAAAGCAGCTTCACGTTTCCAGCTAGATAAGTTGAAAGAAGGAATTTTGAAACCACTTTGTGCTGACCTTTGCAGGACAGGGCTATCCCATCCAGAGCTAATCAAGGATAGCTGCATGATGAATTGTGTGGCAATGTGAAAGGAATGCCTCAAGCATTTAATGAACTGATATATCAGGGCCAGACACAGCCAGCCCGCAGCTTACTACACCTTCTCTTGCCAGCTTGATCCAGAGAGGACTGGGTTTTGCACACCATGAAAAGACAGTCATCCCTAAAGAAAACTTGGGCTGCTAGGCTTTGTGATCTGCATTCCTTAGGTCCTCCCTCCTTCCTCTCTTTTGAAAACACCTATTTGCATAACGTGGTTTTCCTATAGATGCAGATTTAGGAAAAAAGTAGTATTCAAATAGAAATAGAGTCCATCTCACCATCCTGGGAAAGATGTGGACCAGGTCCTCACCTGTATGCATGATCAGTCTGCTGCTCAGGTGTGTCAAAGCCCCTGTTCTCTTGCTTCCTTGTCTTCTCTGTTTAAACCTCATCTGGACTTACTTATTTACTTGAGAGCCCTTGAAATAGAGCAGTGTCATCATGAATTCCCACCTAGGCCTGCACAGCTTAGCTAAAAATCCAAGGAAAAAGTACTTCTGGGAGGAAGAAGGACAAAACCACTTCCTGTCCCTGGGGAGAGGGTTATGTCAGTAAGACAGTTACACTATCCCCCTGCAGTATCAAATTTGTTCTCCCCTTATCTATTATTTACTTAATTATATCCTGCATCTTTTTCTTCCAAGCGACTCAAACCCACTCACCTAATTCCCCTCCTCTTCTCAATCTTATCCTCATAACAACAACCCTGTGAGGTAGGTTGGGCTGAGAGTCTGTGCCTTGCCCAAAGTCACCAGTGATCTTCATGGCTGACTGGGGACTAGGACCCAAATCTCCTGTGGTTCCAGTCCCATGTTGCCACTCTGACACTCTCTAGTATTTTCCTTCCAGTCGGGAAGAGGATGAAGGCTGAGAGACTTCCGGGAAACCAGTTGCTTTTCGTTTTTGCTGCTGGAGGGAAGTTTCCATCCTGCTGGCTCCTCCCTGTCTCTATTTACAGTTAATAATCTTCTCCTATAGGAGACAATACTTAGCGAAAGGGGCTTAGTTTCGGTTTGTTTTTAATTGAGCTTGCGTGAAAGTGTTTTGCGTCTTCAATGAATGGTGGGAAAGGATACCTCTGAAAAAAGGCAGTGTTGACCTTTATTTTCCCTGGCGTGTTGCACATTCTAGAATATCAAGCTTCACTCTGAATTTGGTGCTCTGCTGCTTTCATATGTTATTTTAACATATTGTTTTGCACAATAGCATAATAGCTTTAGCTTCTCTTTTAATTCAAATTATTATGTAGTGCCCCAAATCTCTAGCTCAAATTTCTTTTAGTGCATTTTCAACAAAATTACACTATTTTTCATTCACCACAAGAAATTATCTTTGCTTTCATTTAAAAAAAAAAACAATTCTTTGGATTATGAGAGCTTCAAAATGTAATGAACGAGTATAAAATGTTAATTGTCCCAAGCCTTATTACCCCCAGGAGCTAATTTTATCATATGGTGACAGCTCACGTCAGCTGTACATTATGGAGTTTCCTGTCCTGGGAAATGTGAGAGGTATTTTAGATTTGTGCTTACTTTGCATTTTGGGTCATCCCCCCCCCCCCCACACCTATGTTCTCAGGAAGCTGCTACTTAACAAAAATTGCATGGGCTTCATGGCTTGATAGAAAAATCTGGTTTATGTTACAAAGTAGGCTTACACGAAACAATTACAGTTACTTTGCAGACCTGGTGGTAAAAGTCACATCATATGTCCAATTACGGCATAAAATGAAAGTATATATGCCAGCAGTTGGAAGTAACAGAGATTCTTTGTCTGCATACATAAGAGCTGTACTGGATCCAACCAAAGGCGTATCTAGTTCAGCAGTCTCTTCCCACAGTGGCAAACCAATGCCTGTGGGAAGCGCAGGCACAGGACACGAGTGCAAAGCACCCTCCTGACCATGTTCCCAGTGACTGGTATGCATGCTGCCCTGGTACTGGAGGTAATATATAGCTATCATGACGAGTAGGCCTTTGCTAGCCTTATCCTCCATGGATTTATTTAATCCCCTTTTAAAACTGTCCAAGTTGGTGGCCATCATGAAATCTTGTGGGAGCAAATTCCGCAGTTTAACAATGTGCTGTGAAAAGAGCTATTTTCTTTCATGTGTCACAACTCTCCCACTTTTATCTGTTCCGACTCTCTCCCATTGTTGGGTGATACCCTATTGTAATATTGTGAGCATCTGTTTCCCCACAGCATCTTGTACTTCAGTAATTTAAGCTGTCTATAAATCCATAATTAAAAGTATGCATTCACAAAAGGACTGGCAAATTGACAAAAGGACTGGTGAAAGTATGCCTTCACAAAAGAAGTGGCAAATTCAGGTTCTACTGGTATCTTAAACTTTACTACAAGGATATAACATGGGGAGCAGAGCATGGAGGACAGTTTTTGAGTCTGACAAGTGTTTTGAATGCAGGGTAAGGTTTAACTGCTGAACATATTCTCTGCTCCATTCGTGGAAAGATTTCCTAATGATTTCCTAAGTACTAATTAATCCAAGTGGTCACTTGTTTTAATAAATAAATAATTTATTTATTATTAATAACCTCCCCCTTTAAATCAATTATATTGAACAAACTTAAGAAACACAAATGTTCAGTAAAGGATGACAAAAATACAAAGTCCAAGACCAGTACCACTGGTTATAATAGATAGACGCTTGCATACCTGTAAAAAGGGGCTCTGTATACTGAGTAACAGGGTAGAAAAATACAGAATGGGTACAGAATTAATGAGAATATCCTTTCCATTTTTGTAAAAGTTTCTAGTCCTTATGGCAGGAATGGGAGACTGGATGATGACGGCCTGGTGTCAATGGGTACAGCCTCACCCATTGTTGCCATTGGGTCTGTAGCACTAACTCTGCATCAAGAACGGGCAGGCATCAGGCTCATGAGACCTGGGATTCACCAACTGAAGGCAGTCATGAAATGGCAGTGGAAGATGGAGAAGAGGACCAGTAAAAATTACTCATTGTGCCTAGCAAATCATTGTCTGAAATGGTCTTGCCTATACAAGTAGAAATCTAAGTGTCTGATAGGAATTCTAGCACCGACCTTAAAAAAATAACTGCACCAGAACTGCTACAGAAAGTTTATGATCCTAGGCAACCAAGAAATATTGGCATTTTTCAGGTAAAGAGTACCAAGGCTGACATTGTTTTTGACATATTTGCATCCTGCCCCACAATCGAAAAGGCTACCATAGTGGCTTACATATAGTCAACTAAACAAGACAGCTCCTGCTCACAGGTTTACAGTCTGAAAATACAGGAGGAAAAATGGAAGAGAAGGAAAAATAATTTGTTCAGCAAGGCTGGTAGAATGGCCTTGCACCACATTTCAGATAAGATCAGGTGCTGAATTAATGGCAATTCTTGCCTGCAATTTTTCAGCCACGAAGTATTTCAGCTTTCTTATTTCTAACTCTATAAAATAAAGGTTTTAGTGTTGCCTGACCACTAGCATTTTGTAAATCTGATTTGTACATGCAACTTTATAACTATATGTTGCATCCTGGAAATGATCCTTTTTTATTTTAAAGGCAATTTTTTCACATGGAAGAGTCTCCAACTGAGACTCCTTATTGTCCGTTCAGTAGAGCTTAGCTCAAGAAAGATGTGGGTTCCAGATAGGAAAGTGTTGGTTTTTGAGGCTTGAGAAGACCTCAAGAAACCTTCTGCTTGAGCAGACCTGCTTTTTGTTAAGGGGGCCAAAGTAATAAGAACCATTTGAAGGTGTGGAGCAATATATGCCAAGGGATCAGAACACCCTCCCCCAGTCAATTAAATAAAAAGGCTACCTCTTGATAAAACAGAATACTAAATTATAGAATTCCAAGGAACCCTGGAGTCAACCTTGTCCAACCTGGAGTAGGATCCGCAGGAAGAAAGTACAGCATCCCTGTGAGTTGCACATCCAGGCTTTTCCTAAATGCCTCTAGTGAAGGAGAGCTTTCTACCTTCTGAGGCAGTTATTCCAAAATGTTGAAAACTTGGCTATCTTGAAAACAGGAAATGCAGGAAAATCAACTAGGAAAATCAGCCAGAGTCCAATAGTTTCTGGGTATGTCACCAAGCAATAAAACTGATAAGAACATCAGTCCTTCACAGATTATGCCATAAAACTTAGACAGTTATGCCGCAATGGTGAATATCAAAATCAGCCAAGAGACAGACCCCATTACAGTCCTCTGCAGCTCTGAGACTGCAGTACACTCTTCTTTCTGGCTTCCATAGGTTAATATCTCATTATAAAAGTGTGTGGGGAAAATATGTGTCCATGCACAGGTTGCCACATTGCATTTCTTCAGGGGAAATGTGGAGGTTTGTTCTCTTTGTCAGTGGAAGTAGCATTACTTTTTTAAATAGGTGGTGTGTAACACACCTTCCATGATTTTCTCCATTGGCCTTCACCCTCTTATGCAAAGATGGCAGCTTTGCCCTGCTAAACAACTGACTGCACTTCCTGCTGCAAACAGTATTCAGTTCAGCCCCAAGTGGAAAAAAATCTGTCAAACGAATAACAATCAAGGTCACTTGGACTTGGGCCTTTCAAAGCATTTGCGATTGAGCTAGCAGCATTGAATGCTCTGCTTGAGCTAGCCAGGCCAGCACTCTGAGAACCATTATGTTTTCGTAAGGTACAGCAATTACGTTAAGTCAAAGGGAGGGCAAATACAATCAAGTTAGTCATGGTCGTTGCTGTTCCAGACTGTAATTCTGGGGTCCAGTTACTGTCCAAACAACTCCAACCCTGTTCTTGTGGTTTGTGATGTCACTGGGAGCCTTTGATGGAATTGTAAGCCTTATTTGTTGTCCTAGTGTAATTTAAAAGTATTTGTTACACCATTTATTATTGCAATAAAAAGAATAATGTGGTTTTAACCTCTGAGAAGGACTTCCCTGATCCTGCCTGTGTTCCTCTTTTTCTTGTATTAATTTATCACTATTTACCTGGCAGAGTTTATTCATTTAATGAACTAGTGCTATTATATTTCCTTATTGTAGTCGTTGTGCTTGGGATTATTGGTGCTTGTTTGAAATCTTGTTTTGCAGAAAGATTTATCCTAACTATAGTTGAAACATACCGATGCACCCCTTGCCGTTAGACACACCTTCCTACCAACACTTCTGCTGTCCCAAACAAGTGTGGTCTGGTGTTCCTCTCATTATTGCAGCCGCTTAGGCTGGGTGGAACAGCTCTCAAGGAAGCAGGTGGCACTCTGTGTATTCAGCTCACTGTGCCTGGCCTCTCCACACATCCCTCCCACCTAGAGCACATAGTGCCGTCTCTTCTTAAGCCCCATATTAAGTTTTTCCCCTAAATAGCAGCTCATTGAATGCCAAAGGAGATCAGGCTCACACTCTGATCTTCAGCCATGACCACCGAATTAGACCTTCCTCTGCTCCCCTCTTCCTTCAGCACCTTGCCGCCACAGCCAACCTTCGTTTTCATTCTGTAATCCTCTCATACTTTCCTTTTCTGCTATTTCCCCTTTCCATCAAGGCCTTTCTTGCCTTCAGTTCTGCAACCCAGCACATTTTTATGTGTCTTTCCTTCCAGTTCCCCCAGCTCCACTTCAGGTGATTATCTACTGTTTTTGGATATCACCGCAGTTCAGCCACTGGGCTGATGAAACCTTACCAATGTACAAATAACAGCGGCCCTGTGTTCACCTGAGATTTTGACCATTGTTTTGAATTTCAGTATTTTTTGTTTTTGGCCAATTGGCAAGTTTTGAGGTCCAGTGCGATGACAAATCTGTCTCTGACCACATTAAGGGTATGACCCTATGCATGTTGGGGGGGGGGGGGGGGGGAGTCGTACAGTTGCTGGCATGTTCCAGTCAGCCAACATGCAAACACCGAATGTAGCATTAAGAGTATATGTAAGGCCTAGGGGTTGAGGTAATAGTCTTGTATTTGCCCAGCTTTTTATAATTTTTTTAAAGGACAGCATTTTTAAAGATGCAACCACAGAACCACTGGTGCATATTTAACATTTGTGGTTGAGAGCTAGCTGCTTCCAGGGTTTTGCCCCAAACCACAAAGGGTAGCAAATTGCTCGTTGTGGTGCTGATGTCGGTTAATTTATGGGAGGTCCTGCATCTGGGATATTGCTTGGATTAGATGATGCTGAGATCTTGATTCTGTTGCTTTTAACACGAAATACTTGGTACCAGCCATACCGCTTACGCAGTGTTGCCTTAATTTCATTAGACGGAAGGAATGTCTGCACACGGCAGCTCCCCAAACTGCTAAACAATGTGTACCAGGAACCACCTGCTCTCCTCAAGGGCATTTCCCATTAAAACATTCGTTAAATTAATTTGAGCTTGACCCCACCTCATCCTCCTTGCTGTGTTTTTGGCAAGTCTGTTACTCCCTCTCTCTTTGCTAACCCTAATTCTTAAAGGCACAACTTTTAATTCATGTGTAAGAATCCCGTGCAACACGGTTCAACAGCATCGCTCTTTGTATCACCCTTCACACCAATTAGACCTGCTTTTATTGTAAATGCCTGGCTACTAAAAACTGAAAGAGCTGGGGAGTTTCAGTTTGAGTGCTGGAGTGCTGCAGAGGGATTACATGTGACCATATGACTCCACTTCACTCCTAATCATCGTCTCAGTGTGAAGTTATTGAGTTGTTCTGCCATGCTGAGATCCTGCTCATTCCACTTTCTCGGGCAGAGCAACATTGGTATTCAGGCACCACCAGGCTGACCTTTACACTGTTTTAAGTGTTTTGGAAATATCCCAGGGAAGTGCTTTGTCGAACTTTATCTGAAAAGGGTTCAGTCTTGAGATGGGCAGAAGGCCTTGAAAATGAGGCTGTGTTTTTGGGTAGTATTATTCAAGCTTTTTGTATATGTAGGTTTTGTGAGAACTGATGATCAATACATGGGCAGACAATTAAGATACTCTCCACCCACCCTCAGTCAAGGAAAACCAATTCCCTTGACTTTCTAAGTAGAATTTGAAATGTTTATGATAGGGCTGCATGTCACTTTGTGTGTAGGGGTGAGATAAATTAACCAGCACTAATTAGGAATCCTAAATACTGCTGCAAAAGTCTAAGAAAAACCTAATAGTTGCCTGGTTTTTATGAGTGCAAAAGTAGGGACATTCCCTAAATTTCATTCAGTGCCCACCATCTCTTAGACCTCCTAGGAAAATACGATCCTTCCTGTTCTTTCTGTTACACAGTTTATTTGATGGGAAAAGATGCAGATATAATACTTGTATCATCATGTATAATAAAATATGGGACAAATGCGTTGATTTTATAAGTTCAGTCTAGGAAATGATTTCTTTAATGCTCATGAACTTTGTATTGTGTTTATTGAAGTCTCTCTCCCTGTTCCCTAGATAGGTGTTTGAACTGAAATTATTGATCAATTATTAGTAGCAGTTTTAGTGCTACTGTGGGCTGCGTTTGATTTTATTGTGTTTGTTTTGGTATGTTAGCTGCTTTGCACTTCATTTGGGAAACAAAAGTGGGGTATAAACATTGACAAAGTAATTTTCAAATTTTGTAAGTTTAAGAGGGTTCTTTTACTATAAAAGGAAGCGTTCCCATTGCTTAGACGTTAAAATGGGTGAATGTAGGGTATAGGAATAGCATGTGAGAAAAATGTGTGAGTCTTGCCTGTATGGGATGAGTGTGTGAATGTTGTGTGTAAGAGAATAGATTAAATTGCACATGCTCCTGTCCTATTTACAGTTGGACATGGTTTTCTGTGTGGATGTATAAAATTGTACATAGCGGAGGCTGTGGGAATGACAATATAAATACAGAGCCTACCTGGTCTCCTGAGTTATTTCAGCTCATCCACTTTGACCTATATTATTTCTTTTCAACATGTTTTCCTTGAAAATGAACTGGTATCAAAATGCAGCAGAAAGCAATAAGGAGAATAAATGATTTTCAGCCATTCTGCCTTAATTTATGTAACTTACTTTTTCTCCTCTGTGCTTTAAATAAAGGTATCAGTTGTGAGAATAGGCAAGTTGGTTTCTATTTACAAAGAATGGATGCAGTACTTAAGCATGTATGTTTATATAGCGTTAGTGAACCATAAAATCCAGGGATTTAATTGGTCCAGTCCCCCTCCCCACACCAATTCTAGTGACAGGTGTTCTCCATTTTGGCTCAGTCATGTTCTGTAATTGCCAGTTCTAATAATTTCACTGTGATCAGACAACACTGCTTTAACAAGAATCTATATAATCTCCTGTTTAATATCATGTATTAGTCATCCTTTTGATCTTATCTCTCTGCTGTTTGCTTGAGGCTTGTTGGCAGAAATGTTCAAGAGTATCTTAACAGCTGTGGTGGTGTAGGTGTAGCTATCTTGGCTGGGAGCCCAATTTGGGCCTGACAAATTGTTTTATTCTTTTCCCATAAAACATGTGAATTTAGCAGGCAGAGCAATGATGGATTGCTATTGAATTACTTACTTTAAGCCTGAGAAGTGTCAACAAATATTTACCAGAGTGCAAAGCATTACAGAAAAATTAGAAGCTTGGACTGGGGTATATCATTATCACTATTCGTAGAGTTTTCTTTACTGCCTGGGTGTGCAGATGCCAGTTCATTGGAAGTTGTCACTAATGTTTCACTAATCATAAAAATGAAAAAGGAACTGTACACAACTACAGGATGCAAGCAACATGAAAGTAATGTGATACTGTAGTTTGCCTGTAGGAGTAATGATGGTTGTAACCTGTCAAAACAACCTCATTTCTCTGAATTCAAAAGGATTTTCCTCATTTGATGCTGATTAAATAGTAAAGCATTGCCCAAATCTTGGATTGCCAAGGTCATAGTACATGCTGTTTGAAGGAGACAGGATTCAGTGCACTTTAGTAGATGGTATACTATGAAAATATAGCATTTATGGAATAATATTTTACTGAATGTTGTGCAAAGAATAGCTGAAAATGAAGCTCTAAGAACGGCAAAGAAACATGTAATGACCATGACAAAAATAGACATAGAACCAGCACAGACTTACTTCATCCAGACATCTTGGATTTAAGCCAGTTTCCCTTCCTTTCCAGCATCCTGAGCTGGGGAGAAGAGGAGGAAAGGGATGATTGAGATTTCCTCCTTGTGCTGGTTTTATTTTTTAACTTGGAAAGTTTCAGAAAAGCGAAGCTTGAAGAATCCTGACTTTGTTGTTATTTTGCCTTTCTTTAACCAATGTGTTCTCTTCACCATGCAATGTCATGTAAAAGTGTATGTGAGCAAAATGGCCGTAAGTTTGGGGCACTTGAAATGAATAATTGAGGTGTGAACTGATGGGATGATGATGCAAGGCAAAAAATGCCTTTTCTATTAGGTAATATGAATTTATGCCTAAGCAAGAGCCTGTCTGTCAGTTTATGACACTGCGGTCCATCTGCCTTTGACTATGAAGAATTTTGGTACAGCTTTCATTATACAGTTTAGAGAATAATTCTGTGGGAGCACTCAGATTAAGTCTCTTAATAGAATAAGTCTCTGAGTTACTCTATGCCTTGCTGGGCTCCTACTGGGCATAGTGCAAAGAAGGGGCAGGATTATATTCTCTCCTGCTCCCATTGTGGGGTATTTGTTTCCAAGGGGCATAAAAATCACATTGCAATCAATGGGAGGAAATTCGTTTAAACCGGCTCCAAGACTGGTCAAATTGTTCCCTTGAGTTCATAGAATCATAGAATAGTAGAATTGGAAGGGGCCATGAAGGCCATCAGGTCCAACCCCCTGCTGTTGCAGGACAAGTTACACCAACCCACTCAGATGGCTGTTCAGTTTCTTTTTGAATGTCTCCAGTGTGGGAGAGCCCACCACCTCTCCAGGCAGCTGGTTCCACTATCATATTGCTCGGACAGTGAGGAAGCTTTTCTTGATGTCCAGCCTGAATCTGGGTTGCCACAACTTGAGCTGGTTATTCCATGTCCTGCACTCTGGCATCAGCAAGAAGAGATCCTGTCCTTCCTTTTTGTGACAGCCTTGGAGGTACTTCTGTAACTCTAGAGTTACAGAGTTGTGGGTGCAGTTGGAGGCTGAGAGGGCTGTGGAGCCTGCAGATCCACGGAAGCCATCAGCAGCAGTCCTCCCTTCAAAGATAGATATCCCTGAGGTTGGGAGAGACTGGTGAGGGAAACTATGGCCAGGTATTATATTTCAGGACAGGCTTCTCTGCCTGCCCTTGGAGAGGGAAATCTTATGTTCTTTCTCAGAAACTGTAGGATTGCTCACTTAATATTGTTTTCTATGTACACACATTGTAGCATCTGGCTGCTCTCCAAATACAAGAGGACCTGTTGAATAAAACATACAGACATAGTTTGTTTCCAGTGACATTCTGCTATGAATATGCTTTTGTTTTATAACCCCTTATTTTCTTTTTAAGTCAATTAAGCAATTCTGGAAGTGAGTATGATGAAGGTCAGTCCTGCCTTTCATGAATAAGTCAAGAAGCTCTGGTTTAATGGTCTCTTGAGTATCTCCTTTCCTTCAGCATACTGTGGAACAATATAAGAAATAGTGGACACCATCCTGTTTAATCTTAAGAAATCTAAAGACGCTTCGCAATTCTTATAGAGTGAGTGATGGTTAGCTGAAGGCAACAGGCATATACAACATTTTCTATACTGGAGTTTCAAGATAGCTGAAGAGAAGGTAGAGTGGAAAGTACTTAAGAATTTTGACTAGTATGCAAACACATGGCACGTGCGTAACTCTGCTTGGAAGTTAGATCCAATGAATTTTGAATCTGGTTCTGCACGCAGGGTGCTTTTCCTCTTCTCTTTATGCTGTCCTGAGGATGGACCCAATTATGTTCACAATCAATAACCAAGTTCAATTCTGATGAAGGCAGAGTTTAGCCAGCCATGCAACCAATACTTGTAACGTGTAGCCTACTTTGAAAATGGAAACAGTAGAGCCTCTTTGTACCAGCAACACAAAAATGTTGGCACACCAGGGCTGTTGCATAAAAGCTGGTATTGTTCTCTTGATATCACACTCTTTAAGTGGGTTGTGTTTTCCCTAAAGGGAGCAGCAAGACATAGGTCCAGTTTGAATGACACAGTGGGATGACAGATGATGCAATAATTCCAGAACAAGCAGGGTTATGCAAGGGTTGTTTTACCATTGCATAACCCATGCTCACCAGGTTCCCATTAGACAACAACTCCCAAACGAAGGTTGCATATGCAAGGTAGTTCCCATGGGCTAAATAACCCTGTGAGTTAAAGAACTCATGATAGGTTATGCTGTGACGTGTGAATCAGGTCAATGGCGACAAAGGAAGCACCAGGCAGGGCTAGGCAGTTCACTATACAGAAGATAGCAGTTTTTTGGTTGAAGTCTAGTGAAATCTTGGTGAGTTAATGGAAGCCTAGGAAACTGCATTATGCACCTCAAACGTTTTGTTGCTCTAACTGGTGTCCCCTGACTGGAACAAGCTCTTCAGGATCTCAGGGAGAAGGGTTTCTCACAGCTGCCCCACCTATTAAACTGGAGATGCCAGAGGTGCAGTTTGGCAAACAAAATGGAGTCATAGAAACAAACTCCATCTTCAGGATAGTCTTGCCTTTTATTTGCTATAGCGTGAGCCTTATGTACCGAGAGAATTATATGTAGCATGTTTGCTCTTGGGATATTTGGGCCACTTACCACATTTCAATATGTGCTGACACCAGAGTCACATTTATGGTGATGCCACTTTGGAATTACCTTTCCATAGGAGTGGCATTCATTGACATCTTGGGATTAAGTAGGCTCTGACATTGAAAATGAGTTCAGGGAGTGGCAGAGCAACCACGTTGCATGTAGAAACTCTCAGATAGGACCAGGGAAGCTTCCTGAAAATCTACAGAATTGCTGCCAGTCAGTGTCAACTGTATCGGAGTGAGATCAACCAAAGGTCTAACTCGGGATAAGGCAGCTTTGTGTGTTCTTACATATGAAAATGATGTTGGCCATGGCTCTTAGTACACAGGGCTTAAGAACAAGATTGATAAATGAAAATAAAATTGGAAAGGTGGGGTTCATTTCCTAATTAGTAGCTTGATTTCTCTTTTCTCTGTAATTCAGTTACTTAATGAAGTAAACTCCTTCATCCTGCATTACCTCCATTTCCCCTCACTAGCTGCACTTGAAAAATACAGGGAGGTCTATTTCTCTTTCCCTCCTTGTCACCTTTTTTTAAATACTCACAGTGCTCTGGCTGTGCTAGTGAAATCCAAGCCAGCTGTTCCATGATAAACCCAGGGCAGCTGCATAACAGTGTGTGCAAAGAAGGACAGAAAGAAATTCATCAGTCTTGTGCTTTCTAACACTTGAGCTTGCATGTGCCGTGGTTTCTGTAGAGCAGCGATTTACATACTTCAGCATTCCTTAATGTTACATGATAAAGGTGCATAGTTTAATAAGCAGATCGGGCCATGGTAGAACACGTACATGTGTTTTAATTCATCCCTGAAGGTTTAATCCAAACCTTTCACAACCGTCTAGTTTGGAAAAGAGGCATTCTACAGATTCAGGCCAAAACTCGTGTAGTAGGGTTCCTAAAGTTCTTGGGGGGCATTTGGATGAAGGAGCTCGCAAGGTTCAGCTTGGGTGGTGGCCTGTACGTGTAAGCCAGCAAGTGGCCAAGAGTCTGGCAGACGACTATGGATTCCCTCAAGTTGCTGGGTCTGAGGAACTGTAATAGGCTTTGGAGTTTTGCAGCTGATGGTCGGCACAGAATTGTTTCCTTGTAGTGAACCAGTGGAAAGATAGTTTGGTCTCATGTTTAATATGTGGCAGCTTTCATCTCCAATCATGGTAGTATAGGGAGTTGGAATCTCTTGCTTGACTTCCTGGTTGCTGGATTTGACTCCCTGGAGCCCTTCTCTTTAAAGAGTACACACAAGCGGTACTCCGTTCTTTTCTAGTTCTCTTCTTAGTCAAGGGAAACCTACTTGTGTGCCTTTACTCTTGATAGAGGATAGAAACAGATATATACATTTGCATGTATACAAATTTACAGAAAAAATGCATTAAGAATTTGTTCCCAGGGAATAGCAATGTGTGGAAGAGATAATTTCTTTATGACATTGGTATAATTACCCCCAGCCAGAGCTCACTCGGCAGTTCACAAGACAAAACAAAAACAGAATATTAAACACTAAAGCTTAATATCAAAACCATAAGCTTAAAGCAAAATGAACTCAAAGTGTAAACCAAGATAAAGGCCAGCAGCAGTGCAAAAATCTAAAATATACTAACAATTTTTAAAATGAGAAGGGAATGCAAGGAATTTTTTAAAAGTTACGCAGACTAAGTAACAGCAGGAATTTACTCAGGATTTTCTTTAAACTCATTCATAACAAAGGACTTATATTTGCGTTATAACTTCCCAAGTGTTAGTCAATGAAACAAAGTTCAGAGTCTTCATTTGAATGGGACTGTATGACTGACATCTTGAACTGGCAACAATCTTGCTGATTTGCAATGAATTTGGGACCTCTGCCTGAGGTCTGTGATCAGAGATAATTTCTTAAATATTTTCAGCTTAGCATATTTTACATTTAATGCCCTGTGGTTCTGTTTATGATGTGATGAGAAAGTCACAACATTTTCTGGTGTGTGAACTGTAACTTAAAAGCTAATGCTTTGGGGGCTGTTTAATAAGCATCTTAGAAAAACAGTTTTGAAAAAGTAAATAATATAAAAAGAACTTATCAAGCATGTATCCCTCATTCAGAATACTTGCAGTTTTTCTACTGGATGTAGCTATTTGTACAGCTGGAAGATTTCAAGCTCTAGAAGTTGCACAGCTCCATTTGCTGACCTTCTGACATCAATCAACTGTGAATAGGTTGTGGCAAGGAAAAAATTGGAGTAGAATTCCAACTGAGTATAGACTAATTTACAGCTCTGGTTACTGCTGTATACAGAACTACAATATATTTAAAATATATATTTCTTGATGTATTTTCAGATTAGATTCAATAGATAGAAACTGTTTGTGGTTTCAATTGTTTGCCCTTGATTATAAGTTGCAGGATGTTAAAGTCTGTATAAGGTATGATTTGGTCCAGTTGCTTGGTGAACTGGATGTAAGTCTGGCCACCATAGGAAGAGTATTCTGGTACATGTTGATGATAATGTTCATTTTAACTCTGTTGCGGTGCGATATCAAAAAGTTGGATCTGCTGGCCAAATTTTGTTGGAAGTAATAGCATAGTGTTAATTACACTTAAAGTAAAATGTCTGTATGTGGTACAATCACTTCTCTTCAATTAGTAAATCATTTTATTGAATAAGGGTGTCCTTTTGCCAATTTTCAATTTATCTTGAAAGACCTAGCAATATGCCATTATCATTAAAACAAGACATGTTGCAGATGCCATTGTTTAACTGCCTTTTGTTCTTGTTGCTTCTGCACCAAAATCTATCTATCTATCT